>NC_143587.1:98643905-98974029 GCF_048544385.1 Mastigoproctus giganteus | reverse complement strand
GATTCTCTTAACAGCTCTCGGACCTGAATACCAAAGGAATGGTTGGCAATCTTATGGCTGTTATAGTAGTTTTCCTAATGTAGCACAAAACAGATATCCATGTGGGGGTGGGCTTGCAGGGATTTTAGTTTAACACTTTTTATGCTGGCTTTTCTGATGACCTTTTTGACCTAGGATTGAAAACCACAGGACAGTCAATCTAGATTTGAAAGGGCAGAGACTTTATTTGGGCTATCTTCTAACTATGATAAATTAATTAGCCTCTGGTGAAGGTTGCTTGATAATTGTTTTTTTTTTTTTTTTTTTGTTGATGATCCGTAAGCTCGCTTTCTTGCATCATTTGCCACTATTAATACTAATGCTAAATACAAAAATATCCTTTTTTTCCTGTAAATTTGGAACACAATAGTTCTAAAAAGTAGGGTGATTTCCCTCCAAGTTAATTAAAAATCCAACACTGCACATTTGCATCAAGAGGCAGTAAACGTGTTAAAGGTGTACTGTAATGAGAATTCCATTAATTTAAGAAATGTTTTGGTTGTTTTGACACAGACTCTAGACAGGAGATGCTCAAAATGTCCCTGTAGCCATATAGTAATAGCAATAGAGGCATGTGATGCAAGAAAGCAAGCATAGGAGATTATGTAGCATTATCCAAAAAACAATAATAATAATAATAATAATAATAATAAATTAAAAAAAAAAAAAAATTCACACAACCATTCCCTCTAAATGTTTGTTCAGTTCCTCCTTGAATTTATTTAAGCTATCAACTTCCATAACGACAGATGGAAATTTGTTCAAGCAATTAACCACTCGCTGGCTAAAGGCAAATTTCTGCACAACTATGCTACAACTGTCTTTCCTCAATTTGAATTTATGCCCATTAGTTTTGTAATCTGAGAAAGTGGAAGAATCCCATTAGAATTCTGTGTGCTCAACCCATTCAAGGCCTTATACACCTAAACCAGATCACCTCGCAGGTGCCTAGTCTCCAATTGCTGAAATTTGCAGACCTTAAGCCTCCCTTGGTAAGAAATTTGCAGAACTTAAGCCTCCCTTGGTAAGAAATTTGCAGAACTTAAGCCTCCCTTGGTAAGAAATTTGCAGAACTTAAGCCTCCCTTCTTTTAATCGCCTCCTTTTCCCTACTAGCAAAATTCCTGTATGTCATTGACAAAACCCCAAGACCTGCTCTTCCAGCCTGTCTGCATTTCAGAAAACTTCATATTTGACTGCACAATTACTCCCAAGTCCTTTTCATTTTCTACCACCCTAAGAGTAGTACCACACAATTGGTACATTCCTCTGGGGTTACTTTTACCCATATATATATACAGCACTTTGCATTTGTCAATTTCATACCACAGGTTGGCTGAAGGCTGCACACACAAAATCACTCACATATATAATGGATGCAGAATTGGAATTTTGGGGGTACAATGTGTACAGAAAGGATAGACAGAATAGAAAGGGAGGAGGGGTTATGCTGTTACTTAAGAAACAAAAAATCTAAGGAAGTGCATCCAGTTGACATAGATGGATAGTGCAATGTTGAGTCAGTTTGGTGTGACATAGGCACTGGGAAAGCAAAAATGAGGGTAGGAGTTTGTTATAGACCTAATGACTCTGACAAGTACAATGAACAATTATACTGAGAAATAGAGGGGCCAGTAAATCAGAGTCTTATAATTGGGGATTTTAACCTCACAGATATAGACTGGAACTTGTGGTTGGTCACTTGCACACTAGCAAGTGAGTAGCACTTTAGTAGCATGTTAGAAAGACAATAATAGGGAGTAACACTCTTGTACTGATTATTAAGTGATTATTCATGCATTAAGAATTTACAGAAAAAGGAACCACTAGATGGCAGTGATCACAGTGTACTGATGTGGGATTTACTTAAAGATGTAACTACCATCAGGGGTAAAGGGAAGGGTTTTTGCTTTCATCAAGGTGACTACAGTGGTCTCAGAGATTTTTTGTCTTATAGAGTGGGACCAAATGATGATGTTACCAACAGCAAATTCTAAATGGAAGGAAGGAATTCAAGGAAGTAATTTTGGAGACTACTAGGCTCTTTATTCCAACTAAGAAATACTGTTCTAGATTTAGGCCCAAATGGATGTAAGATGAACTAATGATACTTGTGGCAGAGAAGAAAAATGCATGGGATGCACATAAATTGTGAGGTGACACAGAAGCCTATGGTAGATACAAGCTAGTCTGTAATCAAGTCACAACTGGATGAATCTACAGATGTCAGTGTATACAACTCAGTGTATACAACTCAGTTGCTCGTTTTTATTTGTATTGTTTTCAATGATTCTGCCACTAGAGAAAATGAACTAGAAGAAAGAACTAGAGGTCTTGATATTTTTAAATCGTTCAAAAATTTTTCTGAAAAAATTAAATTACCACTATTTAAGCGTTATTACATATCAATTATTGATACTATTGTTGTTATTGATACTATTGTTCTATCTATTGACACTATTAGCTCTATCTGTTGCTATTACGTATCAATAACTACAGATAGAACTAAAGCAATATCGGGGCATCTTAACGGATTCATTGTATTGTTCCAAAAGGATGATGAATTCCCAGATTTTTTGAGTTATCATCCACCAACAAGTGTTAGCCAGCAAAAGAATAAATACTAAAAGTGTTATGGGCATAACTTTCATCAGAAGACAACCTCTTCAAAGGAGACTTTAATTTTTTATTTATTTATTTTTTTTTTTTGGCTGATGCTGCATAAGTTTGCTTTCTTGCATCAAATGCCTCTACTAATGCTAATGCTAAAAATGCAACTCGATGAAAATGAATCAGATCTGATATTACACACAGATGTGAGGTGGGCAAGTTGGAGTTAGTTTCTGCAGAGATTTCGAAATTTACTGAATGAAATTAAAAAAATTGTTAATCAAAGGGGAGATAATTATCAGCAACTACAATATACGGAGTGGTTGTACGATCTGGCTTTTTTGGCAGATTTTACCAATAAATTAAGTGATCTGAATTTGGAATTACAATTTAAAAATAAAAATATGGGTGACATGATTAGGTAGTATTTCTGCATATAAATATCAGTTTTTGGCAATGGCTAAGGATCTCAAAGAAAAAAATTCGATCATTTTACAAATATGCAAGATCATTTGCAGAAATATTTATTATTATTATTATTAGCCGTATGGTGCAAGGAAGCCTTAGGCTTATACTGCACCAGCCAAAAAAAAAAAAAAAAAAATTTACCCTGTGAGAGAGAGAGAGAGAGAGAGAAGGAAATCTCCAAGAAACAGAAGAATGATGATATCCAGCTCAGGACCCTGGGTGTGCCAAGCCCATATTCAACAGATGTGATATCTAGTTTTTGAATTTAATAGTGAGAAATATGTTTCTGAAATTGAGAAAGTTGTAGACGATTTTGAAACCAGATTCAATGATTTTAAAACAATTGAAGACATTGTTCAATATATTTCTTATCCATTTAATGTCGACTTAGATACAAAACAAATTTCAGAAAAAAAAAAAAAACGCTGAGATTTTTCACATGGAGAAAATATTACTTGAAAATGATATCTTCCTAAAAGCCAGACCATCAGAAAAAGACTTTTGGAAATATGTTTGCCGAGAAAAGTACCCAAATGTAAAAAAAATGCTGTCAACTTCTGAAATTCTTGCTTTGGTTCCCCATATCTATGAGAATCAGCCTTCTTATATTTGAAACAAACAAAGACGAAGAATTGCTCTACTCTTATGGACTTGCATACAGAAGATTCTTTACAGTTGGCCTTATCACAGTACATCCCCGATTTTGAAAGCTTGCAGATTACATGAATTCACAAACTTCACATAAATTAAAATTATGTTAATTTAAAATAAGAATTCTGAATTGTATCTAATTTAAAAATTTATAAATAACAATTTTCAATATGTGTTGATTAACTTTTTTTTAACCATGTGCAATGAAATTCTTGAGATGGTAGATCGTGACACATTTTGAAGAACAAAAAAGTAGATCACATCACAAATTAAGTTGGCCACCCCTGCCCTAGATGAATTGAGTGTTCTATGTCATGTCATAGTAATTGGCATTCCTCTGATTGATGTTGCTCAGAGTAGCTGCTCAGAGTGCCTGCCATTTTTTATTTAAATTAAGGTCTCCAAGAATGAAGCCTCTTAACTGATTTAGGGGAACTTGCTAACCCCTTTAACCCTTCTGTTTAAAAAAAGGGCGACATTTTCTCAATAGGTTTCTCTGTGTTGGAATGAATAATTAGAAATCTTGGGATAGGCCCTGATGGTACTTCAGTTCGAAGTCTCTTAGCTGCATTAGCATTTTCTGTTTTTTCAGATAGGGACTAGGTTGGGGACTGGGTATTCCACTCGTGAGCACATTTATTGCTTGCCGGGTAGTGTGCATCCCTTTGGGCTCCATGGTTCAGTGTCCGGGTTCCCCACCCACCATGGAGCCCAAAGGGATGCACACTACCCGGCAAGCAATAAATGTGCTCACGAGTGGAATGCCAGGGCTACCCAGACACAATACCTGCACCGCCGCCAGCCTGAATCGTGTCCCTTGGACCATGAAGATAGGGGCATGGCATTGACATGGTTGACCCTTGCAGGTGAACTCACTAGCTGACTGATCCTAGATGGGCCATCCAGGACCATCCACCTTGTCAAAGCAGGGGAGGGCAAAGTGGTGTGTTGAAGCTGGGCCCCCTCAAACACCAGGATCCCCCTTTCCGAGTTTCCACAGGTTGTGCAGCACACGGCAAACATGCCACATTCCTATGATGATAGCCTGGAACCTAGGCTGTGGGTACTGGATTCCAGTGATGCTAATCTGGAGTACCAGCTGCATCACTGAGGTCCCCTCACCACTTACAGGTGCCCACGTCGAGGGGAATACAATTGGGAATTTAATAAGTACATAATCTTCTTCCAGTCATTATCACACATACTTCGAGACATTCATAATGCTGAATGCCTTGGCAAATATAATATTAACATTATCATGAAACGGTAAGTCATTCCATAATGGGTTGTAACTTTAAGAAGGTTACAACAGTTTTATTATTAAATATGTATTGGCAAAAAGCCCATCTCATATAATTTTTTAAAAAATGGCAATAAATTATTTAAACAAAATGCATATTTCCATTATTATTACTTACTTTTAGCTTAATCTTATGATTACTTAAATAGTACATTAAAATCTAAGGCCATATTGCTCTGTGTGTATTACGTCTGTATAACTATGCTCACAGGCTGATAAACGGGCATAACTCAGGGGAACCCTTATAGCTGTGATTAGCTGAGATCAGCTAATCACAGCCATAAGATTCTTTTAAGAACTGCTTCAACCTACAACATGATTTGGTTTTGCCACTTGTCATTCATCCAAGTAACAAAACCAAATCATGTCCTCAACAAAGGAATATATCTTTAAACGAAATGTTTATTAGAGAAAAAATTACTGGTATAGTTAATTATTATCATCTTTACCTGACATAGGATGGATAGTGAATGATCCCTGTTCGTTTCCTTCAGCAAGAGAATAAGTAATTTCTGCATTAATTCCGGTATCTTTACTCCTGGCTAAAACACGTAAAACTTCAGTGCCTAGAGCTGCAACTTCTGGTACTACATTAAAATAAAATTTTGTTGCAAATTCTGGGGGATTGTCATTGATATCTTGTATCACTACAAGTACTGTTGCCAGAGATGATAGTTGAGGAGTGCCATGATCACTTGCTTGAACTGTGAGGTTGTACATGGCCTGCTCTTCTCTATCTACTGCTTTGTTAAGTCGTATGATTCCAGTAGTCTCATCTATTTTGAAATGCCCCAATGCAGAATCAACAAAAGTATAACTGATTTTTCGATTAGGACCTAAATTAAAAACCCAATAATGGTCAAAAACCTCAAATACTGATGAGTTAAACAATTTTGAAAAATAGTAAACCCCTTATGGTTTTACAGCAGTTTACCTTTATCAAATCATCAATACACAGATGAGTGGAACTGAATGAAAATGCTTTAAAATAATAAATTAAAAATTTAGAATAAAAAAAATAAAAACATTAAAGAAAAAGCCACCCAACTTTTGGTTAATTAAATAAAGTACATTGTAAAGTGACATAAAAGTTTGAGGAACTATCATATGCCAATGCAATCAAAAGAAATGAGAAAAGAAGGAAGGTGGAAAAAACAGGTGAACTTATAAATATGGTAAACTGCAGCTATTATCAACCCGCTGCAGGATGGAAGCCTCCTCAGCAATTCATGTTGAGGGAAATGGACCATAATCTGCCACGCTGGTCCAGTGCGGGTTGGCAGATCAACCGCATTTAGCAGTCAGGGGTTTAAACCACGGTCTACTCAAGGAGCGTGTCCTACTGCACTCCTGCTTTAACCTCTCATATTTATAAGTTTGCCTGTTTTCTCCTTTCCTCTTCATTTCTTTCATTGCATTGGCAAATGATGATACCTATAAAACTGATTTCAGTTCCCAATGTTTTTTGATTTAACAAACAAAAAGTTAAGTGTATTTTTCTTTAGGGGATTTCTTTAATTCTAAATTATTAATTTAAATCCATTCCATTAAGACACGTTCAATACTTACAGTAAAGATTACAAGGATTTACCATTTTTCACAAATTAGTATCTAAATATAATATTTAGATATGGCCATTAAATAGAGAATTAACAGTCTAATTAATATAGGAATAACAGTAATAAATAATAATGAATGGCACTAGCAGCAGAATATTTAATATATGTATATATTGCAAAAGTAAACTTTTTATTTAAAATAAAATAATAGTAATATTTTATCTGGTTGGGAATAGTGAATAAATTCAGAAAAATAACAGTTAGCTTTCAAACTTTGTAAAATTATGAAATGTTAGAGACTTCATAAAGACAGTTTTGTAAAATATAATTTTGATCTATTTATTTTGTACAAATTTGTTAACTAAAATATAGTTAATTTTTTTTTAAGACTGCAAATGGATGGTACAAATAATTAATCTACTTTTAAACTATTTAATGCTGTTCATACATGATTTTCCAAAATTTCTCTCATTTTGAATTACATTTAGATATCTAAAAAAAGTCAATACACTTTTTTTTTTTTTTGCATGTAGTTTGGTTCCACAAAATTTTTTAGAAAATATAAAAGTGCATTAGAGGGTCAATAATATTGTTACAATATAAGTTGACATAGTTTTAATGAACTATTTTTATTTTACATTAAAAAAATATAACAATTTGTTTGCAATACAAAAGTTAAGAATTTTGCATTTTTTTTTCAGGCCCCAAATAGAAATAACCAATATTTTCTTATTCATTACTAAATAAAAATAAATAATAATAAAAAAAAAAAAAAAAACCCTTTTAGTTACAAGTGCATAACTAATATCCTATAGCTAAACACAATTTTACAGGAGGTGAATTTTTATATTTATGTGAATGTGGTGTTATTTGTATTTATAAATACAGTAGACTCTCGATTTTCTGGGTAGATGGTAAAAAACAAATCCCGGATAATTGATTTCCCGGTTAATCCAAAAATACAGAAGTCCTCGACATTCGTAAGAGTAATGCAAGACGTAACTTCTTACTTTAAGTTTTACATAACTTGGGAATGGCCTAAAAACATATTGCTAAAAACCCCAGGGGCTCACATAACCCCAGGGGCTCACATCTGGTGAGTATGGGCTTGGCACACCCAGGGTCCTGAGCTGGATATCATTATTCTTCTCTTTCTTGGTGATTTCCTTCTACTTATCTCTCTCTCTCTCTCTCTCTCTCTCTCTCTCTCTCTCTCTCTCTCTCTCTCTCTCTCTCTCTCTCTCTCTCTCTCTCAGGGTAACTCGGGGAATTTTTTTTGGCTGGTGCAGCATAAGCCACAGGCTTCCTTGCAACATATAGCTAATAATAATAATAATAATATATTATTATCGACAAATCTGAATTCAGCGCGATACTTGTTAATCTTTGACCATTTTCATACATTCTATTAGTTTAATTTTCTGATCCAAATCGATCGCTTTCCTTGTCTTAGTAGATTTACTAGTACCGCTGTCACTTATTCTGCACCATGATAACTGTCAAGATGAAATTTTCTGTAAAGAACTTCACAGGGTTAAGGTGGAAAACTCACTATTATCACCCTGCGCAAGCTCACATTTTGCTAAAGCACATTTCTGGAGGTCACTATCAATAAGACAATTTGCACTTTCCATATCACTGGGCTTTTCTGTTCGTGCATCTAATTATAAACGAGTAGTAAACTCGATCTAATTGCATTTGCAAAAATACTGGTAGCTGGAATTCTGTGGGTTTTTACACGTTATTACGGTGAAATGTGTGTCCCCTTCACTGAAATCTTCAGTCATATAAAAAAAATCCCCATAAATAAATTGTAAGAATCTTCTCTTCTTTCCTATTTTTTGCTTGTTACTCTGTATCTCACTTGTGTAATTTGTGCTTGCCATGATCGTCGTTATTGATTGCTTATTAATATTATTTTTTTTGTTTTAAATTTTACAATCCTAAAAAAAAAAATTGAATTAAAAAAAATTTACTTAAATCCGTAGTTGCGTAAGTCGGGGATTTATTGTATTGAAAAAATGTTCAGCAACTGACGTAAAAAATATGGCGATAGATAAAAAATGAAAAAAAACTTACCACGTACTATGCACATGTCCGATACGATGCTTGCCTTTATTTTTTGCGATGTCGATTTTAAATCTAATAGCTTCCCTTTTTTACAATGTTGAGTATGATTTGATCACTGACATTATAAAGATAATGGATGCACTGTTTTCAAACTTTTGAATCATTTAAAGTTTTTGTTTAACTGAAAGTGACACTCTTTTGCATTTACCCATCATTTTTGTGATTTCTAAACAAAAAAAATAAAATAAAATATTTACTATAAAAAAAATTGACATCCCTGACATAAATAATGAAACAAAATTTCTTTTTGTGGTGCAACGGAACACAACAATCGACATGACGCACTAAAACAAACTAAACATTTGTTGTTTTTTTTTTTTTTTTTTTTGAGCAATTGGTGTGAAGACAGCGAGGTTGCAATAGGCAATATAATAGGTACATTAATCTCCCAATGACGACTTATAATGCCGCTTCTTGTCGCTTATTTCCGACTTGCAAAAACATCTCTTTATACCTATTCTAGTTATTACTTGAATTTTATGATTTTTGGTTGATTTCTTTTTTTTTATTTTAAGTCTTGAGGTGCTCTGGTAAATCGAGAATCTGCTGTACTTGCATTAAATACAGAATAATTAAAAAAAGGTCCTCCGACTTCTAAATTTCATTATGAGTCAATAAATAAGATAAATTAAAATTCAAGAAACTGAAAAAGTATTTTTCAAACTAATAGGCAAGTTTAATATACATTTCATTTGTGATTCTGCTGATATCAAAATAATCATAATACGTTATGGAATATATTGTTCCGAATCATTTTTAGTAAACTTGTGTAAACTTTCTTTTAAAGCATTTACATCTAAAGTGTTGGAATGTCTCATTTGACAAATATAACTTTAAATTGAAGGGGGGGTTTAATTGGGGAGAGAGAAGGAATGGATTCTCCATTCCAATTCTAGAAATCAGAGAGTTCCCCATTTAAGAATGTTATATTTTTTCAATGTATTTTAGAGGATAAGATGAGGAATCAGCCATGGGTAATTAATCGCAGTGACTGTAGGTGAAATTTGAGTATATTAAAAACTTTCTCAAGTTGAGACACCATCTCAGAGTTGTTATTGTTGTTATTTGGTTTTTTTAGGAGCATTAGCAACTAAGGCCATATTGCTCCGGGCGGTGGTCATTCCATGACCTTTCCACATCCTCCGTATTTGGTGGTGACGGGCTCGAACCATGGTCTAATCAAGAAGTGTGTGCTGCTCCTTCCCACCTGGCTACGGAGGCGCCTCCCATCTCAGAGACTGGTTGCTTAGACTTGAGAGAGAGGAGGGGGGGGGGGTTATGTAGCTGAACTTCAGTAGTCTCAAAAATCATTTTTGAAGCTTTTTTTGTCTAACAATAATCACAATAAAATTTTAAAATTGGGAAGATCATTTTGAATTAACCTGAATTTTAGGAGTAAAGTCTGTAAGGTCATTTTTTTGAAATGCTTGCACTGTTAGTTCTTATAAAATTATTTTCTGGCAGTGTTTTATGAACTTTTAAAAGAGTATGACAAGTTAAACTATTTTATCATGTAAAATATGGTAAAAATGGAATTTAATCTGTCCAATCTGCACGTGCATCATAACTTGGTACACAGAACCAATTACAAGGGGTGATCATTTAATTTGCGGATTGGTGCAAGATGTTATCTTAATTTTTATCCTGAATCTTCTATGAATTTTTCCTTCTTGAAATACTCTCCTTTGAACTTCACACATTTTCACAGAATTACTTGTTCCTTGTGAAATAACCAGTTCCACGAGCCAAAAAAATGTGTCAAAAAACACAAAAACCACTTGTTTCTCAGCCAAACGAGAAGTTAGAAATTCCTTAAGTCTTGATGAATTAGAATGCTTCCACTCACTCGACTGTTGTTTTGTCCCTATTTCATTTAAGAAGTTTTGGCCCTGTGTTTCAAAACGATCAATCATTTCTATGCACAAGTCTATTCTTTGCTGTTTTTGTTCTGGAGTCAATTGTGTGAAATTCAGCAGACATAGATTCGAGACATTTTCAGGTACTCTTTCACAATATTGTGAGCACCACTGTATGAAATGGACAACATTCTAACGGCAATTCACAAAGGGTAATTCGCCAGGAAATCTTCATCCAAGATTGCCTGGGCTTTTGCCATATGCTCTGGAGTTGAGGAGGAAGGCTGACCGGTATTGGGTCATCTACAACAGATTCATGGCCTTTACTAAATCACTTGTGCGATGTAAATATGGCCATCCTACTCATACCAAGACATTCATTACCACACACTTCATCTCTTTTAACTGTTTCTGATGCATTTAAGCCCTGTCTGATACAATAACTAATCACATATCGCTGTTCATTCTATATTCCGATATGATACTTGCTTCAAAACGATTGTCGGTGACATGTAGCTAAAAAATTCTCTTCACAGAACACTAGCTCAACAAGTACTGGCATGTACACACAGAGTCTGCTCAGTAGCGATCAGGGAGAGTACCTCTAGTAGAAATTATGGAAAGTTTGCACAGTAAACATAAAATCTTGCACCAGTGTGTAGATTAAATGATCCCCCTTGTACTTACTATTACAGTTCAATGAAAGTTCTGCACTTAAACATTTGTAGCATATAAAAACGTGGGTTATCAACTGTCATGCTATTATCACTTGAAAAATCAATGGCCCAGCATTACTAATGATTCATGTTTTAATTTAACAGTCCAATACTGTTCTTTCTGGTAGTTTATTGCTCATTTATTGATAGGAAAATAAAATACAAAACACAATGCTCTAGGTCTAGTTTCTGGGAGAAAAAAAAATTTACTTACTCACCCAAATCTTTATCAGTTGCATGGACTTTGATAACAAGGGTACCAACTTCAGAATCTTCAGGTACTGCAACAAAATATATTTCTTCTGTAAAATTAGGTGCATTATCATTGACATCACTAAGAAGAACTTCAATGAGACTTGTGCATTCCCATTCTGATTGACCTAGATCTTTTACATGGACTGTGAGAAGATAGCGAGACTGGTATTCTCTATCCATTCCTTTAGCGGTCTTTAAAAATCCTATAAAGATGCGATTACAAGTTTCACAATATATTACATATAAAATTTTGATATTTTGAAGTCAATAATAGTTTCCTATATGTTACTTCAGTAATACTAATGTGTGTGCATATATATATATATATATATATATATACAGGGTGCAGAGAAACTCTACCGACAAACTTGAACAGGTGATAGATGGTACCAAAAGAAACATTTTTTGTCAAGTAAACACAGTTTGTAAATGAGTCATTATAGCAGCAGCAGCTATTAGAGGGTTGTAAAAATCAGAACAACACATTCAGTAATTTAATGTAGTTGATTTTCTGTTGCTGGATGAAAAACCCCAGTTTCTGGGAGAAAAAACAATACTATTCTTGCCCGAGTCTGAATAATTCAGCCATGTTGTGATAAAGTCCCTTAAAAATTCCTCCCATCATCGACGGGACTCAGCCCGGTGTGACGATAGTGTTGCATGGATGTCGAGGTGTGCAGATGTGTGTTTTTGACTAGCTACTGCATCACTGCTGATTTTGGCCATTTTGTTGTGAGTTTTGCTGCACTCATTTGGATACAGGGTAAGATTATGTATATTTTAGTTACTATCCTTTGTCTGAATGCTAGTCATGACAACTGTCCATTGACTAGACAAAGAAGTTGCATGAAAATCACGATTTTTGCATATATCATTGGTTTAAGTGATTGTTTGAATTTAACATTAGTTACCTGGTATCTGTGAGTAAATCCCTGCATTTTGAGCCATTTCTTGATTAATTTAATAACATGTAACCAGAAAACTGCCATTTCTACGTTTTTATATAAAAAATTACTGGGTAGGAAGACAGCAACCTTGCTTTCTTTCCTTGGCTTGTTGTTTGCTAGCTGCACTCTGATTGGCTCATTGTATGCTACGTGAACAGGGCGTTGCACCAGCGTCACCCCCATGACCGATTTGCAAGTCTCGACTTGCAAATCATTCAGTTAGAGATCCAAAATGTCCAGTGTATTTGAAAGCCAGGAAACAGATGCAATCAAGACTAGACTAGCAATACCCATTGCGAAAATTTTGCAATTTTCAAATACATCTTAAAAATACTACTAAAAAGGGAAGAATAGTAAAATGTTGAATAAAAACTCGCCTTTCATTTTAAAAACTGACCACCTCATGAGGTACCTCCCCCTCATGGAGCTGAGGGGAGGTACCTCATCTCCATGTCTTTAATGTCCTAGTGAAACCTCTTACTCTGTTCTTCACTTACACTTAAAGATATAATTACCAACAGGGGTAAAGGAAAGGGTTTTTGCTTCCGTAAAGGTGACTACAGCCGTCTCAGACAGTTTTTAAATTCTATACGGTGGGATCAACTGATGATGTTACCAACAGCAAATTCTAAGTGGGAAGCATTCAAGGAATTAATAGGGGAAACTACTAAATGTTTCATACCTAATAAGGAATATTGTTCAAGGTTTAGGCCTAAATGGTTGTCAAATGAACTAACGAGACTCGTGGCAGTGAAGAAAAATGCATGGGATGCATATAAATTATCAGGTGACAAAGAAGCCTATTACAGATATAAGCTAGTCCGTAATCAAGTCACAAAGGAGGTTAGGCAGGCGAGGGCAGATTACGAGAAATCTGTGGCAAAGGATGCTAAGAAAAACAGCAAGGATTTCTTTACTTATATAAACTTTAAAAGGAAGGAGATGAATCAGATTGGTTCGACTGTTGGTGATCCTGCTCAGATAGCAAACAAACTGAATGAGTATTTTTCATCTACATTCACTCATGAGGAGTTATTAAGGATTGAAAATGCCAGAAGGTTATCAAACTGTAGAAGGGTGCTTAATGATTTTGTAATAACTGAGAGCAAAGTCGAGGAGAAATTGTTGAAGTTGAACATAAGAAAAGCACCTGGGGTGCATGTGATCTATCCAGTTATATGAAAGGAGGTAGCAAAGAAACTAAGCAAACTCTTAGCCATAATTATGAGAGCATCCATGGACTCAGGGGAGATCCCCCATGGACTGGAGATGTGCAAATGTATTCACAAAGGGGGATCGAATGGCAACACAAGTAATTACAGACCAGTTAGTTAAACTTCTGTTCTGGGTAAAATAATGGAGTCACTGGTTAAAGATGCATTGCAGGATCATAATAAGTTGCAAGAATGGATAAAATAAAAGGATGGTTGAGTGGGAGAAGACAGAGAGTGGTAATTAATGGGCATTGCTGTTCGTGGACTAATGTTATTAGCGGAGTCCCACAGGGTTCGGTGGTGGGTCCACTGTTGTTTTGTATATTTATCAATGATATTGATGAAGGTGTATCAGGCTTTGTGTCAAAGTTTGCAGATGATACAAAGGTTGGCAGGGTTGTTAATGACAGTAATGGCAGTGTGCTACTTCAACAGGATCTAGAAAATTTCGGAAGATGGGCTGAGAAGTGGCAACTGAAGTTTAACTTTGACAAATGCAAAGTACTGCATATGGGTAGAAGTAACCCCAGGGGAACGTACCAACAGTGTGGTACTATACTTATGGTGGTAGAAAATGAAAAAGACTTGGGAGTAATTGTGCAGTCAGATATGAAGTTTTCTGAACAATACAGACAGGCTATAAGAGGAAGTCGTGAGGTTTTGTGAATGATATACAGGAATTTTTCTAGCAGGGAAAAGGAGGTGATTGTCCCTCTGTATAAGGCAATGGTCAGGCCATGCCTTCAGTACGGCATACAGGTCTGGAGGCCTCATTTTAGGAAGGATGCAGATTTTCTTGAGCATGCACAGAGAAGGGCAACAAGATTGGTGAGGGGAATGAAGGGATCTCTCTTACCAAGGGAGGCTTAAGTTCTGCAAATTGTAGCAGCTGGAAACTAGGCACCTATGAGCTGATCTGATTGAGGTGTATAAGGGCTTGAATGGGTTGATCATGATGAATTCTGATGGGATTCTTCCACTTGTTCAGATTACGAACCTAAGAGGGCATTAAATTCAAATTGAGGAAAGAGAGATGTAGATTAGATGTGTGAAAATTTGCCCTTAGCCAGTGGGTGGTTAATTCTTCCATCTGCGTTTGTGGAAGTTCATAGGTTAAATAAATTTAAGGAGGAACTGGAGAAACTTTTTTTTTTTTTTTTTTTTTTTTTTTGGTTGATGCTACAGAAACTCATATGATATGCTTGCTTGCTTTCTTGCATCACATGCCATGATTACTATTACTATTACTTCCTCAATTTTCTGGGAAAAGTCGATGTGGAAGTGTAAAAATGTACCATGACACTCATGTTGTGACTGAACTTCTTAAAATGTAGTACAATCTCCACAATACTTTTTTGAAAGCATTTTTGCATTCTTGTTCCCTTCTGGTAAGCTTATCTTAACATATTGGAATAATCACCCGAGATAGTGCTAAATACAATTGGCCTGGACTAAATACAGTGTTAACATTAGGGAACACGATGCAAGAAAGCAAGCTTACATAGTATCAGCCAAAAAAAAAAAAAAACACTCCCTTCTCACTTCACCCATTCACTCACTCCAAATGTTTGTCCAGTTTGGCTTTGAATCTGTTTAAGCTAACTTTCTACAACAACTGATGGATGTTTGTTCCAGCAATCAACCACCCGCTAGCTAAAGGCAAACTTCTGCATATCTATTCTACAACTGTCTTTCCTCAATTTGAATTTATGCCCTCTCAGGAGATTATTCTGAGAAAGAATCCCATCAGCATTGAGCATGCTCAATGCTGATGAGGTGTATAAAGCCTTGAATGCTCAAACCATTCAAGGCTTTATACACCTCAATCAGATAACCTCAGAGGTGCCTGGTATCCAGACAGTGTAATTTGCAAAATTTAAGCCTTTCTTCATAAGAGCACTCCTTTGTTCCATTCACTAATCTTGTTGCCCTTCCTCTGTACTCGTTCTAGCAGCTCTACATCCTACTTAAAATGAGGCCTCCAGACCTGTATACAGTACTCAAGGTGTGGCGTGACCATTGCCTTATACAAAGGGATAATCACCTCCTTATCCCTGCATATCATTGACAAGACACCATGAGCTACTCTTGCAGACCGTCTGCCTGCTCAGAAAACTTCACATCTGCCTGCACAATTACTCCCAGGTCCTTTTCACTCTCTACCACTGTCAGTGTAGTACTACACAGTTGATACGTTACTCTGGGGTTACTGCTTCCCATATGCAGTACTTTACATTTGTCAATGTTACACTACAGTTGCCACCTCTTGGCCCATCTGCTCAACTTTTCCAGATTCTGTTGAAACAACATAAAGTCATTAGCGTCATTAACAACCCTGCCAACCTTCGTACTGTCTGCAAACTTGGACATTAAGCCTGATATACAGAAAATAACAATGGACCCAACACTGAACCCCGAGGGACTCCACTAATAACATTAGTCCAAGAAGAGCAGTGTCCACTGATTACCACTCTGTCTTCTCCCACTCAACCATCCCTTTATCCATAGCAGCAATTTGCCTCCAATACCACACTGCTCCAATCTGTACAGCAGTCTTCCATGTGCAACAGTATGAAAAGCCTTTCTAAGATCCAAATATATGATATCAGAATTATTCTTTGCATCCAGTTCCATTGCAACTACATCATAGTATCCAATCAAATTGGTAAGGTAAGACTTCCCCTTAACAAACCCAAGCTAAGTCCGAGCTATAACCGAAGTCTTGACTAGATGATCCTGCAATGCTTCTTTAACCAGTGCTCCATTAATTTCCTTGGAACAGATGTTAAACTAACAGGTCTGTAATCAGTGGCGGATTTCCGCGCAGGCACAGGAGGCGCACGCCTGGGGCCTCTTCAATAGAGGGGGCCTCAAATCTCAGGTCTCAAAAAAAAAATAATAAATAAATAAAACTGTTTTATTTTTAATTTTTACACTCATTATTATTACCGTTACTGAATAAAACTACAATTTAATATGAGAAGTTAGTAAACTCTTATGCGAATATACCTACATATTATATGAAATATCTGTGCGAACTAAGTGAATCTGAAGTAGAATACCTATTATCATTAATGCTTAGTTGTGCCATTTTTTCATTTAAACATTAGTTAAAATATGTATGAAAGAACTGCGCAACCAAAATGATTAAAACCGCAACACAAATCTAAAGCACGTGCTATAATAAAAACGTGCGCGTAGAATGCACACTAGTGGTACTGAAAATATTTAGGGGGGCCTCAAAATTGAATTGCACCTGAGGCCTCTCAAGTGCTAAATCCGCCACTGTCTTTAATTACCTGTGTCTACTTTTGATCCTCCTTTGTGGATTGGGGTCATATTTGCACATTTCCAGTCCATGGGTACCTCCCCTGAGTCCAACAAAGCTCTCATAATTATGGCTAAAGGTTTGCTTACTTCCTTTGCCCAGGTGGCTTTCTTATGTTTATCTTCATCAATTTCTCCTCCACTTTATTTTCAGTTATTACAAGATTATCTAGCTTACTGCCAGAGTTTAATACACCTCCGGCATTCCCCTCCTGAATAACTCCTCATGTGTGATGAATGTAGATGCAAAATATTATTTTAGTTTGTTAGCTACCTGAGCAGGATTATCAACAGTTGAACCATTCATATCAAGTGGATCAATCCCTTCCTTCTAGCGTTTACATAAGTAAGGAATTCTTTGCTGTTTTTCTTTGCATCCTTTGCCAAAGATTTCTGATAATCTGCATTTGCCTGCCTAACCTCCTTTGTGACAGTTACAGACCAGCTTCTGTGTCACCTGTTAATTTATATGTATCCCATGCATTTTTCTTCTCTGATAGATGTCTAATTAGTTCATCTGACATCCATTTAGGCTTTAAATCTCGAACAATATTTCTTTGTTGGTATGAAAATTCTAGTAGCTTCGAAGATTATTTCTTTGAATGCTTCCCATTTTGAATTAGCTGTTGGTGACATCATCAGATGGTCCCACCATATAGAATTTAAATACTGTCTCAGACCACCGTAGTCACCTTTATGTAAGCAAAAATCCTTCCTTTTACCCCTGATGGTAGTTACCTGAGTAAATTCCATTTCAGCAAACTGTGATCACTGCCACCTAGTGGTTCCTTTATCTGCAGATTCTTAATGCATGAAGAATCACTACTGATAATCAGATCAAGAGTATTGCTCCCTCTAGTTGCCTCCCGAACATGCTGATGTAGAAAACAATCTTTAATCATCCAATAAATCCATAAAAGCTATGCTAGTAGCTTTTATGGATTTATGTCACTAACACACTAGCTACTATGCTAGTAGCTAGTGTGTTAGTGACCAACCCATAAATTCCAGTCAATCTCTGGGAAATTCCCCATTATAAGACACTCTGATTTACTGTCCCACTATATTTCTCTACACGATTGCTCATTATATTCATCAGATTCATTAGGCCTATAAAACACACCTACTCTTATTTTCCCTTTCCCAGTGCTTATGTCACACCAAACAGACTCAACATTGCATTGTCTACCATCATCAATTGGACGCACTTCCTTAGATGATTTTATGTGTTTCTTAACTAAGAGCATAACCCCTCCTCCCTTCCTGTCCTGTCTATCCTTTCTGTACACATTGTACTCCCCAAATTCCAACTCTGCACTGCTTATGTCTGTGTGACACCACGTCCCTGATATCCCAACAATATCTGTCTTTGATGTCTTTACTAGCACTACAAGCTCATCAAATTTATAAACTATACTCCTAGCATTGGTATACATGCAAGTGTACATACACCTGTTTCTACTCTTAGTTACCCTAACACAGCCGATGTATTTACTTGTTCCACTATGACTCCCAGAAGTCTTGGAAATTCCCATTGCCTTGCTTTCCAGGCTGCTGCTCAATTTCATTTCTATCAAAGCAGTGCAAGAATCACTTTCACCTCTGCCAGTGACTACTGTTAATCTATTAGTCCATGTATCCCCCCCAAACTAGCAGTTTTCCGACCCACCTAATTCTGCCTCAATAGCTTCAGCAAATATTCTTGCACCCTTTCTATTTAAGTGTATCCCATCCCTGTAGAAGCAGTCTCTACTGTTAACAAGCACAGACCAGGCTGATGAAAATTCTACCCCTTGAGCCTTGCACAGTCTCTCCAGGGCCGAATTGATCGATAAGGTTCTTATCATATACTCCCTCCTATCATGTCTGGGCAGAATTGCAGACACTTTCATATTCAACCCTCACTTACGGCTTTTTTTCCACATTGACCTGTATCTGTTAAGTAATTCC
Source organism: Mastigoproctus giganteus (assembly GCF_048544385.1). Classification (NCBI taxonomy): domain Eukaryota; kingdom Metazoa; phylum Arthropoda; class Arachnida; order Uropygi; family Thelyphonidae; genus Mastigoproctus; species Mastigoproctus giganteus. The sequence goes on along the minus strand of NC_143587.1, from coordinate 98,955,008 downwards.
GCCAGTGTCCTACTCTTAATATTATTAGTGAGCAAAATTCCAACTCTATCAGACGTTTGCCCTTGACTTTTATTTATAGCCAGCCAAATAGGAAACTGCCGTCTCTTAAATGAGAATGGGAAAGTCGAATCGGATGGAGTCAAATCTACATGCAGTAAGAGTATCCGCTTTCTTTTAGCTTCTCCTGTTATTATTTCTAGATCCAAACAATTCTGATGCATAACTTTGACTATAAGTCTCGATTGCCATATTCCACAGTAAAATAACAACTGCTCCTACCTTCAACTCTAAAATGTTGGGTGGTAAACCACTTTAAACTGAGGCTCTCCAGGAATTCACTTGGATATCGCAAAAGTCTTCAGATATAATTGTATTAACATTCTTATATTTTAATGAATCCCCAGGCATCATTTGTAAAATTTATAAATTGATTCTTTTACGCTTGTCATTTTTGTGGCAAGAATAGCACATGACAAAATGGCATTTACATAAGTAAGGCTGTGGCCAAAAACAAAAGGAATCAAACTTTCATGAACTATTAGTTTATCATCTAATTCAATTTTGTTTCAGATATGTTTTAAACGTAACAAATGGCAATGAGTGTATGAGCTCGTGTGCGCAACGTGAGGACATATAGTGAGCAAGCAGTGCAATGGAATCTTAATGATCGTGAGGAAGAACCTCAACAGAAGAAGGCTGCTGCTGCTGCTGCTGCTGCTTCTAATTTGGTTTTCAGTTGAATACATGTGAAAGGGGTATGATTGTCCCTTTCACATGTATTCACAAGACTGGGCGATTCCCATTCCTGGCTTTACGGCTGATAGTAAAGGTCTGACAGATGGGAAAGTATTTTTCCTTTAGGTATGTTTCCTGCAAAAAGAAACAAATAGGTTCATGTTTAGGCAGGAGAAATTTGACATCCTTTATGTTTCATCAGAATCCACAACAACTCCATTGTAAGAATTTAGCCAGTACTTCTTGGGTTTAGGCTTTCGAAGTAATGCAAGTTTTTATTTACTCACTTTGGTTTTAATACTTTTAGGAAATAGAGGGTGTATCTCTATCTTTCTCGGGATACAGATTCAAGATAGGATCATTCATTCACTTTCCTTTTCCTCACTTATCTCCATTGTATCCTGTATCCCACTAATAAAAGTCTGGGTCCTAGTGGGGATGGCTGGTTTTTTGGTATTTAGATGGGTGTAACTACTGATTTTATTCCACATGCTTATGTCAACAAGTAGCAGGCATGTGGAGTAAAAGATTCCTGTGGTGAAACTGAAATATCCATTTGTATTGATGTAGAACAATTGCATAAAACAACCTGAGAGTAAGGTTTCCCATTATTTACTGGTATAACCTGACCTGTTTCTTTGCTTCTATATAGGGGATATTTTGCTCTGTCTTGATTTTTTTTTAATCTTTCCAACAGAGGTGGACTAGATTAAAAATTCTTACTGGGGAAAACTTGTGGCGGCCTCATACTAATGTTATGGCCAAAATCACACTAGCCTCCATCGGCCGCCAGCCTCCGGCCCATCAGGGGTTTCCCCGGTGAGTCTGCTTACTGATTGGCTGACTCGGGAAAACCTAGTCAGCCAATCTGCCTCTGCTTCCAAGCATAGGCATGTCTTTATACAAGCAGGATTTTCATGCCACAATTTAAGCATGCTGGTTTTTGAGTAGAGCATTCTTTTAGTCCCCATACTATGCCATCAGAGCATGGCCATATTTTTGGCATCTAAAACATTGTATCAAATTGGGGATGTACAGCCTTACAGGAAAGATCAAATATTCAAAGTCTTGATGGAGATAAGCAGTTTAGGCATGTAAAATGTAAGGATAAGAACCCCAGTTGGAGGTAGCTTTTTCTCTCCTTACACATTAGTATCCTCTTAACAGCTGTCACCCCTTAGTCTCTTAGTTCAGTGCATATGTCATCTTCAGATGTTTCAAGGAGATCCCTCTCAGCAATTATGCCACATGATGTATTGAGTTTTGTGTTGAGTGTTAATTTAATTGGAATGCCTCCAAGATATATTGCTTGGAGGAGCAATTCTGGATGTTGTACTGATGAAGTTTCTACTAAAAGGTTACCCAATCTAAGTCATTTTACTGACTTCAGGAACCTTGCGAACCCTTCATGATCCTTTCGAATGAAGGGTGAGATTTTACTAATTTCCTTTTCTTCAATAGAATGTAAAACAAGGAAATAAGGTGGTGAAGCTTCTGTTCAGCGTTTCTTTTTGTTAGTGCCATTTTCTTCATTATCATTTTCAGGTAGGGACCTGGTAGGTATCCTGGAGGAAGAAGAAAAGTTTCAATTACTCATAGAGTAGAATAATAAAATTCAGTATCTTTAAGGATCATCACCCACAACTGAACCCAACAAGAGGACACCCACTCACAAACTAGCAAGTAGAGCATGTACAGTGGGATGCCAGAATTACCTAGATACTATACCTATGCATAACAGGTCCCTTCAATGTGTATGCATGTCCATGTTGAGGGGTAAATTCATGTTCTGGATAATAGACATTCACTAAGATACCTAGTATACAGAACTGATGTGTATAAGGCTTTAAAATGCTGATGGCATCGTTACTTTTTTTTTTTCAGCTTAGATATACAGGGATAAATTTAAATTGAAAAATAGTTACAGAGATAATTGGGAATTTGTATTCAGTCAGAGAGTAATTGATTGTTGGAATAAGCTCCAACCAAGGGCTGTGGAAGTGGGTAGATTAAATAAATGTAAAGGTTTGGAATGGTCAAATGAAGTGTATAAGATTTGCTTATATGTATAAGATGTATAAGATTTGCTTCCTTGCATCATTTTGCCCATACTACTACCAAATGAGAAGGTATACTCGTTACCTGGCAAGTGAAACTAAAACAGGGATAGCACAAATCTAAAATTTTGGGAGAGAATGTTGTTAATTACTGGGATCAGTTGCCTTCCACAGTAAATGATCAAGAGTCTGACAAAATTCAAACCAGATTTGGATAGTTACTTTTAAGCGATGGGAAAATTATGATTAACTGAGAGCTTATTTTTTTTTTATTACTTTTTTTTTTTTTTTTGGCTGATACAGAATAAGTTCGCTTCCTTGCATCTTGGGCCTGATTAATACTAATACTGTATTAATTTCATCTGAATTATAATTATGAATAATGAATAACCAAATAATGCAAATTTAAACAATATTTTGAGGAGTGAACTTTAGTGTAAAAGATGGCCTTTTTACACAGGACTATTTTCAGTTTGCTTGTTAGCATATCACTTTGGTCAGGCTGCAAAAGGTGTGTTTGTTAATTGCAGTCTCCAGTGCTCCCCCTATATACCACTTAAGGTGCACAGCAAAATTAACCCATAGAAATTTCTCTTTGTGTTTCAGTATCAGTAGCGGCAAATGATGCAAAAAATACAGCTTATACAGCATCAGCCAAAAAAAAAAAAAAAAAAAACCAACTTTCCATATTACTTGTCTATTCCCTGTAACATTATGTCTAGTTCTTCCAAATATACTTGAACATATTATATGAATCTACAAACCTGAGGAAGAATCAATAGTGAAATCTTCAGATCCAGTTCCAGTAAGGCTATAACGTAATTGTGAGTGCTTGTAACTGTCTGCATCCCTGGCTTCCACAGTAAGGATGTAGGTTTGAGGTGCAATACTTTCAGATACCAGTTCAGTGTATTTAGTCTAAAAGAGAAAAAAAACGGAAATATTACTATTGCTTTGTTCAGTCTATGAACAAAGCAATAGTAATATTTCAGAAGTGAGCATATAGAGATTAAGCAAAAAATAATACAGTATGCATACTTTTATGCATGTATATATAGATGTTTGTTACTCACTTCTGAAATATTACTATTGCTTTTGTTCATAGATTACAACAGTTCACAAATGAATAGCAAAAAATGTTTTCATTTTTAATGATAAAGCAGTGGTTCTCAACCATTTTTAATAACGGCACCCCTAGGTAATTTATTTTATTTTGCAGCACCTCTATTCAATTTTCTGCCTGATAGATCCAATTCTCTCTCTCTCTCTCTATATATATATATATATATATATATAATAGAAGTAATAGGTACAGGAGTTGTAATAAGAGGAATATAGACCTGGATTACTACTATGTAGAGTAGAAGGCAGCCAATGACTATAAATAAAAGATAAAAAAAAAAAGATTTATATATATATATATATATATATATATAATATATGTTATATGATAGTTATTACAATAATATAATTATAAAAATTACATTTCATAATACAAATTATATATATAAGTATATAATAATTTTATTCTTTATATAGAGGTACTAAGTAAACATCAATAATAGATCACCACAAAAATTAAAAAGATTCTGTACACCTTTTTATAATGAAATAAACATATAAATTTAAAAAAAAATAAGTTTAAGTAACTTAAACCCAAATTATGTGGCACCCCGGTTGAAAACCACTGTGATAAAGTAATGCTGAACATTTCCAGGAGTAGCATACAATGATGTAAATTTTAAAAAATAGACCATAACATAACATTATATCATTTTTTTTTAATAATTAATTTCCTGTCCTGTAAATGTCAGGAATTTTTCTATCATTCACATATTAAATTATATTAACATGCAAACATTTATATAAATATTTGTATAGAATTTTTTTATTTATTTATTTTTTTTTTTAACATTGGAAGAATCTGAATTACCTTCAGTGTTATAACCAAATAACCAAATTTCTGAAATAAAATTTTCATAATATGACATCCTGTTCCTATTAAATTGAGAAACATAAGTGCAACAGCACCTACCAAATTATCTTGGATATCTCTGCCCACACAACGTAATCAAGTGGCCAACCTTTGCCCAATTCAGTGTGATGGCTTTTGTCAAGTGATTTTTTGACCAAAATGTTTGGAACCTGAAAACAAGCTTTCTTCTCAAGAGTTGTGCCTATCTACACAAGTTTGATGTTATCTACTTGAGGGAAATATGGTTTTCTAATGACCCCATGGATTTATCTGTGACACTAGCAGATTCCTGATGCTACTTCTCCAGCTAAGGAGAGTTTTGTAGGCACACCATCAAATCTGCATGGTCCATCAGAAAAATAATGTGCTTGTCCCCTTTGCTAACTATGAAGTGCTATTCATTCAAGTGAAAGAGAAACTGTTGAAACTAAATATAAAAAAAAAGCTAAATAAAAATACAAGTATATTGAGGGAGGCAGCAAAGGAGGTGGTGGTAGTAGTGGCATGTGATGCAAGAAAGCAAGTGTATGAGCTTATGCAGAATCAGCCAAAAAAAAAAAAATCACACCATTCCCTCCAAATGCCTGTCCAGTTCCTCCTTAAATGTATTTAACCTATCAACTTCCACAACAACAGATGGAAGTTTGTTCCAACAATTAACCACCCGCTGGCTAAAGGCAAATTTCCGCACATCTATTCTACATCTGTCTTTTCTTAATTTGAATTTATGCCCCCTTAGGTTCGTAATCTGAACAAGTGGAAGGATCCCATCAGAATTCAGCGTGCTCAACCCCTTCAAGGCCTTATAAACCTCAATGAGATCACCGTGCAGGTGCCTAGTCTCCAGCCACTGCAATTTGCAGAACTTAAGCTTCTCTTGGTAAGAGGATCCCTTCATTCCCCTCACCAATCTTGTTGCCCTTCTCTGTACACGCTCAAGCAAATCTACATCCTTCCTAAAATGAGGCCTCCAGACATGTACGCAGTACCCAAGGCGTGGCCTGACCATTGCCTTATACAGAGGGACAATCACCTCCTTTTCCCTGCTAGCAAAATTCCTATATATCATTGACAAAACCCCATGACCTGCACTCGCAGCCTGTTGATGTTTATCGGCACAAGGGCAACTTAGGCCAAAATGTGCCTATCCAAACCAGTGTTTGGACAGATGCTGGAAATTTGCTTTATTTATTACTAGAAATATTCATACAGTCTGGTTTGTTTAAGGTATGCGATAAGCTCATCCAGATTAGCATAGTTTCCCAACAGGTGGGTTAGATAAGGATTCTTGCATATGTGTCAGAGAACGGAACATATTATTTCTGATGTCAGAATAATATGAACAGTCTTCAGATGGCAAACTGTAAATTGTGATGAACAGTGCATGCATATAGGGGATCATCACCCACGAGCAGGAACAAATGGGTCAGATGTGTATGCCCTATGAGTAATCTTGCTAGTATTACCTCTTTGTGCCTGTTTTGCCTGAAGTTGGAGATCCAGAGTTGTGGATCTCCAGCTTCAGGCAATTTAATTGTGCCTTTAGAATAAAACAAATGCTTTTCAGAAAGAAACAAAATCTTCAAATTCCCCAGTGTGCTCTTGAGTATGTTAAAGCTGGGGTGTTTTCTGTTAAGTAAAAAAAAAAAGAAATGATCTCGAAATATAAGAAATTTAGTGCACCTAATAACAAAAATATTCTTCCAAGCAAATCCTGTGACTCTTCCTGTCCAGACACCTTAAGTGTTTTGACTCTGTCAAAACAGAGCTCGAAGGAGAATGTTATAGATGTTCTTACTTCTTGCAACCTAACTCTGCCCCACTGTTCTTATAGGCCAGGGGTGACCAACTTAATTTGTGATGCGATCTACTTTTTTCCTTCAAAATGTGCTGTGATCTACTATCTCAAGAATTTAATTGCACATGGTTAAAAAAGTTAATCAACACATATTGAAAAATGTTTATAAATTTTAAAATTCACTATAATTCAGAATTCTTATTTTAAATTCATACATATTTAAATTTTTAATTTATGTGAAGTTTGTGTTTTTATGTCCTCTTCCAAGCTTTCAAAACGGGGATATACTGTGATAAGGCCAACTGTAAAGTCTTCTGTATGCAAGTCTGTAAGAGTAGAGCGATTCTTCGTCTTTGTTTGTTTCAAATACGAAAAGGCCGATTCACATAGATATGTGGAATCAAAACAGGAATTTAATAAAGGTTCACTGCATTTTTTTACATTTGGGTACTTTTCTCGGCAAACACATTTCCAAAAGCCTTTTTCAATTCCTACTATTAGTTCACACTCTCCCTATATGTATTTATATATCTTGTTCAAATTTTCAGTCGTTAATAAAATACTTTTTATTCATCCACTCAGGTTCAAATAAATTTTTTTAAACTTGTAGTGGATGACACTTGATGTTAATAGTTTTTTCAAATATTAATTCATTAATTAAATTTAATTAATTAATTTTAGTTTTATATGGGAGAAAAAAAATTTCTCTCATATAAGATATTTAGCAGGATATAAATTTAGGAATAAAATTGAAATCAACAGGCAGTAGCTCAATCGGTAAAATGCAAGGATTTCAGTATTTTTCACGTGAAGGTGAAGAATGCGAGTTCAATTCTTGCGAAAATCAATATTTTTTGATAAATTTTTGTTATTCATCCACTCAAGTTCAAATACATTTTTTTAAACTTGTAGTGGATGACACTTGATGTTAATACAGTTTTTTTCAAATATTAATTCATTAATTAAATTTAATTAATTAATTTTAGTTTTATATGGGAGAAAAAAATCTCTCTTATATAAGATATTTAGCAGGATATAAATTTAGGAATAAATACAGTCAGTGGCGAAGCGTGTAGATCGCTGGAAAAAAATTTCTTTTTCAGATTCTTTTTTCATTCTGGGTTCTAGTCTGAGTCAAGGAGGGAACAAAATGGAAAATGAAACATGTGAATAAAAATAATAGTCCAACACCATATATAGAAAGAAAAAAGGAAAATTGCAAGGAAATTCGCTTTCTATTTTGCCACTTAATATTGTGATTCTGTCATATGTATATACATATTTATATTAATTGTAATTATTTAATAAAAAGTAACTAAAATAAAATTTTTCTTTGTTGACCTAAATAGGAATTGACTTTAAAAAAATTTTTTTTTTATATTACTTGTTCTGATGATCTTTTAGGAAGATATTGTTTTGAATGTAATAATTTCATTTTCAAGGAATATTTTCTCTATGTGAAAAATCTCAGCGATTTTTCTGTAATTTGTTTCGTACCTAAATCAACATTAAATGGATAAGAAATATATTGAAAAATGTCTTCAATTGTTTTAAAATCACTGTATCTGTGGTTTCAAAATCGTCCACAACTTTCTCAATTTCAGAAACATATTTCTCACTATTAAATTCAAAAACAGGATATTTTTGCAAATGATCTTGCATATTTGCAAAATGATTAAATTTTTTTTCTTTGAGATCCTTAGTTATTGCCAAAAATTGATATTTATGTGCAGAAATACTACTAATCATGTCAACCACATTTTTATTTTTTCCTTGTAATTTCATATTAAGATCACTTAATTTACTGGTAAAATCTGCCAAAAAAACCAAATCACACAACCACTCCATATCTTGTAGCTGCTGATAATCCCTTTGATCAACCAATTTTTTAATTTTGTTCAGCAAATTTAGAAATCTCTGTAGAAACTTACCCCAATTCAGCCACCTCACATCTGTGTGTAATATTAGATTTGGTTCTTTTTCATCGAATTGCATTTTGAAAAGTCTCCTTTGAAGAGATTGTACCCTGATGAAATTCACGATTTTGAAAGCTATGCCAATAACACTTTTAGTATTTAATCTTTTGTTGGCTAACACTTGTTGGTAGATGATACAGTGGTAACTCAAAAAATCTGGGAATTCATAACCCTTTCGGCACAATGCGATGAATCCGTAAAGATGCCCTGTCATTGCTTTAGCTCCATCTGTTGTTACTGATACGACCTTAAATAGTGGCAATTTATTTTTTCAATAAAATTTTTGAATGCTTTAAATATATTAAGACCGCTAGTTAAGATTAAGATCTAATTAAGATTAAGTGGCAGAATAATCGAAAACCATATGAATAAAAACGAGCAAGAGAGCTGTATCGCTGATGTCTGTAGATTCATCCAGTTGTAAAGAAAAGGACACACAATTAGTAATATCAGCTTGCAACTGTTCACTCACACTTTTACTAATTTTTTCGATGTGTCGCATCACAGTATTTCGAGATAATTGCAGATCTTGAAGAGCACTTTTAATTTCATTTTTGTTCTTAAAATTTTCAAAAAAAGAATCTGTTATTTCTAAAAATGCGTCTTTGATGAATTGACCATCAGAAAATGATCTGCATTTTTTTGCAAGAAGATGATTCACTTTAAATGATATTAAAATTATTGCTTTAGATTGCAAATTAGGTGTCATGAAGAAAATTTGTTGCATGAATAATCTGGATTGAAGTTCGATTAATTTATTTTTTCTAAGGTCGCTATTAGGCGGAAAATTCAATTGGTATTTACCACGGAGTGCCTTTCTAAATTTCCTTTTTTGGGTATAGCCACGGAAGCATTGCAAATCAAACAGCAAGATTTTTCTTTTATCATTACAAAAAAGTATTCTAGTTCCCACTCTTGATGAAAATGATATGTTTTACTGTTTTTCGTAGTATTTATTTTAAATCAAAGGGTATTAAGTTAAAGTTTAAGTACTGTCCAGTTATTAATATTAAGTAAGCTAAATAAGAATTTCACACATACACTATGCTCTCCACAATGTAACTGCGTGAATTTTCAGTTGACAACAGGGCTCACATCTTGTGAGTATGGGCTTAGCACACCCAGGGTCCTGAGCTGGATATCATCATTCTTCTTTTTCGTGGTGATTCCTTTCTACTTCTGACTCTGCTCTGTCTCTCTGGGTAATTCAGGAATTATTTTTGGCTGGTGCATCATAAGCCTCAGGCTTCCTTGTGCCATATGGCTAATAATAATAATAACAAGCTTACTTAAAGTAGACACATGCAATGGATTTGTAATAAGCGTATGCAGTGGGGCGCATAATAATAATAACATTTAGATTTTGACTAATCTATTTTTTATATACATACAGTATATTTAAAATTCATCGCGATCGACCAAAATTAAAGTCATGATCGACTTGTTGGCCACCCCTGCTATAGGCCGATCAGAAATGCAATTAACGGTCACCCACTAAGGAATACATCAGGTCCAGATGTAATTCATATCTTTACTGAGAAATCTGAATGCTCTTTTATATATAAACCACAAAAATCTATGAATGTTTGTGTCACACTTTTCTGATAGCAGAAGACAATACTCCATCTTTCCCATAAATAAAATTTAAATTCCTCTTAAATTCAAAGATTGGAGACCAATCTCTATTTCTTCTCTTCTCAAACTATATATATATATATATATATATAAACTTCTTCTAATTCAATGTAACCCACATATTGTTGATTTACTCTGACAGATTCAAGATTCATTATGGGAAAATAGAAATCTCACCAATATAAATATCTCTACTTCCTTTCTGGATATTCAAGCTATAACTCAGTTTGACTTGATCTACTTATGTCTTCTTAGCTTATTTATTATTAATAAAATAATAAATTAAATTAAGCTACGCTATTATATTGTGTCTTCTTAGCTTTTAACGAAGCCCTTATCTTATTTCTCAAGCAATTGTACTCCATGTCTCATCACTTGTTAGCTTTTCTACAAAACTCTATTGTTAACTAAATACTAATTCTTTGCTCCACATATAAGATTATGTAATCTGCATAAGAGATGAAATAGTTCATTATCAAATTATTGAACAATTTCTTCTCTGCAGAACATGCTGTTCGTAATAAAGTTAGTCTCTGACTTAAGTAAGCCCAAGTTACGTAATTTCAGACTCAAATTTTTTGGTAAAATCATAAAGATACTTTCTGTATAATTTTTAAGAGTGAAGTTGAATGAAAGAACAATAATTTTTTATTTTAGTTCCCATACAAACTATATAACATAGTTTGTATGGAACCTACGGCATAACTAGAATCTAGGTAAATAACTAGTTAACATTTCATTTTCTGCTTTAAAAATTCTGAAGAAATATTCAACAACATGTGTTTGAGAAAGGTGAACTACGCTGAAGAACTTTATAGAAATCCCCACAAAGTTTAAGCCACGTGGACTGTGTCCCATCAGCTATTTCTTCGGAGAATTACACTCTAGCCCTTTAACATCCTTGATGGAATATGCAACATTTCAAGAGCTTGGAATGGTGTGACAACAACTTATATGTGAGGAGTTTGGAAAAATCCAAAAAATTCCAAGCTTAACAATGAAGGCTTCAACAAAGATGAGAACGAAGATGTAGCAGAGCTTGTTGATGAACGAAGTGAAGATTTAACAACAGAAGACCTAGCCCAGTGGAATGCACAGAGTTGAGGAGGAAGGGAGAGCTGAATCTGTTGAGGAATTGGAGCAACCCAAGCAGTTCAAATTAAAGGAAATGGCAGAAACGTTTTGTAAAATTCAGGAAGGTCTCTATGTTCGATGGAATCGATGAAAACACCAAATGTTTCTTGAAAAAAGAAAGAAAGTTCAAGATTGTTTATCAGCTTATTGCAAAATTTATGAAGAGGAAAAAAAAAAAAGCAAATGAAACAGATGAAGATCGAAGAGTTCATCTCATATTCTACATCCCTGACCTATACTCAACCTACAAGGTTTGCTTTAAGTTACCTTCAGTTGTATTTTTAGATCAATTTTCTTAAATATGTACACTTTGGTTTTGATTCCCTTGGAAGCCCTTATAAAGCCTACACGGCATACAAAATATATATCAGTTTTTACAGTACAATAACATGCGTTTTTCTTCCTTTTATGTTTTCTTTTCTTATGTGCCACTCCGGTTAATTCATCGCAGTCCCCAGATAAAGTTTTTAATTGTTATGGTATATAACTATTTTCCTTCATTCTTCTGAGGATATTATGTGATTTTTGTAATTTTGACATATCAGGGATATAGTAGCAATATTTTATTACAGTCTGTCCCTGAGTTACGTAAAAAGTCCCGGCGCTCGCTTAGCACGGATTCACTTAGCGCTTAACGCTGATAATGCGTTCCGGAAAAACAGAGCGCTAAGTGAATCCGTGCTAAGCGAGCGCCGCATTCCCATAAGGTAACATATGTATTTGTGAGTTGCGGTCGGTGCCATAGGATATTTCCTAATTAATAATAAACATTAGTGAAAAGATGCCCAAATGTCGGTCAAAATATTTAATATTCAAATATTTGTACATATAAAATATTCTGCATTACATACGTATATAATTATGTGGTAACTACCACGTATCAAAATTAAACTTAAAATTCCAATTAAAATAATGAATTTAATTGATCTAAATTGATTTAATTTAATTAATGAATTTAATTATAAAAAATGTGTCAATTTTGGGTTGAACTTTGGTCCTCTTCCAAATAAACTAAAAGGGGTATTAATTTTAAATCTCCCGCAGTTTAATTACCACCCAACAATAAAGTCAACCGATCCTTCGCCGCTTTGAAACCTGGCATGTTTTTTTCTTCTTTCAATATGAAACCTCTTTTAGGCATTCGTTTCCATAAAACTCCTGCTTCATCTATGTTATAAACTTGTTGAGGAGTATAACACATAATACCACTCTTCAATAATTTTAACAAGTTCTTTTTTGAAAGTTTCGGCTCCTTGATCTGCACTTGCAGCTTCTCCCTGGATTTTAAATTTATTCAACCAGCCCTTAATAGTTTTAAATGGTTCCAATTTTTTTTTTTTTTTTATTAGGTGAGTTTTCTTCTGATCATCATATAGGCTAATCTCTCTCTCTCTCTTTTTATTATTTATAATATTTAGCTTACTGAATTCTGCATTGGATATTATCTTCAATAAAATTAGTTCGTCTTTCCATTTCAATCCTAACAGTCCTAGTCGCTTGCAGGGGAACAGCTATCTTTCCTGCTGCTAAAATTAATTCTTTATTTTTTCATAATTGTTCTTACAGTTAAACTTGCAAACCCCAAATTATGGCACACATCCACTTGTCTTTGACTGGCTCGATTCGCTTCAAAACGTCTAATTTTATTTTCAAATTCAGTAGTATTTTTCTTACATTTATAGTCTTCGTATTGTGCTCTAAATTTGCCCATCCCTCAATTATGAGGCAATAAGAGTTGTTCAAAATGTTCAAGTCCACAAAAATCTTGGGATCTAATTTGACTCCAAACTCACATTGAGAATTTATATACAACACTCACAAACTACTATTAAATGTGCTTGGAATCTAAAGCAAAACCTAATCCACATTTCGAACACATCTACTGTAGTAAAATATATAAATACTCATTTTATTGTCATGGTATATGGTTCTGCTGTTTGAATAGCCACAATTAAATTTAACCTTAGTCCTCTTTTCTCCAGTGAATTCAAAGTTCTCATATGGGCTAATGTAAAAGCCACAGAAAATGTAAAGTGCCACAGAAAAGGTTAGGCTGGCAAAGGCAGATTATGACAAATCGCTGACAAAGAGAGTAAAGAATGGGGAAAAGGAACTCTTCACATATATAAATGCAAAGAAGAGAAAGATAAACCAGATCAGACCATTATGTAATGAATGTGGGATAGTATTAGATATCCCAGCTGATGTTGCAGATGAACTCAACGGTTGCTTTGCATCGATATTTACGGATGAAAACCCTTTATGTCAATGAGAAATTATGGGAGTGAAGTTGAAAAATATGTAATTAATGAAACTGAAATTTCACATGATTATTTAATGAAAAAAACTTTCATGCCTACAGACGAGTAAGGCTTCTGAGGTTGATGGCATATACCCTATAATTTAGCCTCATAGCTGGGTTTTCAGCAGCAGGAGTGCAGTAGCACATGCTCTGAGCAGACTGGGATTCAAGCCACTGACTGCTAAATACGGTCGATCTTCCAACCCGCACTGGACCAGTGTGGTAGATTATGATCCATTTCCCTCAACATGAATTGTTGAGGAGGCTTCCATCCTGCAGTGGATTGATAATGGCTGCTGCATACATTTTTTACCTTATCTTACCCTATAATTTTAAGGGAGGAGGCAAGTGAGTGCATTGAACCATTGAAGCTAATTATGAGAGCATCACTGGAGTCAGGGGAGATTCCGTTAGATTGGAAAAGTGTCAATGCATTTCCAATACATAAGGGTGATTTTAAGTAAGAAATTATCGACCGGTCAGTAACTTCAGTAGTAGGAAAAATCATGGAGACAATGATCAAGGTTGGAATTCAGGATCATTTAGATAGAAGTGGAATTCTGAAGGATATGCAGCATGGTTTTGTAAAGGGAAAATCATGTTTAACAAATCTGCTATTTTGACAGCAGATTTAACTATTTTGATAGTGTAACTCATAAGCTGGATTTAGGGAATAATTTGAACATTGTTTATTTAGATTTCAGCAAAGCATTTGACTCAGTCCTACATGGGCAGCTACTTTATAAGCTGGAGCAGGTTGGAATCACAGGAAAAATCCTTAGATGGATAGCAGGATGGTTTCAGGGCAAAAGGCAGAGTTGTGATAAATGGGGTTAATATATGAAGTGGGGTTCCCCAAGGATCAGTATTGAGATCACTGTTGTTTTTGATTTTTTTAAATGACATTGATGAAGGGATAGAGGGCATGATGTCTGAATTTGCAGATGATGTAAAGATTAGTAGAGTAGTTAATGATCGCGGCCAAACAGAGCTTCTTCTTTAAATGAACTAGATTGGCTTCAGAGATGTCAGAAAAGTGGTAGCTCTGCTTTAATCCAGCAAAGTTCAGGGTCTTACACCTGGGGAACAGTAACCTCAAAATAACTTATGCACCTGGTGGAGTTGAACTACAGTCAGTAATGGAAGAAAGGGACTTGGGAGTTATAATATCGTCAGACGAAGTTCTCCAAGCATTGTAGACAGGTTGCAAGGAAGGCCCACAGTGTCCTATCAATGATTCAAAAAACATTTGCTAGTAGAGATAAGGACATCATAATCCTATTATACAAGATTGTTGTTAGACCACACTAGGAATACTGTGTTCAAGTATGGAGACTTTACCTAAAAAAGGCATCCAACTTCTTGAAAAGGGTGCAAAGACAGGTAACTCACCCGGTGAGATTGGCAAAAGGACATCCATATGAGGAAAGAGTTTGAATATATGGATTGCAGAGCTTGGAAACTAGGTACCTTAGAGGAGACCCGATTGAGGTGTTTAAGGCTCTGAGAGGCATAAACAAAATGAATGAGGACGAAATTTTCAAGGTTATAAATGATTCTAGAATTAGGCACCATAAATTCAAGTTAAGGAGGGGGGGGAGATGTTTAGACTGAATTGCAGAAAGTTTTTTTATTTTAGTCAGCGAGTTATAAATAACTGGAATAAGTTACCTACACAGGTAGTAGAGGCTGACCGTTTGGAAAAATTCAATGGCCAGCTGGGTAGTTACCTACAGAAGGAGGGAAATGCATAGGTTGTGTATTTCCTTTTCTTTTATTAATTTAATTTAATTTTAATTATTATTTTACTCATTTTTTTCTTATTCAGCTAGTGCAGCATAAGCCTTAGGCTTCCTTGCACCACATGACCATTACTAATACTAAAAACAAGACATATTTATAAAACCTTGGATACACTACCATCTCCAGACTTTTAGTTATTGAATCTCTTAGAATGTTTGCTAAAATATACCCTTCCGTCATTTCCATTCTGTCTCTATGGGATAAAAGGGGCACTAGAACCCCTCCAAAAAACACTACATCCAAGTTTGCATTAATCCTTTTGCAAAATAGAATAAAATATCTTGACAGATTTTTTCCCCCTTATCCATCCATCCAATTACTAAACAAATATGATACTGATCTATCCCAGTACTGTAAGGTCAGGAAAAGATCAATGAGTGATAAAGTCACACTGTAGTAATTATAGTGGTGATAAGATCGCCTTAATTTATTAATATTTATTGAGTTCTTTATTTATTAATTAATAAATAAATAAGTAATATTAATAAATTATTATTCATTAAGATTTTAAATATTTATTAATTTATTATGATCTTAATTTGTTAATAAATTAAGTAATAGTCTTAGTAAATTAATATTACCACTTTATTAATAATTTCTATAAAAATTATTTCTGATATTATCAGGTATTATATTTATATAACAGATGTCTAATGCATTGGTACTCTACTCTGCATTTAGTTATTGCTTGTGTAAACTAAGTGTGCGTACTTTTTTATTATTACTTCTGGGTAAAACTATCTGTTCCAATTTGCTGTTTCATTGTTTATACATCTCATTTCTCTATTGTATGGCATGTATTATTTCCATCTAAGCCATTCTGGACATATTTTATACAGGGTGCACTTTTCTTGCTCTGGAAGCATTTTTATACCTTTGAGCTAAACTGATAAACAACTGATATTTATTTATTGGAAATATCCAGATAAAGATAAGCACATAATCTAATTAAATACAAGGTTAAAAATTGAAATATCTCTATGTAGAGGGCTCTAAGTGAGTTCTAAGGCTCATACTGAAGAGAAATTTGGACAACAGGTACAATAAAGAATGTGCTCGGCATTTATTGGAAAAAAAAAAAAAAAAAAATTGTCACTATATGGCACTGTGGCAATTAAAATCACTTGAACAGCACTACAATTGTTCAATGTGACCTCAATTTTGGTCAACAACAGTTTCCATTCAAAGAACAGCATATTCTACAGCAGAATGTAACATGTCAACACGAATAGCCAGCACATGATGTCTAATGCTGTCCTTCAGATTTGCGAGAGTTTGACATCCTTCCCAATACACCTGGTTCTTCAAAAAACCCCGCAACCAGAAGTTGCATGGGGTAAGGTCCAGTGATTGGGGTGGCCAAGATATCTGGAAACAATGGCTGATGACCCATTTGTCTGTAAAGTGTTGACTTGACAATCTTTGGACACAACGGTGGATGTGGGGTGGCACACCATCTTGTGAATATGGTATCCTGAAGGCACCCACGTTGTTGCAGCTCTGGTATCGCACAATTTACCAACATTTCATAATATCACTGTCCAGTGACGGAACAGGTGTGGGGTTCAGTCAGTGTTACCTGTTCAAAAAAATATGGCCCAATCATGAATGTGATCATAAATCCACACCACACTGTCACTTTTTGGAGAATGCAACAGGACCTCTTGGATAACTCGAGGGTTTTCTGTTGTTAAAATTAAAGTATCTGTAGAGGGCTCTGGAGAGAGTTTATAAGGCTTGTACTAAAAGAAATTTGGACAACAGATACAATAAAGAATGCACTAGCCATTTATTTGGAAAAAAAATTAGTTACAAAATTTGTCACTGTATGGCACATAACTATCTTAGTTACAATTATGCAAATAATTGTAACTTTTTCAGTTGTGCATCTACACTTGTCCATTTAAGCAGAAGTGGGCTTCATCAAAAGATGTTCCATGGCCAAGTGATATCCAGTCATTCGTGCCAGAAACTGAAGTGCACATATGAAACGAATATCTGCATCACCATGCTTTAGCTGCTGTAGCATGTGCATCCACAACACTTGACGCATTACTAGCCTTGCAGCGGAATGTGGAATGTCCACTTTATGAGAAACAGCTGGCACACTTGTGCTACCACATGGAGATTTACTTGATAAATCCACGACAGCCATAGCCACATTTTCAACACGAGAGAAGTCTACTCGTTTTTTGAGTTCTACCTGGTTGAACAACAAGATGTCCTGTTGCTCAAATTTTGCAATCATTTTGTGGACAGCACAAACAGTCATAGGTCCACGCCTTATGCACTTCTGAAGCCAGAATTCTCTGATAGCCACAGCTGCATTGTTGCTGTTCTGATAGTACAGCTTCACTAATAGCACCTTTTCCTGCAATTTTGTTGGCACTGCTGCTATAGCGAAGGCAAAAAAAAAGAAAAGAAAAGGTTTAATATTTATATTTCCATCAAAGTGATGTTAGTGTGAATTTTAATATTCATTTTGTATAGTTTTAACTTTCATTTGCATCCCTGATTTTGCTGGAATTAAATCTGTACAAAAACCTAACTGAGTTTACACATTCTGTGTATGCTCATGTACTGATTTGTATAATAGGCCTCATTTTAGGAAAGATGTAGAGTTGCTAAGACTAGTACAGAGAAGGGCAACAAGATTGGTAAGTGGAACGAAGGTGTGCTCTTACCAAGCAAGTGGTTAAATTCTGTAAATTGCAGCATCTATAGCCTAGGAACCTGCGAGGAGACTAGGAATCTGTGAGGCTTGCTTTCTTGCATCATATGCCTCTACTAATGCTAATTTGTTGCAAATGACGAATGTTTGTAATAAAAATTAACATCACAAAAAAAATTACTTCTAGAAGGACACAGATTTCTCACATTAATTTATTTTTGGTTATGATTTCATATTTTACATTTCATTGTTTCAATTTGAAGTTATTAGCTGGATTATAATTGAAAGTGGAGCAGCACCCATTTTAATCACTCTGTCTTCTCCCACTCCACCATCCTTTTACTAAGGGCAAGTTACTGCTATGGATAAAGGGATGGTTGAGAGGGAGAAGATAGATGGTGGTTACCAATGGGCATTGCTCTTAATGGACTAATGTTATTAGTGAGGTCCACCAGGGATCAGTGCTGGGCCCATCGTTTTTTCAATATTTATTAAGTATATTGAAGAAGGTGTAACATGCCTCTAAAGCCAAGTGGTCAGGAGAAGGAGTACAATAGCACATTCTTTGAGTAGACCAGGGTTCAAATTGCTCACTGCTAAATACGATCAAACTGCCAACTTGCACAGGACCAGTGTGGCAGATTATGGCCCATTTTCCTGAACATGACTTGTTGAGGAGGATTCCATCGTGCAATGGATTGACAATGGCGGCAGATTTATTTATTAATTTATATTAGGCTTAATGTGCAAGTTTTCAGATGATACAAAGGTTGGCAGGGTAGTTATTGGCAGAAATTAAGGTAAGCTACTGCAACAAGATCTAGAAAAATTAAGCCGATGGGCTGAGAAATGGCATTGACAAATGCAAGGTACTGCATATGGATAGCAGTATTCCCAAATTAACATACCAACCCCAGAGTAATGTTCCAACTGTGCAGTACTACACTCAGAGTAGTGGAAATTTAAAAAGACCTAGAGGCAATTGTGCAGTCTGATATGAAGAGTTTCTCTGAGCAGGGCAGACAGGCTGACAGGACAGCTCATGGAATTTTGTCAATAATATACAGGAACTTTGCTAGCAGTGATAAGGAAGTGATTATCCTGTTGTGTAAGGTAATGGCTAGGCTACATCTTGAGTACTGCATACAGGTCTGGAGGATTCAATTTAAGAAGGATGTAGATCTGCTGGAATGGGTGCAGAGAAGGGCAACAAGATTGGTGAAGGAAATGAAAGAGTGGGCTTACCAAGACAGGCTTCAGTTTTGCAAATTGCAGCCTCTTGAGACTAGTAACCTGCACGGCAATCTGATCAAGGTTTTAAAGACTGAATGGATTGAGTAAGCTCAATGCTGATGGCTTTCTTCCTCTTGCTCAGACTAAACACATGGGAGGGCATGAATTTAAACTGAGGAAACATGGTTGCAGGACAGAGGTGTGAAAGTTTGTCTTCAGCCAGTAGGTGGTTGATTGTTGTAACAAACTTCCATCTGTTGTTGTGGAAGTGGGTAGTTTGAATAAATTCAAGAAAGAACATGGATTGTGTTAAGTTAATTAAGAGTAAGAACAGGTGCATGTATACTTACATGTTCTCCACTGCTAGGAACACTGTAAATAAATTTAATGAATTTGAAGTGCTGGTCAAAGCATCAAATGCAGATATTGTTGGGATATCAGAGATGTGGTGTCACTCTGAAATAAGGTACGCAGAATTTGAAAATGGGGAGTACAATGTGTACAAAAAAGGACAAACAGCATAAGCCTTAAGCTTCCTTGCACCATATGGCCATTACTAATACTAATAGGATAGCAGGAGGGGTGGGGTTATGCTCTTAGTTAAGAAGCACATAAAATGTAAGGCACTGCATCTAGTTGACATGGTTGGCCAGTGCGATTTAATCAGTTTGTGTGACATAAGCACTGTCAAAGTAAAAATGAGAGTAGCAATGTATTATAGGCCTGATGACTATGATGAGTACAGGCAGCTGAACAGAGAAAGAGAGTGGACCAGTAAACTAGTAATAATGGATGATTTTAACTTTCAACATATTGACTGGAACTTGTGGGTTGGTCACTCACAGCCTAGCAAGAATTTTGTGGCATTATTGGATGGCTGTTTTCTACAGCAGCATGTCATAAAGACAAAAAGAGGAGTAATACTCTTGATCTGTTTGCCAGCAGTGATTATTTACACATTAAGAGATTGCAGATAAAAGAATCAGTAGGTGGCAGTGATCATAGTGAATTGATTTTGGATTTACTTAAAGATGTAACCACCACCAAGGCTAAGGGAGGGGTTTTTGCTTTTGAAAAGATGACTACAGTGGTCTCAAGACAGTTTTTAAATTCTGTATAGTGGGACCAGCTGATGATGATACCATCAGCAAATTCTAAATGGAAAGCATTAAAGGAACTGATCAGAGAAGCTACTAGGCTTTAATACCAACCAAGATATACTCGTCAAGACACAGGCCTATATGTATGTCAGATGAACTGATGAAACTCATGGCAGAGAAGAAAAATGCATGGGATCCATATAAATTATGAGGAGACACAGGCACCCATGGTAGATATAAATTAGTTTGTAATCAACTCAAAGCAGGTTAAGCAAGTGAAGGCAGGCTATGAGAGATCTTTGGCAAAGGATGTAAAGAAAACCAGCAAAGACTTCTTTACTTACGTAAACACTAGAAGTCAAATTGGTCCACTAGAAATCAAATTAGTCCACTTGATATCGATGATTCGGCTATTGATGATCCTACTCAGGTTGCTGACAAACTAAATGAGTATTTTACATCTATATTCACACATGAGGAATTCTTTAAAGAAGGGGGATGCCAGAAGTTTATAAAACTCTAACAGGGAGCTAAATGATTTTGTAATAACTGAGATGAAAGTGGAAGAGAAATTGTTGAAGTTAAACATAAGAAAGGCACCTGGGGTGGATGAGATCTACTCAATTATATTATGGCAGGCAGCAAAGGAAGTAAGCAAATTTTTAATCATAATTTTGAGAGCATCCTTGGATTCAGAGGAGGTCCCTCCAGACTGGATATGTGCAAATCTGTTCCCAATTCACAAAGGGGATCAAAGGATATCATGAGTTATTACAGAAAATAATGAAGTCACTGGTTAAAGAAGTAATGCAGGATTATCTAGACAATACTGCAGTTATAGTAAAGCCACGACATGGGTTTTTTAAAGGGATATCTTGTCTGACTAATCTGACTGGATACTATGATGTGGTCACAAGGAACTAGGTGCAAAAATAATTTTGATATCATATAATTGGATTTTAGGAAAGCTTTTGATACTGTAGTACATAAAAGATTGCTGTGCAAATTGGAGCAGTGTGGCATTAAGGGCAAGTTGCTGCTAGGAATAAAGGGATGGTTGAGTGGTAGAAGACAGAGTGATAATCAATGGTCATTGCTCTTCTTGGACTAATGTTGTTAGTGGAGTCCCCCAGGGTTTGGTGTTGGGACCATAGTTGTTTTCTATATTTATCAATGATATTGATGAAGGCATATCAAGCTTATGTCCAAGTTTGCACATGATACAAAGGTTGGCATGGTGGTTAATGATAGGAATAATGGTATGCTACTGCAACAGGATCTAGAAATGTTAGGCAGATGGGTTGAGAAATGGCAACAGAAGTTTAATATTGACAAATCAATGCACTGCATATGGGTAGCAGTAACTCCAGGGTAACATACCAACTGTGTGGTACTACACTCAGGGTAGTGGAAAATGAAAAAGACCAGGGAGTAATTGTGCAGCCAGATATGAAATTCTCTGAGCAATGCAGACAGGTTTGCAGAACAGCTCATGGGATTTTGTGAATTGATTTACAGGATTTTTTCTAGCAGGGTTAAGGATATGATTATTAATAGTGAAATTATAGTAACCTTATAATACCGTGATAAATCTGACTAAAAAATGAATAGCAAATGCTTAGAAAACGGTACTCACGTTGTATAAATCTGCAATAAATTTTTTTTAGTAGATGGCGGTTAAATTTAGGTTGGAAGAAGCATTAAAAAGAACTAAGGCGGGGAATAGGGTGAAAATATTTTAAACAGATTTTAAAATGAGTGCAAGGAAGTAGAAATGCAGACCTCCAATCCTTGGTTGTCATAAAGAATTTAAAAGATGCAAATGAAAAAAGAGAAGACCGGGGGTGCCAATAGTAGTTACGAGAGACTTTCGTGAGTAAACCGTCATCAGTTGGCAAATGGAAGAGAAGTGAGCGCGTGTTGTATTTAAAGTTTATCTAAACTCCCATGATGCTCTTTTCGAAACGTGGGAACTTTAGCCGCGAGAGGTTCCAAGCCGGTGAAAGGTTGAAGGAAGTTTAACGTTAATAATGTTGAGATCGGAATGGTGTTGGTACCATTCGATGGTGAGGGCTTTCATATTGAAGAATTCTGTAGCTCGCTCTAAGTTTAATAATAGTGATGGCAGAGTCAACAAGGGGGTGGTGTGGTTGTGGGTTTGAGCATGGGTTGTTAACTCAGTGCAGGATTGACTTGTCTTGAAACTGTTGAAGTGGTAGTATGCGTGGTTATTGGAAGTTGTGGAGGAACCAAATTTGGTGGTAGTGCTGCCGATATGATTATGGGATATGATTATCCCATTGTATAAGGCAATGGTCAGGCCACACCTTGAGTACTGCATACAAATCTGGAGACCTCATTTTAGGAAGGAATTAGAGCTGCTGGAACTAGTACGGAGAAGATCAATGAGATTCGTGATGAGAAGAAAGGAGTGCACTTAACCAAGAAAGGCTTTGGTTCTGCAAATTGCAGTGTCCAGAGACTAGGTAGCTCTGAGGTGATCTGATTGAGGTATTTAAGGTTTTGAATGGATTGAAGAAGCTGAATGCTGAGGAAGCTGAATGCTGAGGAAGCTGAATGCTGATGGAATTCTTCCTCTTGCTTAGCCTACACAATTTCAAACTGATGGGCACAAACTTTCAAAACCGACGGGCACAAGTTCAAACTGAGGAAGGACAGTTGTAGAATAAATGCAGGGAAATTTGCCTTTGGCTAGCAGATGGCTGATTGCTGGAGCAAGGTTCAGTTTGTTGTTGTTGTGGAGGTTTTTAGCTTAAATAAATAAGTCAGAACTAAACAAACTATTGGAAGGAATGAATAGGTGAAATGGGTCCCCCCCTCCTTTGGGTGATGCTGTATAAGCTTGTTTTCTTGCATCATCTGCTACTAATTCTAAATACTGAACTATACAAATTCTTAGAGGGGATAGGTGGTTTTTTTTTTTTTTTTTGCTGAAGATGTATGAACTTGCTTTCTTGCATCAAATGCCAAAACAAGGTATGTTTTTCCACCTTGTTACGATGAAGAACATGTTAAAGTAAGCATTTCTCACTTTTGATTTTCAGGAAACTGGTGCTAAAGACTGCTCATATTAAAAATCCAGTTTTATGCATTTCAAAACTGAAACACACTCTAGCATTTAATTTTACAAGTGTGATCTCTATTCCTTCGTATTCTTTTTTGGTCTGACTTTATAGATGCCCACTTCAGCAATGCTGTGAGGAATGACTAATGAAAAAAAAAATTTATATATTCCATTGTGAAATAAACTATCTTCTCTGAAGATATTCTATATCACATCAGTAATTCACTAGGTTTCATTTGAAAACATAATGTGTAATTTGAAAATGATAATACAAATTTACTGAAATCATAAGAAAAATTAACATTACATAAAAGACGCTCAATTCCAAAAATCTTCAAGAAAACTATAAAAGCTAGAATGCATATTATTAAACTTAGTAGAGGAAGCTAATCTTAAATAAAAAATGAATGTATGTACTTCCAAATTTTGTTACCTAAGAATGCTAATCTTATTCTAGAAACTGTAAGTCAAAGAAATCTTACCTGTAATTGCCATTCCATAGGCAGTTAAATTACTTTGTTGCAATATTTCCTGGATCCATTAAAAACTCATTTTTGTGCCTTATATTATGTAGATTGTTGAAAGTCTGTGACACCAATGTTCATTATAAAAACCTAGTAAAATGTAATAAAAACAGGTATAAAAGAAGAAATTTATAAATCCCCAATTACATGTTGCAAATACGTACTGAAATGTATATTTGTAGAAAGCACCAACATTGATTGCAAGAACTACACATACCATGAAATTAAAATTAAAAACAAAACAATTCAATGTAAGTAAAAGGAGAGTAGACTATTACAACAAAATCCAGAACAAAATAAAATGTTATAAAAAATTTTAATCCTGACAGTATTGCAAGAAATGATTTGGTTTTACAGTTATCACAGACACTGTTCAGATTACATATGGGTATGTCTTGCACTGATAAAGTTCAATTCTTAATGAAATGCAATCTATTCTGAAATAAATTTGATTCCCATTTTTGGAATAGGCTTCTAAAAAACAATGATTTTGGTCTCAATTTAATTGAAGCACTTAATTCATAAGCAGAGCATGTTCATTCCAGTTTTTTTTTTTTTTTTTTATATTTTTATTGATATTATATTATTTCTTCCTGACGGGGGAGGTCCACCCCTTGACATGTACTGGTACCAAGTACACAGAGTAGTTGTTATGTCTAGTGTTACTGTTGGTCGAGGAACTCTGACTATCCTATAGGTGTTCAGGATTCAACTTTCTGGAGTTCCCTGTAGGTGTTCACAGGGAGAACTATTGTTTTAAGGCTCTTATGTAGGGTCTTTGGCACCATACCAGTGGCAGACATGATGAGCATGATGGTAGTTACTTGTTCCATATACCACATCTCTATGGTCTCCTGTCTTTTATCTATGTACTTCCTGATCTTTTCCTCGTGGGTTTTCTGAAAGCTGCCAGTGTTGGGCACTCTGTTGATCAGATTAGTAGCTTTTCCTTCTTGCTAACAAGAGTTATGTCTGGTCTGTTGTCTTGTGCATTACAGCTTGTGGATTGAGGTCTCTCACATGGCCTGGGGTTCATACTTGTAATATGGTACACTCATTTTGATCAACTGGTATTTCCTTGCTAATTTCTGATGCATTATCCTGCCTACCTGGTTGAATCTACAAGTGTACTCTGTCTGGGTAATCACCCTACATTCTGCAATGATGTATTTTTTACAGTTCTTGGATGGCAAGCATGAATCCTTCAGTCTCAGGAAGAGTGTCCTGCTCGTGAGCTATGCATTGGAAGCCATTTTATCTATGTGGTCTTGATGATGGAGGTCATTGCAGTGTCAGCCATGGAGTGCCTTCTTTGCCTATCTTTCTAGCTTTGTTTGTTCTGCCTGGGAGGAAGGTTGAGTGGGGTATGCCACTTATTTATTATTATTAGTAGTAGTAACATATGATGCAAGAAGCAAGCTTATAAAGCATCAGCCAAAACAAAAAATCCTCCCACATCACTTGTCCATCCCCTCCAATAATCTGCCTAGTTGGATTTGAATAATCTCATCTCCTTGGATTATTCCCACCTCCACAACACCAGATGGAAGTTTGTTCTAACAATCAACCACCCAGTGGCTGAAGGCAAACCTCCTCACATCTATCCTGCGCCATCTTTCCTCAATTTGAATTCATGCCCCCTCATGTGTAGTCTGATCAAGAGGAAGAAAGCCATCAGCATTGAGCTTACTCAATCCATTCAGATTTGTACAGTCTCTGTATATCATAGGCAAAACTCCATGAGCAATGTCCTGGCAGACTGTCGACCTTGCTCAGAGAACTTCATATCTGACTACATAATTACTCCCAGGTCTTTTTCACTTTCCACTTCCCAGAGTGTAGTACTACACAGTTGGTACGTTAATCTGATATTACTGCTATATATATGCATTACCTTGCATTTATCAATGTTAAACTTCAACTGCTATTTCTCAGCCCATCAGTCTAATTTGTTTAGATCTTGTTGCAGCAGCTTACCCTGATCACTGTCATTAACCACCCTGCCAACCTTTGTTTCATCTGCAAATTTAAACATTAAGCCTGATATTACTTCATCAGTATCATTAATAAATATATAAAACAACAATGAGCGCAGCACTGAACCCTGGGGGACTATTCTAATAATAGTAGTCCATGAAAAGCAGTGTCCATTAATAACCACTCTCGGTCTTCTCCCACTCAACCATCTCTTTATCAATAGCAGTAAGTTTACCTTAATGCCAAATTGCTCCAATTTGTACAGCAGTCTTTTAGTTGCTACAGTATCAATAGCTTTCTTGAAATCCAAATACAGGTGACCCACCCCCACTTAACGCTGATAATTCGTTCTGGAAAAACAGAGCGCTAAGTGAGCACCGCATTCCCATAAGGTAACATATGTATTTGTGAGTTGCGGTTGGTGCCATAGGATATTTCCTAATCAATAATAAATGGTAGTGAAAAGATGCACAAATGTCGGTCAAAATATTTAATATTCAAATATTTGTACATGTAAAATATTCTGCATTACATACGTATATAATTATGTGGTAACTACTTAAGTATCAAAATTAAACTTAAAATTCCAATTAAAATCAAGAATAAAATTGATGACTTTAATCAAGAAAATGTGTTGATTTTGGGTTGTACTTTGGCCCTCTTCCTGGTAAACTAAAAGGGGTTTGTTTTAATTTTAAATCCCTCGAAGCATTACCACCCAACAATAAAGTCAGCCGATCCTTTGCCGCTTTGAAACCTGGCATGTTTTTTTCTTCTTTCAATATGAAACTTCTTTTAGGCATTCGTTTCCAAAAAGGTCCTGCTTCATCTATGTTAAAAACTTGTTGAGAAGTATAACACATTATACCCCTCTTCAATAATTTTAACAAGTTCTGTTTTGAAAGTTTTGGCTCCGTGATCTGCACTTGTGACTTCTCCCTGGATTTTAAATCTATTCAACTAGCCTTTACTAGTTTTAAATGGTTCCACTTTTTTTTTCTTTTTTTTTTCCCCCTTTTAATGTGAGTTTTCTTCAGATATAGGCCTCTCTCTCTCTCTCTCTCTCTCTCTCTCTCTCTCTCTCTCTCTCTCTCTCTCTCTCTCTCTCTCTCTCTCTCTCTCTTTCTATAATATTTAACTCAACTGAATTCTGCATTGGATATTATCTAAAATAAAATTAGTTAAAGTCTCTCCATTTCAATCCTAATAGCTGGCCTAGCCCTAGTTGCTTGCAGTGGAACAGCTGTCTTTCCTGCTGCTAAAATTAATTCTTTATTTTGTATAATTATTCTTACAGTTAAACTTGCCAGTCCTAAATTATGGCACACATCCACTTGTCTTTGACCAAAATCGATTTGCTTCAAAGCACAATGTCTAGTGCTGTACTGAGTGATGACTAGACTTCGGATAAATGCATATAATGCAAATATTACAAGCAATACTTTTGTTAATTTTTTAAAATGTTGATCTCGGAACTACGTAACAAGTCACCGCACTGCATTTAAATTAGTGTGCGAGAAAATTTCACCGAGCGTGGGAAGATTTCTCAAGTCAGTGTGGGAAACATTTTAATGCTGTTTTGCTATTCATTTTCAAGTTATCAACTCCAACAAATGAAACGATTTCGTTAAATATGCCAAAAAATGCAATCTGTAAAAGAGCGTTATTGTGATTTGTGACAGTGTTATAGTCAGATACGGGTTATAATATAAGAACAGCGTTATAGCGAATCAGCGTAAAGCGAACTGTGTTATAATGAGGGCCTGCTGTATAGGATATCAAATTTTTTGGCATCCTTTCTTTGTTACTATATTATAATATCCAATCAGACTGATTAGACAAGATTGCCTCTAAGCATTTCCTTCCATAGCCTGCATATGAACAATCTGCACTCCGAGTACAAATTATGCTACCTGCCCTTTACATACTTGTTCATAGAATAGCAATTCATGACTCCTCTAGGAAAATAATGGTACACCCATTATTTTTACTTTTTATTTGCTATTTTAATTACCTAATTTCGCTAGTTTTGAAAGAGCTATAGGTTTCGTTAACATTTAGCTAACATTTTTTTCTGTAAATTTACGCCTTTTCCATTTTTCTTATTATGCATTTATTTTTCATGACAGAGTTAACTTTGGTGAGACAGTGCCTAGTATTTTAAATTCCTTTGACTACTGTTGGTTCTGGATTTTGTTCATTATCAACCTCTCTCTTACCTTAAATTTAAGGAATAGTTCCTTATACTTTATAGTTTCTAACATTATATTCTATAATTCTATAGTAATCAATTTTGCTTTCCAAATTATTTTACATTTCAGTATTTCTTTGCAACACTAAGTTTTTATAAATTTTCTTCTTTTATACCCATTTTTTGTACATTTTACTGTAATTTAATGAAAATTTGGTTTTTCATCAGTTTTCATGAATGTTACATAGGAGAGAAAAATTTATTGAATAAGATAGCTGGAAGGAAGTACTGCAGTAAAATATTCCATCCATTTCATCCATCTTAAGAAAATTGTGATCTTTTTATACATGCATACTTTGTGTATTACGAATTTGCAGATAAAGGAACCACTAGGTGGTAGTGATCACAGTGTACTGATGTGGGATCTACTTAAAGATATAATTACCATCAGAGGTAAAGGAAAGGGTTTTTGCTTCCATAAAGGTGACTACAGTGGTCTCAGACAGATTTTAAATTCTGTACAGTGGGATCAACTGATGATGTTACCAAAAGCAAATTCTAAGTGGGAAGCATTCAAGGAATTAATCGTTGAAGCTACTAAACGTTTCATACCTATTAAGAAATACTGTTCAAGGTTTAGAACTAAATGGTTGTCAAATGAACTAATGAGACTCGTGGCAGAGAATAAAAATGCATGGGATGCATATAAATTATCAGGCAACACAGAAGCCTATGGCAGATATAAGCTAGTCTGTAATCACATCACAAAGGAGGTTAGGCAGGCGAAGACAGATTACGAGAAATCGTTGGCAAAGGATGCTAAGAAAAACAGCAAGGATTTCTTTACTTATATAAACTCTAAAACAAAGGTGATGAATCTGATTGGTCCACTTGATATCGATAGTTCAACTGTTGATGATCCTGCTCAGATAGCTAACAAACTGAATGAACATTTTGCTTCTATATTCACACATGAGAATTTACAAGGTTTGAAAATGGCAGAAGGTTATCAAATTGTAACAGGGTGCTTAATGACTTTGTAATAACTGAAAGCAAAGTGGAGGAGAAATTGTTGAAGTTAAACATAAGAAAGGCACCTGGGGTGGATGGGATCTATCCAGTTCTATTAAAGGAGGCGGCAAAGGAAGTAAGCAAACCCATAGCCATAATTATGAGAGCGTCCTTGGACTCGGGGGAGATCCCCACATACTGGAGATGTACAAATGTATCCGCAATTCACAAAGGGGAATTGAAGGGTGACATGAGTAATTACAGACCAGATAGTTTAACTTCTGTTCTGAGTAAAATAATGGAGTCACTGGTTTAAGATGCATTGCAGGATCATCTAGACAAGACTGCAGAAATAATTCAGACACAGCATGGGTTTGTTAAGGGAAAGTCTTGTCTGACAAATTTTATTGGATATTATGATGTGGTTAGAAAGGAACTGGATGCACAAAATAATTTTGATATCATATACTTGGATTTCAGGAAAGCTTTTGACACTGTTGTGCATGGAAGACTACTGTACAAATTCGAGCAGAATGGTATTAAGGGTAAGTTGCTACAATGGATAAAAGGATGGTTGAGTGGGAGAAGACAGAGGGTGATAATCAATGAGTGCTGCTCTTCGTGGACTAATGTTATTAGTGGAGTCCCAGGGTTCGCTGTTGGCTCCACTGTTGTTTTGTATATTTATCAATGATATTGATGAAGGTATAACAGGCTTAGTGTCGAAGTTTGCAGATGATACAAAGGTTGGCAGGGTTGTTAATGACAGTAATGGCAGTGTGCTACTGCAACAGGATCTAAAAAATTTGGGCAGATGGGCTGAGAAGTTTGTTTGTTATTTGGTTTTTAGGAGCATTAGCAACCAATTCCATATTGCTCCAGGTCACAGGCTCGAACCCCGGTCTAATCAAGAAGCGTGTGCTACGCACTGCTGCTCCTGGCCCCTGGCTATGGAGGTGGTGTGGGCTGAGGAGTGGCAACTGAAGTTTAACATTGACAAATGCAAAGTACTGCATATGGTTAAAAATAATCCAGAGAAATGCACCAACTGTGTGGTACTACACTTAAGGTGGTGGAAAATGAAAAAAAGATCCAGGAGTAATTGTGCAGTCAGATATGAAGTTTTCTGAGCAATGCAGACAGACTGCTAGGGTCGGTCATGGGGTTTTGTCAATGATATATACAGGAATTTTTCTAGCAGGGAAAAAGGCGGTGATTGTCCCTCTGTATAAGGCAATAGTCAGGCCAAGCATTCAATACTGCATACAGGTCTGGAGGCCTCATTTTAGGTAGGATGTAGATTTGCTTGGGCATGTACAGAGAAGGGCAACAAGATCGGTGAGGGGAATGAAGTGATCCTCTTACCAAAAGAGGCTTAATTTCTGCAAACTTCAGTGGTTGAAGACAAGATATCTATTAGTTTGATCTGATTCAGGCGTATAAGGCCTTGTGGGTTGAGCACGCTGAATTCTGATGGGATTTTTCCACTTGTTCAGATTACGAACCTAAGGGGTGGCATAAATTCAAACTGAGGAAAGAGAGGTAGAATAGATGTGCAGAAATTTTCCTTTAGCCAGCGGGTGGTTAATTGCTGGAACAAACTTCCATCTGTCATTGTGGAAGTTGATAGGTTAAATAAATTTAAGTAGGAACTGGACAAACATTTGGAGGGAATTGTTTTGTAAAAATTTTTTTTTTTTTTAGGCTGATGCTGCATAAGCTCATACACTTGCTTTCTTGCATCAGATGCCACTACTACTACTACTTTTATTTTAAGCTCAACAAGAATTTACCCACAAGAATACTGGACAATCCTAATCCTACAGCCAATACGCTTGATCTTTTTCTCACAAACAACCCTTCTAAGTACATGGTCAAAGTGAGAGGTCCTTTAGGCACTTCAGATCACAACTTGGTGATTGTCTCTTCTCCAATGGAACCTTTATCTCATGGCTATTCCCAACCTCATGTTGTTTGGCATTACAAGAATGCAAAATGGGATGACCTGTGAGACTTCTTTTTCATGGTCGGGTTACTGTTTCAAAACTTCTGATGTCAACGTTCGCTCAGATCGTGTCAGGGAAATTATTCTTGCAGGAATGGAATCCTTTATCCCACACTCCACTTTAAAATGTCATTCTTTATCTAAACCTTGGTTTTCCAATAAATGTGCTAAGGCTGTTCAAGAGAAGACTTCTAAGTACATGGTCAAAGTGAGAGGTCCTTTAGGCACTTCAGATCACAACTTGGTGATTGTCTCTTCTC
Source organism: Mastigoproctus giganteus (assembly GCF_048544385.1). Taxonomy (NCBI): domain Eukaryota; kingdom Metazoa; phylum Arthropoda; class Arachnida; order Uropygi; family Thelyphonidae; genus Mastigoproctus; species Mastigoproctus giganteus. The sequence goes on along the minus strand of NC_143587.1, from coordinate 98,923,536 downwards.
CAATGGAACCTTTATCTCATGGCTATTCCCAACCTCATGTTGTTTGGCATTACAAGAATGCAAAATGGGATGACCTGTGAGACTTCTTTTTCATGGTCGGGTTACTGTTTCAAAACTTCTGATGTCAACGTTCGCTCAGATCGTGTCAGGGAAATTATTCTTGCAGGAATGGAATCCTTTATCCCACACTCCACTTTAAAATGTCATTCTTTATCTAAACCTTGGTTTTCCAATAAATGTGCTAAGGCTGTTCAAGAGAAGAACGCTGCATATTGTAATTGGCTTGTTTCTAATTCTTCAGTTTCATTTTCTGCCTATACCAAAGCTCGCAACAATTGTAAAGCAGTTAATAATCAGTTCAAACTAGAGTTTGATCAGGCTAAGAGTAGAAAACTTGCTTCTTGCCCTAATGGTAGCCGAGCATTCTGGTCTCTTGCCAAAGCTATTGGCCGCAACTTTTGCCCATCTCTGCTCCCACCTCTGTTCAAACCAGATGGTTCTGTTGTCACTTCAACCAAGGATAAAGCTCACCTGCTAGCATCCCATTTTTCTTCCAGCTCATGTATTAATGGTCTTGGTAAAACACCTCCCACCATTCCCAACACGCTCCATTCAATGCCTCCTGTGGTCTTCCGTAAAAAGGATATCAGAAGGATTTTGATGAAACTTAATGCTAAGAAAGCCCCAGGTCCTGATGGTATATCTCCACTTGTTCTCAAAACCTGTGCTCCTGAAGTTACCCTTATTCTTTGCCGCCTTTTTTCACTTTCTTATTCCAAAGGTGTTTTAACTTCTGCTTGGAAATTTGCTCATATCCAGCCAGTTCCTAAAAAGGGTGACAAATCCCTCCCATCCAATTATCGTCCCATTGCAATTACTTCTACTCTTTCTAAACTAATGGAGAAATCAATTAACCGCCAACTCTTAAACTGCCTAGAAACCTTCCGTCTGATCAACGATCACACAGTATGGATTGCGTCAGTGTCAATCCACTGGTGATATTCTGGCTTATGTTACCCATTTATGGACTAATTCAATGGAAAGGTTCGGTGAAACACAAATAGTCGCTCTTGACATCTCAAAGGCTTTTGATCGTGTTTGGCATAAAGATCTTCTAAACAAGCTTCCATCTTATGGTTGGCCAACTGTTTTTAGTAATTGGTTATCCAGTTTTCTCTCTGATCGCTCACTGAGGGTGATGGTAGATGGCTCTCTGTCTTCTAACTTCTCCACTAATGCCAGTGTCCCCCAAGGTTCAGTTCTTTCCCCCACTCTTTTCCTCTTGTATATTAATGACCTTCTTCCATTGACTGGAAATCCTATCCATAGTTTTGCCGATGACAGCACATTACATTCCACTTTCCATTTTGAGAAACCTTGTCCTGCTCAATCAGCTTCAACTTCTTGAAAATCTGCTACCAATTCCTTAAATGCCGATCTTCAGGTATTTCTCCAGTGGGGCAAAGACAACTTAGTTGATTTCAACCCTTCTAAAACTCAGTCTTGTCTTATATCTCACAAAAAGGATTCTTCTGCTCCTATGCTTATCTTTAGTGACACTCCGATTTCTAGGCAAAATGATATATCTCTTTTGGGGATTACCCTGACTTCTAATCTCTCTTGGCACAAGCACATTACAAATATTGCTTCCTATGCATCTAAAAAACTTGGTTTTCTCTTTCGCTCTCGGTGTTACTTTTCTTCCAAATAGCTGCTCATTCTGTATAAATCACAAATCCATGGTGGTGCCCCCAAAACCTCTCTCAGGCTTCTTGATTCCATTCAGAAGAGAGCAGTTAGGTTAATTAATGATTCACCCCTAACAGAGTCTCTCCACTCGCTTTCTCATAGACGTACTGTTTCTGCTGCATGCCTCTTCTACAGATACTTCCATGGGTACTGTTCTTCTGAATTGGCTTCTATAATTATCGCTCTCTCTTTCAAAACAGTCCGAACACATGCCGCCACCAGCCAACATCCATTTACTGTCCAACTTCAAACCCACAGAACCAACTTTTTATCTTCCTCATTTATTCATTCAACTGCCGTTTTCTGGAACAACCTTCCTTCATACGTATTTCCTGAAAATTACAATCTACAGAAGTTCAAGTCCTATGTCAACAAATATCTTCTTTCGTCTTCTCAACCTCCAACCCAAGCATGGTAATAAGTACTTTCTAATACCTCTCGTGTGTGGGGTTCACATAAAAAAAAACAAAAAAAAAACAGCTTCATTAGGCTTTATAGATATGTTTTAGTTTGGAATGCACTGTCACATTGGTGACAACGACTATAAGGTATAAAATACACAAGCCTCTCTCTCTCTCTCTCTCTCTCTCTCTGTCTGTCTGTCTGTCTGTCTGTCTGTCTGTCTGTCTGTCTCTAACACACGACATTTTTTTTTAATGGAAACCCCAACCAAGAAAGGTATTAGAATCTATAGTACTTTGTATCGTACATGAACTGAATGCTGAGATGACAGAAAATGCTTGTTGACATTAGACTTGAATTTCTGTAGATCGAAATGTTTGTAAAATACATATGAAGGAAGTTGGTTCCAGAAAACAGAAGTAGATGGGATAAATAGGATAAAGTTGGTTCTGTGAGTTTGGAGTTATATGTGACTATTTGTGGCACTTATTCGAACTGGTTTGGAAGTGGGGGAATCAAGAATACCAATTCTAAAGAACAGTACCCATGAAAGTATCTATAGATATGGCATCTAGCAGCAGAAACTGAACTTCCATGGGACAGAGTGGAGACTCTTTGTAAGAGATGGGGTGGATCACTACTTAACTTGACTGCCCTCTTCTGAATGGAGTCTAGCAGCTAGAAACAGGTTTTGAGTGAGTATTTTGATGCAGAGGATGCTATATTTGTGAATATTTGTGTTATGTGCTTATGCACAGAGAAAGAGAGAGAGAGAGAGAGAGAGAGAGAGGTTAGGGCAATCCCTCATATTGATCTTGTCTAGAAATCTTAGTGTCATCTAAGTTGGGCAGACACTTTTTTGTAAGAAACAGAAAAAGGACAGATTTCCAGTCAGCATTAGCATTACTAGAGGCATTTGATGCAAGAAAGCAATCTTATGCAGCATCAGCCAAAAAATAAAAAAATAAATAAATATATAAATAAATAAAAAAATAATAAATAAACAAAAAATAACCACTTCCACTTCACCCCTCTGTTCGTTCGAAATACCTGTCCAGCTGAGCCTTAAATTTATTTAGGCTATCAACTTCCACGACAAGGGATGGAAGTTGATTCCACCAATCAACCACCCGCTGGCTAAAGGCAAATTTCCTCATGTCTATCCTATATCTGCCTTTTCTCAATTTGAATTTATGCCGTCTCAGGTGATTATTCTGAGCAAGAGGAAGACTCCCATCAGCATTGAGCATGCTCAAACCATTCAAGGCTTTATACACCTCTATCAGATCACCTCGCCGGTGCCTAGTCTCCAGACACTGTAATTTGCAAAACTTAAGCCTTTCTTCGTAAGAGCACCCCTTTGTTCCATTCACTAATAAGCTCTCATAATTATGGCTAAGGGTTTGCTTACTTCCTTTGCTGCTTCCTTTAATATAACTGGATAGATCCCATCCACCCCAGGTGCCTTTCTTGTATTTATCTTCAACAATTTCTCCTCCACTTTACTCTCAGTTATTACAAGATTCTCTAGCTTACTGCCAGAGTTGAATACACCTCTGGCATTCCCCTCGCTGAATAACTCCTCATGAATAACTCCTCATGAATGTCGATACAAAATATTCATTCAGTTTGACCCATCGATATCAAGTGGACCAATCTGATTCATCCCCTTCCTTCTAGAGTTTACATAAGTAAAGAACTCTTTGCTGTTTTTCTTTGCATCTCTTGCCAAAGATTTCTCGTAATCTGCCTTCGTCTGCCTAACCTCCTTTGTAACTTGGTTACAGATCACCTTGTATCTATCATAGGCTTCTGTGTCACGTGTTAATTTGTATGTATCCCATGCATTTTTCTTCTCTGCCATATGTCTCATTAGTTCATCTGACACCACTTAGGCCTAAACCTTGAGCAATATTTCTTAGTTGGTATGTAAAGCCTAGTAGCTTCCAAGATAAGTTCTTTGAATGCTTCCCATTTTGAATTTGCTGTTGGTAACATCATCAGTTGGTCCCACTGTATAGAATTTAAATACTGTCTCAGTCCATCGTAGTCGCCTTTACGAAAGCAATAACCCTTCCCTTTACCCCTAATGGTAGTTACCTCTTTGAGTAAATCCCACTTCAGCACATTGTGATCACTGCCACCTAGTGGTTCATTTACCTGCAGATTCTTAATGCATGAAGAATCACTACTGATAATCAAATCAAGATTATTACTCTCTCTAGTTGCCTCCCGAACATGCTGATGTAGAAAACAATCATCCAATAAATCCACAAAAGCCTTGCTAGTGTGTGAGTGACCAGCCCCCAAATTCCAGTCAATATATGGGAAATTAAAGTCAGTGGAGAGTCATTAACATATAAGAAGGAAAGAGGAAAAAAAGAACAGAATCCTATGAATCACCAGCATTAGTGGAGAAGTCAGAAGACAAAGCCATCTACCATCCCCTTGGTGAGCATTCAGAGAAAAAAACTGGATATTCAATTTCAAAAAACAGCCAGTAATCCACAAGGTGCAAGCTTACTTAAAACTTTATGCCAAACACAATTAAAAACCTTAGAAATTGCAAGGGCAACTTTTGAGTTTCACTATGCTTTAACATCAGTTATGATGTAAAAGCTTAGTGAAATTTTTACCGCTACAGATCACCACTGATGAATTGAAGGTCAAAAATTGAGGTCACTCCAATATGACCTCCAAAATGGAAGGTTTCTAGATCATTTAAAGAGTTGGCATTCGATGGATTTCTCTATTACTTTGGAAAGAGTAGAGGTAAATGCAATGGGGAAATAATCAGAAGAAAAGTATTGTCATCCTTTTTAGGAACTGATTGAATACAGGCATATTTCCAAACAGAAGGGAAAATACCAGAAGAATGTAAAAAAAAAAAAAAAAAAAAAAAGGGTGACATAGAACAGGAGCAAGCTTAGAAGCACAAGTTTTGAGAATAAGTAGAAAAATGACAAGATTCAAAGCTGCTTAGATTTCTTCTACTGTCCTTCTGTAGGAAGAATGCAGAAGGCATTAATTGGAGTGTCCTGCATATGGAAGGAAATAGTTTTATTTGTAAATTAATAAGAGGAGTTTACCTCAATATAGTACGTGGAACACTTCCGTATGATACCCTCCAGAAATTAAAACGGAAAAAACGAAAAAATCGGCAACTTACCGGTACATTAAAGTAAAATATAAATAATTAAATAATCAATTTAACACAATTCAAAAACAATTAAAATTCAAATTAACGCAATTAAAAGAATCTAACGAAAATATTCAAAACGATTTTCCTTCCTGAAGCTGACAATGCTTTTCGACCGACTGTCGTGATCACAGGAATGAAAATTACCGAATCAGGCTAAACCTGCAACTTAAATAGTGATTATGTGTCTTCGCGCATGCGCGTAAAGGTCCACGCATCGGAGATCAAATATGGCCGCCGAACATTAACAGAATTCTCGCGTAATTTAATTTCAACGGTTTCTGCAATTAATAGTCGCGTATAATTACGTTGAACGTTAAGTATTTTGGCCTCGTTAAGGAAATAGTTTACCAACACTGTTGACAAAAGAATTAGCAGAAAAGTAGAATGCTATAAGTTAGTTTTATATCTGTAGCTGAGGGTACAATAGAACCATCGGGTTGTAACAGTGGTGGGAGTCAAGATGGACTGAAGTTTCAGGCAACAGCTTTGGCAAGAGATTAGAATGCTTGATTACCATTTGGACAAGAAGCAAGTTTTCTAATCTTATCCTGTCTTAGCCTGAATGCAATGCAGTTTCCTTTAAACACACAACTGCAGTTATAAGCTGTTCAAAATGTATTCAGATCTGTGCTATAGTAAAAAGAAAAGTACTTTATGTACAAGTTTTTTTTAAAAAGTGATAGTAGTAGTAATGGTAAATGATGCAAGAAAGCAAGCTTATATAGCATCAGCCGAAATAATCCCTTCTTTTTGATATATTTTTTTAAGTGATTCCGAAAACTGCTTTTCAGATATGTTTGGACTATTCTCTGAAAATCAGTTTTCGGAATAGCTACTGTGTCTCATTTAATTTTCTGGCTATTACATATCTTCTTTAGTTGTCTATGACAAAAACAGTCACAAGAACTACATCATAGTAATAGAGGCATATGATGCAAGGAAGCAAGCATATGAGCTTATGCAGCATCAGCCAAAAAAAAAAAAAAATTCACACAACCGTTCCCTCTAAACATTTGTCCAATTCCTCCTTGAATTTATTTAAACTATCAACTTCCACAACAACAGATGGAAGTTTGTTCCAGTTAATTGCTGGAACAAACTGAACTAAAGGCAAATTTCCACACATCTATTATACAGCTGTCTTTCCTCAAATTTGAATTTGTGCCCCCTTAGGTTCATAATCTGAACTAGTGGAAGAATTCCATCAGAATTCAGCATGCTCAACCCATTCAAGGCCTTACACACTTCAATCAGATCAGCGCACAGGTGCCTAGTCTCCAGCTGCTACAATTTGCAGAGCTTAAGCTTTGTAAGAGGACTCCTTCGTTCCCCTCACCAATCTAGTTGCCTTTCTCTGTACACGCTCAAGCAAATCTACATCCTTCCTAAAATGAGGCTTCCAGACCTGTATGCAGTACTCAAAGCATGGTCTGACCACTGCCTTTTACAAATGGATAAATCACCTTTTTCCTGCTAGCAAAATTCCTGTTTATCATTGACAAAATCCTATATGACCTGCTCTGGCAGCCTGTCTGCATTGCTCAGAAAACTTCATATCTGACTGCACAATTATTCCCAGGTCTTTTTCATTTTCTACCACTCTAAGTATTGTACCACACAGTTGGTACATTCTCTGGGGTTACTTCTATCCATATGCAGTACTTTGCATTTATCAATGTTAAACTTCAGTTGCCACTTCTCAGCCCATCTTCCCAAATTTTCTAGATCCTGTTGAAGTAGAACACTGCCATTAATAACCCTGCCAACCTTTGCATCATCTACAAACTTCGACACTAAACCTTCATCAATATCATTGATAATTATACAAAACAACAGTGGGCCAAACACCGAACACTGTGGGACTCCACAAATAACATTAATCCAAAGAGCAGCGTCCACTGATTATCACTCTGTCTTCTCCCACTCAACCACCCTTTTATTCATTGTAGCAACTTACCCTTAATACCATTCTGCTCCAATTTTTACAGTAGTCTTCCTTGCGCAACGGTGTCAAAAGCTTTCCTAAAATCCAAGTATATGATTTCAAAAATTATTTTTTGCATCCAGTTCCTTTGTAACCACATCATAGTATCCAATCAAATTTGTCAGACAAGACTTTCCCTTAACAAACCCATGCTGTGTCTGAATTATTGCTGTAGTCTTGTCTAGATGATCCTGCAATGCCTCTTTAACCAGCGACTCCATTATTTTATCCAGAACAGAAGTTAAACTAACTGGTCTGTAATTACTTGTATCACCCTTCGATCTCCCTTTGTGAATTGGGATAGATTTATATATCTCCAGTCCGTGGTGACTTCCCCTGAGTCCAAGGATGATCTCATAATTATGGCTAAGGGTTTTCTTAGTTCCTTTGCTGCCTTCTTTAATATAACTGGATAGATCCCATCCACCCCAGTAGCCTTTCTTATGTTTAACTTCAACAATTTTTCCCTCCACTTTGCTCTCAGCTATTACAAAATCATTAAGCACCCTGTTACAGTCTAAATAACTTCTGGCATTTTCCCCTCCTAATAACTCCTCATGTGTGAATGAGGAGGCGAAATACTCATGCAGTTTGTTAGCTATCTGAGCAGGATCATCAACAGTCAACCATCGATATCAAGTTTACCTATCTGATTCATCCCCTTCCTTTTAGAATTTATATAAGTAAAAAAGTCTTTTCTGTTTTTCTTAGCCTTCTTTGCCAAAGATTTCTCTTAATCTGCCTTCACTTGCCTAATCTCCTTTGTGACTTGATTACAGACTAGACTGCATCGACTTGAGTAGATACCTTTTTTGGTCAGTAACTGGCCAATTTACATATCTATTCATGTGATAAAGGCTCATTTCCACCTAAGGAATGCTTTTACTCACAACAGGAGTTCTTCTGCAAGAATAGCTCATAGTGTCTTGCCAATGATAGTGTCTTTCTTTGATTGGTGAGTGAAACAAAGGGTTGCTGTTACCAAGAAAGACTAAGTTCTGCAATTGCAGCGTCTGGAGACTACGCACCTATGAGATGATCTAATTGAGGTGTATAAGGCCTTGAATGGTTTGAGAAAGCTTAATGCTGATGGGATTCTTCCTTTTGCTTAGATTACTCACCTGAGGGGACATAAATTAAAATTGAGAAAAGACAATTGTAGAATAGATGTGCAGAAATTTGCCTTTAGTCAGCAGGTGGTTGATAGAACAAGCTTCCACATGTCGTAGTGGAGGCCGAAAACTTAAATAAGTTCAAGGCAGAACTAGACAAGCATTTGTAGTGAATGCTTGTTTTCTTCCATCATATGCCTCTACTAATGCTAATACCATTCACTTGCCCCTTTCCTCCAGAGTACTGATATCTGTGTCTTTTGTACTAGTGGAGGAAAATTACTGTTCCACCAACAAATGTTCTATTTGGTAATATGCTTGGTAACATTATTAATGAATTGGTACTGAATAATTCTGTCCTAAAATTCTGTCATTCTCGGGATCCAGCACATGCTGATTTTTGAAAATTCTGGGTTTTTTTGAGGGTTATGCATATAGTCTAAATATTCATGGAGTAAATCATTATTTTTATTAGATAATACAGTAGCTCTGATCCCTATAATCTACAGAGAACTATAGTCACCTGCATTAAGCCAAAATGTAAACCCGTACTGCTGGCTAGGTCCAGTGAGTAATGTACTTGCCTAAGAAATAATGATTGCAGTTTGAATGCTGTTTTTGGGCATGCCTATGTGGTTGCCTAATATTTTTTTAATATGAGGTATTAAACAGTGTGATTTCAGTAATCAAAATGCCTTAAAAACTAAATATACATTACTATACTAATAAGTCCTATACTGAGAACTAGCATTAAATGTCTTATAAAATAAATGATTTATACTTTGCAAATACATAGTAACAATGACATGAGAAATATGCAAAACAGAAAGAAATTGGTAACAGTAGTTCAGAAGCATTACTCCAACATATTCTGGTTAACCATGAAGTAAATTTAACTGAACCTAGTCAGTTAAAAGGAGTAAAATATAATCCCAGTTATAACTGTAAAATCAGTGAGAAGTAATATAAAACTGTTCAATTTTTGATGCCACCCATATTTTCAAACTATTATGAACACAAATATGAAAAATACATGTTTATATTAAAAATATTTTTACATTATTTCTTAAAAGTAAAAAAAAACACCCTCTGCAGCACTTTGGACATATGCTTTAGACATTTTTCATTATCTCTCTTATTTGAGAGTTCTAAATATTATCTCTTATTAACTTGATTTACAGTGAGTAAAATATCAATTGAAAAACCTCAATGCTTCAACATCTGTATAACAGACACTTTTCCATGGTGTGAAGCCAGAGAATTAATCAACTGGTTATACTGGTATGTTTTAAAAAACTATGGTAGCCAATTAAAACAAATACAGTGGATTCCGGTTATTTGGGCCACCGGTCAATTGGGGCAGCCATTAATTTGGGGAAAATCTTACAAAACAGAACCCAATCAAGAAAATAGCCAGGGTTCACTTTGCTTAATTGGGGCAGGAGATCACAGCACTGGAGATTACCCTACGATTGTCTCTGACCGAACCACGTGGTACGGTCGGATTTCTGGAGGTCACAACCATAAAACAATTAGCAGTCACCTGTTTATTGGGCTTTTCTGTTAGTGCAATCTATCATAAACGGATAGTAAACTCGATCTTATTGAATTTGCAATAATACCGACAGCTTGAATCATATAAAAGAAATTAATTTTCAGAATCTTCTCTTCATTCCTATTTTTAAAGCTTCGTAACTTGCTTGTTATTCTGTTCTCACTTGTGCATATCGTGTTACTTGCAATTTGTGCTGTGTTCTTTGTTATTGATTGCTCATCTTTTTACTGTTTTACATTTTAACCCCCACCTACAAATGTCAATGAACAGAAATGTCAACTAGTTAGCATGTACATATTACAGTACGTGTTAATTATTCTGATTATCACGTATATTCTTCCGATTTTCACGTGTCAGTTAATATTTTAATTGGTAAGGTAATAAAGGTTAAATTTATGCTTAATATATCTTTACTTTTATAGCCTGTGGATAATATTCCTCCTATTTTCACTAATTAGAATCTCTGTTTAATAGAATTAAAATTCAATTCACAAATGTGATCACAATGACCGGCGCTTACTACACATCGTATAGTGAACGGTACTTTACTATGGTGAGTCCATCGTAATGTGATTTGATTGTACAGTGAACCAATTGTAAAGCGGAGGTCCATTGTATTTTTAACTATTTATGTGGAACTTCGGATAATTGGGGCAGCCAAAATGCACTAGTCCCAATATGTCCCAAATAACCGGAATCAACTGTATTACACATTTCAATAATTCTACTAATTTTAAATTAAAATTTTATTTAAACATATAATTATTAGTATTAATAGTGGCATATGATGCAAGAAATAACGCTTATACAACATCAGACAAAAAATCTCCTATTTCACCTATCCATTCCCTTCAAAAGTATGTCTAGTTCTTTCTTGAATTTATTTAAGCTATCAACTTCCACAAGAATGAGAGATGGAAGTTTGTTCCAACAATCAACCACTCACTGGCTAAAGCTAAATTTCTGCATATCTATTCTGCAACTGTCTTACTTCAATTTGAATTTATTTATGCCTTCTCAAGTCCCCTCGTAATCTGAGAAAGAATTCCATCCACATTGAGCATGCCCAAGCTATCCAAAGCTTTAAACATTTCAATCAGTTCACCTCACAGGCACCTAGATTCCTGAGGCCCTCCTTAGTGGAAGCATGCCTTTGTTCTCTTCACCAATAGTTCTGCCTTCTCTGTATTCATTCAAGCAGCTCTACATCCTTCCCAAACTGAGGACTCCAGACCTGTATGCATTACTCAAGATGTGGCCTGACCACTACCTTATACACAATGGGATAATCACCTCCCTTAACCTTGCTAGAAAAATTACAACATATATACCATTGACAAAACTCCATGAGCTGCCCTGGCAGCCTATCTGCATTGCTCAGAGAACTTCATATCTGATTACAAGTGATAAGTGTTTGCCTTTTTATTTACCTAATTGTTATTTTATATTATACTTTATACGTAGTCTTATAGTTATAGTTATGCTGGTTATTTTTATTTTTAATTTAGATAAAGAGTTTTTGTACATTACCACTTAATATACGTAAAGCCGTTATTTCGTTCGAATCTTGCAGCCATTGTTTTTGTATAGAGTAGTAGGGAATTAAAATTTTTAATTGTGGTAACTAGGTAGCTCTAACGTATAATTATACAGTGTAATACGCATCACTGCCTTTAGGATTCTATTAGATAGCGTAGTATTGACAATTAATTAAATTTATTGACTTTATTAATTTAAAATATCATGCCCCAGACTAGAGCAGCAAATCAAGGGGCACAAAGTTGCAGGAGTGCTGTGACTCAGGGGAGAACTGAGGGCGGGGGGTGATTCTTAAATGCATCACAGCCTAAAAAAAAAAATGTGCAACTTGTGAAATGTTTGCTGAACTCTCTGGAACAGAACATGATCTAGCCAAGGAGTATGTCTTTGTGTGTGCCAGGTGCAGAGAATGTCTAGAAATTAGGCATCAAATCAGGGTTCTACTGGGCGTCTATGAGAGTTTGAGGTGTAGGGTAGATGCCCTCGAAGAAATTAATACGAGGAGCTCGCCAAGCTTTCAGCTGCCCAACTGAATGCCAGAGATCACTCCTGGGCATCAGGCAACACAGTGGCAATCTCCAAAGCAGAATGTGCTGGTCCCAAAGGAACTAGTTATTGTTGGTGACTCTATTGTCAGGGAGATGGGAAATATATTGTGTAAAAAGGATAGATGGAACAGGACCAGGGTATGTCTGCCAGGGGCAAAAGCTGATGATGATGTTGTAAAGCATATATCATCATTTAAGGGCACAAAAGGTGATACTGTTGTACATGTTGGCACCAATGACATTAAGAGTAGGAGATCTGCAGATTTATTTAACAAGTACAGGTCAATGTTGCAAAAAAGTTGTGAGTCAGGGTTAAATTTGAAAGTGTCTGCAATTCTGCCCAGACACGATAAGAGGGAGTACATGATGAGAGCCTTGTCAATCAATTCAGCCCTGGAGGGAATGTGCAAGGCTCAAGGGGTAGAATTTTTTTCAGTGTGGTCTGTGCTTGTCAACAAGAGAGACTGCTTCAACTGGGATGGGATATACTTAAATAGAAAGGGTGCAAGAATATTTGCTGATGCTATCAAGGCAGTGTCAGGTGGGTCGGAAAACTGCTAGCTTGGGGGGGATTCACAAACTAAAAGGTTAAACGTAACCGCAGGCAGAGGTGAAGGTGATTCTTGCACAACTTCTATTAGAATAAGTAGCGACCTGGAGCGAGGGGTGCTTGGGGTTTCTGGGACTGATGGCAGTCATTCTTAAACAGGTGGGTATATGGAATGTGTTAGGGTAACTAATAATAAGGATAGGTACATGTATACTTGCATCTGTACCAATGCTAGAAGTATAGTAAATAAATTTGATGAATTTGAAGTGTTGGTCAAGACATCAAAGGCGGATATTGTTGGGATAGCAGAGCCATGGTGTCACACAGATATAAGGAATGCAGAACTGGAATTTGGAGAGTATAATGTGTACAGAAAGGATAGACATGATAGGAAGGGAGGTGTTGTTATGCTGTTAATTAAGAAAAACAAAATCAAAAGAAGTGCATCCAGTTGATATAGATGAACAGTGCACTGTTGAGTCAGTCTGGTGTAGCGTAAGCACTGTGAAAGTAAAAATAAGAGTAAGAATGTGTTATAGGCCTAATGACTCGAATGAGTACAATGAACAATTGTACAGAGAAATAGAGTGGGCTAGTAAATCAGAATGTCTTATAATGGGGGATTTCAACTTCCCAGATATTGACTGGAACTTGTGGGTTGGTCATTCACACACTAGTAAAACTTTTATGGATTTATTGGATGATTGTTTTCTGCAGCAGCAGCATGTTCGAGAGGCAAACAGAGAGGGTAATACTCTTGATCTGGTTATCAGCAGTGATCATTCGTGTATTAAGAATTTGCAGATAAAGGAACCACTAGGTGGCAGTGATCACAGTGTGCTGATGTGGGATTTATTTAAAGATATAATTACTATCAGGGGTAAAGGAAAGGGCTTTTGCTTCCATAAAAGTGAGTACAGTGGTCTCAGACAGTTTTTAAATTCTGTACAGTGGGATCAACTGACGATGTTACCAACAGTAAATTCTAAATGCAATTCAAGGAATTAATCGTGGATGTTATTAAAAGTTTCATACCTATTAAGAAATATTGTTCAAGGTTTAGGCCTAAATGGTTATCAAATGAACTAATGAGACTCGTGACAGAGAAGAAAAATGCATGGGATGCATATAAATTATCAAGCGACTCAGAAGCCTGTGTCAGATATAAGCTAGTCTGTAATCAGGTCACAAAAGAGGTTAGGCAGGCGAAGGCAGATTACAAGAAATCTTTGGCAAAAGATGCTAAGAGAAACAGCAAGGATTTCTTTACTTATATAAACTCTACAAGGAGGGGGATGAATCTGATTGCCCACTTGATATCGATGGTTCGACTCTTGATGATCCCACTCAGATAGCAAACAAACTGAATGAGTATTTTGCATCTACATTCACACATGAGGAGGTATTAATGTTTGAATATGGCAGAAGATTATCAAGTTATTTTGTAATAACTGAGAGCAAAGTGGAGGAGAAATTGTTGAAGTTAAACAAAAGAAAGGCACTGGGGTGGATCGGATCTATCCAGTTATATTAAAGGAGGCGGCAAAGCAACTAAGCAAACCCTTAGCCATAATTATGAGAGCATCCTTGGACTCAGGGGAGGTTCCCACGGACTGGAGATATGCAAATGTATCCCCAATTCACAAAGGGGGGATCAAAGGTGACATGAGTAATTACAGACCAGTTAGTTTAACTTCTGTTCCGGGTAAAATAATGGAGTCACTGGTTAAAGATGCATTGCATCTAGACAAGACGGCAGCAATAATTCAGACACAGCATTGGTCTGTTAAGGGAAAGTCTTGTCTCACAAATTTGATAGAATATTATGATGTAGTTACAAAGGAACTTTTTTTTTTTTTTTTTTTTTGATTTGGTAGTTGTTGGCGCATCGGCTTCTGTGGCCATATTGCACCTCCCAAGGTTTTTGCAGTACTTTGATCCAAGCCCGAGGCGGGAATCGAACCCGCGACCTTTGGTACAAAGGAACTGGATGCAAAAATAATTTTGATATGATATATTTGGATTTCAGGAAAGCTTTTGACACTGTTGCGCATGGAAGACTATTGTACAAATTGGAGCAGAATGGTATTAAGGGTAAGTTGCTACAATGGATAAAAGGATGGTTGAGTGGGAGAAGACAGAGGGTGGTAATCAATGGGTGCTGCTCTTCATTGACTAATGTTATTAGTGGAATCATACAGGGTTCGGTGTTGGGTCCTCTGTTGTTTTGTACATTTATCAATGATATTAATGAAGGTGTATCAGGCTTAGTGTCGAAGTTTGCAGATGATACAAAGGTTGGCAGGGTTGTTAAGGACAGTAATGACAGCGTGCTACTGCAATAGGATCTAGATAATTTGTGCAGATGGGCTAAGAAGTGGCAACTGAAGTTTAACCTTGACAAATGCAAAGTACTGCATATGGGTAGAAGTAACCCCAGAGAAACGTTCCAACTGTGTGGTACTACACTTAAGGTGGTAGAAAATGAAAAAGACTTGGGAGTAATTGTGCAGTCAGATATGAAGTTTTGTGAGCAATGCAGACAGGCTGCCAGGGCAGGTCATGGGATTTTTTTCAATGATATATAGGAATTTTGCTAGCAGGGAAAAGGAGATGATTGTCCCTCTGTATAAGGCAATGTTCAGGCCAGGCCTTGAGTACTGTGTACAGGTCTGGAGGCCTCATTTTAGGAAGGATGTAGATTTGCTTGAGCGTGTTGCTTGAGCAGAGAAGGGCAACAAGATTGGTGAGGGGAATGAAGGGATCCTTTTACCAAGAGAAAGGCTTAAGTGCTGCAAATTGCAGTGGCTGGAGACTAGGCACATGTGTGGTGATCTGATTGAGGTGTATAAGGCCTTGAATGGGTTGAGCACACTGAATTCTGATGGGATCCTTCCACTTTTTCAGATTACGATCCTAAGGGGGGCATAAATTCAAATTAAGAAAAGACAGATGTAGAATAGATGTGCGGAAATTTGTCTTTAGCCAGCGGGTGGATAATTGCTGGAACAAACTTCCATCTGTTGTTGTGGAAGTTGATAGGTGAAATAAATTTAAGGAGGAACTGGACAGGCATTTGGAGGGAATGGTGTGATTTTTTTTTTTTTTTTTGGCTGATGCTGCATAAGCTCATACACTTGCTTTCTTTCATCACATGCCTCTACTACTACTACATCCAGGTTTGTCATTTTACAGTACCCTGGGTGTAGCAGCACACAATTGGTACATTACTCTGAGGTTACTGTTACCAGTATGCAGTACTTTGCCGATCGGGGTACCCAGTGGGTAAAGTGCATGCCTGGCAACCCAAAGGTTGCGGGTTCGAAACCTGCCTAGGGCTTGGATCAGAGTAGAAAATGCAAAAACCTTGGTAGGTGCATTATGGCCACAGAAACCGATGCACCAACAACTAACAAAAAAAAAAAAAAAAAAAAAAAAAAAAAAATGCAGTACTTTACATTTATCAATGTTAAACTTCAGTTGCCACTTCTCCGCCCATCTGCATAACTTTTATAGATCCTGTTGCAGTACCCTACTGTCATTAACAACTCTACCAATCTGATCATCTGAAAACTTCGACATTAAGCCTAATACACCTTCATTAATATCACTGATAAATACAGAAAACCACAATGGTACCAACACCAAACCCTGGGGGAATCCACTAATAACATTAGTCCACAAAGAGCAGTGTCCGTTGATTACCACTTTCTGTCTCTGCCCACTCAACCATCCTTTTATCCATTGTAGCAACTTGATCTTAACGGCATATTGCTCCGATTTGTACAGTGGCCTTTTATGTGCAACAGTGTCAAAAGCTTTTGTGAAATCCAAGTATATGATATCAAAATTGTTCTTTGCATTCAGTTCCTTTGTGACCACATCGTAGTACCAATCAAATTGGTCAGTCAAGATTTCCCCTTAACAAACACATGCTGTGTCTGAAGCTATGTCTATAATTGCAGTCTTGTCTAGATGATCCTGCATTACTTCTTTAACCAGTGACTCCCATTATTTTCTATAATAACCGATATCACCCTTTGATCCCCTTTGTGAATTGGGGATACATTCACACATCTCCAGTCTGCCCTGAATACAAGGATGCTCTCATAATTATGGCTAAGGGGGTTTGTTTACTTCCTTTGCTGCCTTCCTTAATATAATTGGATAGATCCCAACCACCCTGGGTGCCTTTCTTATGTTTAATTTCAACAATTTCTCTTCCACTTTGATCTCAGTTATTACGAAATCATTTAGTTCCCTGTTACAGTTTAATAAACTTCTGGCAGGTACTTCCCTTAAGAATTCCTTATGTCTGAATGTAGATGCAAAATTCTCATTCCGTTTGTCAGCTGCCTAAGTAGGATAATCAACAGTCAAACCATCAATATCAAGTGGAATAATCTGATTCATCCCCTTCATTCTAGAGTTTACACAAGTAAAGAAGTCTTTGCTGTTTTTCTCTGCATCCTTTGCTAAAGATTTCTCATAATCTCTCTTTGCTTTCTTAACCTCCTTCGCAACTTGA
The DNA here is from genome assembly GCF_048544385.1 of Mastigoproctus giganteus. Taxonomy (NCBI): domain Eukaryota; kingdom Metazoa; phylum Arthropoda; class Arachnida; order Uropygi; family Thelyphonidae; genus Mastigoproctus; species Mastigoproctus giganteus. Next base: position 98,906,367 of record NC_143587.1, on the reverse strand, counting down.
TTACAAACTAGTTTATATCTACCATAGGCTTCTGCGTTGCCTTGTGCATCCCATGCATTTTTTTTTCTCTGCATAACATTAATTTCTAAACTTTTAAGTTTCGAAATTAATATTATTAAATATTCAATAGTTGTGCCTAATAAACCTAAGATGCTAGTTAACAACTAAAAAGGGAGCTTTCTTTTCAGTTATTAATATAATATTAAGACATTATCAATTATTAAGGCATCATTGAACTTTTCCATTTGAGAAAATTAAGTGCAGAGTTAAAAAAAGAATGAAAAGCTTACTTTCAGACACACAGGTGGATTATCATTTACATCCAGAACATCTATAGATACCCATGTCTTGGATACAAATATCCCATCTGTAGCTGTTACTTCTAGTAGATAGGTTGCATGTTCCTCTCTGTCAAGTGGTTTATTTACTGTTATTTCTCCTGAATGATGGATCTGGAACTGGTTGAATGGATTACCACCTGTAATATAAAATTCTACATCACTTGAAATTTCATCCTCATCAACGGTTGATAAAATAACCACAGCTCCTCCAATTGGGGCATCTTCATCGATAACTAGATTATACTGTTGGAAAGGAAACCGAGGAGGATTATCATTGTAATCTTGAACATGAATAATAACCACACAGGATGATGATAGTGGAGGTGACCCGCTATCTTGTGCAATTATAGTAAAGTTATATACTGGTGTAACTTCACGATCTAGACTAACCATTGTTGATAACCAGCCAGATTTGCTATCTAAATGAAATATGTTCGCAACTTCTCCAACGTCCAGGCCAAAATTATAGCTCACTTCTCCACTTTTTCCTACATCAGGATCAGAAGCAACTACTTTGAGTATAGCAGCTCCTTCTTCAATATTTTCTGCAACACTGATTATATATGGATCTGAGATGAATCGAGGGTGATTATCATTTTCATCCATAATATGAATGATGACATCAGCACATGTGACTCTAGTTGGAGAATCTAAAGTTTCTGCTCTGATATTAAGAAAATATTTGGACTGTAGCTCACGATCTAATGCTGATGTTAATAATACTCTTCCTTCTTCATCAATGCTAAACTTAGATAAATACAGTTCTGCATCAGAGCCTTCTTGAGCAGGAGAAAGAGAATATCTTACTGAACCATCATAACTGATGTTTAATGTAGAAACAACAGTCTCTAATGGTGCCTTTTCTGATAAAAAAAATTCATATTTTAAATGTTCAAACTGGGGAACTGCTTCTCGTGGATCTACAATCACAATACTGACAGGAACTACCATCTCTTGTGGGGGACTTCCTCTGTCTTGAGCCTTTACAAAAAACTGGTAGACATAGTTTGCTAAGAAAAAAAAAAAGGAGAAATATAATAACTAGTTAAAGCATAAAGATATATACATATCCTGTATAACATATCTAGTATTGACATACATATACAGTAAAATACCATTTCAATGAAGTTAGAGGGAGCAAAAATTTTTTTTTATTGAAATTACTGCTAATAAAATGTTGTTCATATTTATCGTAAAAGAATGATTATCTGTTCAAAAAACATTTTCAAATTTCAAAATTCAAAGCACAAATCAAATTTGTTCTGTTGCACTTTTCTAACATACTCAAGTAGTAATTTTGCTACATTAGCAATCAATACCTCTTTCCAACCACTGAATACTCACATACCAAACTTTGCTTCCAACGATGAGGAAAGAAGACCCTCTCTAGGCATTGATTTTTTGCATTACATTAAGTGGTATTTAAGAAAATTAACAGGACATTTTTTAAGTAATAATTTTCTAATCAGAATTATGATAAGCATGATTATTATAAGAAACTATGAGCAAATTTCCATTATTACATATCCTGGCCTTTCTAATAACCCAGTAACCTTTCTGGTAAGGTTACTGGGTTTATGTATAGCTGAATTAAAATGTTGGTGGTTTAATCATTGTACTATGACTTTATATTTTAATCTGCATCACTTCTGAATACTGTAACATTAGTAATAAATAATGGAAAACCATAAAAGTAAACATGTGTACAAATGATAGTCACATACTAATAACCCACACATACAGAAATAAGGTTAATTTTAATCTTCTTAAAATACACTATTAATTTTTAAGTAATTACAAGGACCAGTATGAAAGTAACATCTTTTTAGCTTTCAAATGTGGTGCCGTAGATCATTTCACATGTTGCTGAGTGGTCACTAGAGGTCTCTAGTTTCACAATACTGAGTGGTGCTAAGATCGGTCTCATGAACGTAGCACACGGATAGTTCAAAATGATGGATGTTATAGATATATATATATCAAGCAAAGAGTGGTGATTGAATATCTTCCCAAGGGTGAAGTGACGCCTATCGAAATCCATACGCGCCTCAAAAATGTTTATGGTGACAATATTGTAGATGTGAGTACATTTAGACATAATGTACTCACATTTACAATATCGAGTAAGACACTTTAAGGGTGGGGAAAGTGACATTGTTGACAAGCCCTGAAGAGGCTAGCCAACAATGTCCATGACCACATTCAACAAGAACCAAATCGACATGCTGATCAAAGAGACCCGCTGCATAACAATGCACAAATTGTGCGATGCTGTAGGTATAGGGAAACCTGCTGTGATAATCATCATAAAGGAACTTGGCTACAAAAAGGTTTGTGTCTGGTAGGTCCTGAAAATGCTGACACATGAGCACAAACAAGCCTGGAAGGTCAGTCATCTGTACGGAACTTTTCCAGCACTATGAGAGTGAATGAGAGGGTTTTTTTTCACGCATAGTCACAGGTGACAAAACTTGAGTCCAACATTATGACCCTGAAATGAAGAGACAGTCGATCATCTGTCTCTTCGATGGACTGTCTCTTCAATGGAAACCCTCCAGAGCAAGAGTAAGGACTTTTATAGGATTGGAATACAGTTGGTGGTAGTGGAAAAATAACAAAAGGATGGTGGGAAAATAATAGTGCAATGATTGAGGATTGATTGATGTAAAAGGCATAGTTGTAGGAGTTAAATTTTCTGAGGAAAAAAATAGGAGGCATTACTTTCGTACTGCTCCTCTTATTATGTCATGGAGTAAGACTGCTAATTTTTTCCAAACAAGTGAACTGTTTACTTTGCTTTTAATTTTTGTTTTGCTTATTTTGTTTTTGTTCACTTGTGCTTTTTATTTTTATCTTTTAATTTCCTTTGAAGTGGATTTGAGCATGATAATTTAATAATGTGGAAAATATAGAGGGTGTGTTACTGAATTATCCACATATGTAGCACTGTGTGCTAACTGCTGCTTCCTTCCATGACATGTTGAAAAAGTCTGGGTTTGAATCCTCTCGAGACAGAGAATGAACTTTTATGAGCTGTTTTCACAGTATAGTCAAGATAGTCAGTCTAGGGTGAGAAATACATTAGTCTATACCAGAAATATATTTTCATCCTGTAACACAAGCAAACTGAAAAATATGCAAAAATTACAGATATAATACCATTACACCTAATAACTATAGTTATTTTGGTATGATTAACAAACAGAACATGATACTGAATACTTTTCTAACAACTTTCAAAACTTTCATTTTTTTTTTCTTGAAGCAAAGGTTTATGCATTTCTTTATCCCTTACTTAGCATATTTAGAATATGGAATGTAAATTGACCCTGTATATTTTTGCACTAATAATTCATAATTTTCACATACAGCTTTTCTTTTATTGTAAACTAATACATTTTATGCAGAAGTGGATTCTTAAAATCTATGTAAAAATTTTTCATTGGAACTATTTTGTTCAAACAAGACTTACAAAGTACTGCCAAAGGGAAATCATCCAGGACCTGTAAATAATTCCATTATAATGAATTTAAATGAAATGGTACTCATTGTAATAGGATTTTACTGTATATAATTTCATTCATTAATTCAATGTTGTTTTCATTTTAAAATACATTAAGTATATACACTAAACAAAAAATTAATCACTTGTAGTATTTTGGAAAAATATAACAGAGTGAACACATCTTCTATGCTTGTTTGCTTACAGCACTGAAATTTGATTATAATGTTAACCTATTTTCACTATTTATTTACAGAAATATCAACTGTGATTGAAGAACAAGGATTTTAGTCAGTAGCGAAAAAAAAGTGACAGAATTTGACAGGTGTAACGGACATCCTTGTTAAACAAGCAGCAGAATTTGCTGGTGTTTCAGAGAGGACAGTACAGTAATAAGAGTTTTTAAGGAATGGTATCAGTCAAATTAACTAGAACTCAGCAGCAGAAATCTGTGGTCAAAGGTCTGAATAAGTGGTCATGATTGTGTGTGTTATGGGGGTTTAATGGCAGGCGCACGAGCTGCTGAGGCTATAGTGCACCTATTCATAGGATTTTTTTTATTATAGAGATCTTTTAAAATTTATGATAGATTGCAATTTTTTTCAAAAAAGAGAAAAATTCACAGATGTTTGCATCGTCACCAATAATGTTTTAATGCCTTTGGTTCTTGAAGATTTGTTAGGAAAAGGAGGATGGATGTTCTGTCCTGATGATAGTGAGGGCAGTCAATGAGAATGTGTTTCACTGTTAAATGTGAGGAACAGTGTGGACATTGAGGAGGTTCCTCTCCTATAAGTAGATGAAGGTGAGTCAGGTATGTATGTCCTATCCGTGCTCATGTAAGCACTACTACTTCTCTTCGTACAGTTTTGGTGCTAGAGCGGCAAAGCTGTGGATCCTGTTTCATCTGATAAAGTTTATTATTGGTTTGGGTGTGCCATAGCTCTTTCCACTGTGCAAGACATGATTATAATCAGAGATTGGAATAGGAGCGCAAAGGTTAAATCATAAGTTGACGGGTTTTTGGCAGTTTTGTCAGCAAGTTCATTCCCCTTTATCCCCCTGAATCGGCTAGGATCCAGCAAAAGGTCATGATTGATGACGTTCCTCAATTTTTAATAAGAGTCTTCTGATTTGGTTTAACATAGGATGAACCTTGTAAGAAAAGTTTTGTATTGCTGTAATTGAGCTCAGAGAGTCTGTGTATACTATGTATTTTAAAGATGGCTACAGATTCAGGTTTTCTAAGGCTAATTTTATTGCGTGAAGCTCTGCAGAGAAGCTGCTATACTCAGGAGGAAGGGCAGCAGAAATGATTGTAGTGGGAAAACTGCTGCTGCTCCAACGGCTGAATGTGATTTGGAACCATCAGTATATATCGGCATTAAATTAGCATATTTCTGAATATGGTTTTCATGGAGTTGTTTCATGTTGAGTGACGGTAGGTGATTCTTTCCCCATTTCTGAAGATAAGTAACGCAAGTAAATTGAGGAGGAGATGTCCAAGGTGGATGAGAGCATTTCATTAAACCCAGTAAAATAAGACTGGCAGGCTTACACCTAATTGAATTAACACAGAATTGTAGCCTGTTGACATTAGGAACATTCCAATTCTGTGTTAATTCGATTAGGTGTAAGCCTGCCAGTCTTATTTTACCGGATTTATTTCTATAGAGGTTTTGCAGTGGTGGATTAAAGAGGTATGGCTCAATAGGATGCTGACAGCAACTTTGTATTCGGGCTGCATACTTAAGAAGTAGTGTTTTCCTGCGGAGGCTAAGAGGAGGCTCATGAGCTTCAATATAGAAACTATGGGTAGGAGATGTCCTGAAAGCACCAAGGGAAATCCACAATGCACTATGCTGTATACGATCCAGCCATCGTAGTGTACTCTTTCGGGCAGAATCGTAGATTGGAGCACCATAATCCAAACAGGATCTGATCCTCTGATCAATGCTCTATATAAGAGTAGCAAAGATGTATGGTCTGCTCCGTAAGACAAGGCAGATATGGTTCTGAGTATGTTCAGTTTTTTGAGACAGGAAATACACACAGATTTAATGTACTCAAAGAAATTTAATTTTCTGTCAAGGATTAATCCCAAGAATCTGATATTATTAGTCACTGGAATGGTAAAGTTTGACGTCTGAAGTTCAGGATCTTCATGCATTTTCTATTGATTACAAAAGTGGATTGCAACAGTTTTCTGCTGAGATAGACGATAGCCATTGAGTCCTGCCCAACTTTGGACTTTATTCAAGGATATCTGCAATTGCTTCAATGGATCTCATATTCTGAGCAAGAAATGGAGAGATCATCTGCATAAAGATAGGTATGAACTGTATTTGTAAGTTCTTTTGTGATGGAATCAATAAGGGCAAAGAGGGCTGCACTCAGTACAGAACCTTTAATTCCTGTAAAAATATCATAGATAGCGAATTGTGGTATCAAACTTGAAATGAACGATTCTGGAGAAAGTTTCTGATGAATATAGGTTGCCTCGTAGACCAAGAGCATGGAGGTCATTGAGAATGCCATGGTGCCAGGTAGTGTCAAATGCCTTCACTATGTCTATGGAAACCATAACAAGATGTTCATTCTTTACGAAGACATTGCAAATTGCAGACTCGGCGTTGATCATGAGATCAAAGGAGGAAATGTTCTTATGAAAGCTATGTTGATTATTACTCATTAGGTGTTGTGTTTCAATGATCCAAACAAGTTGACTATGGATAATTTTTTCAAGTAATTTACCGAGGCAACTGGAGTGGGAAATTGGTCGCTAATTTTATGGACTGGTAGGGTCTTTTCCAGGTTTTAAAAAGGCAAGAACTGTGCCATGATGCCAAGAGCTCAGATAAAAGTTTTCCATAAATATTTGGTTATAGTAGACCAGCAGTGTTTGTAAATTTTTGTCACCTAGGTTTTGTAACATGATATATGATATTCCATCCGGCCCAGCAGCACTTTTGTGTGCTGTTTTAATGGCATGTAGAAGTTCATGATATTGAAGAGGCTGGTTTATGCGGAAGGAAAACTAAGGTTCGAAAGTTGATGGCTCGTTGTTCAGTCTTGGTCTTTATTTTCTGAAAATCCGGAGAATAAGTTGATGCCGGTGAAACTTGGGCAAAGGTTTTTCCGAAGGCATTTGCAAGGACATGTAGCTGGTACTGTAAGTGCAGTATTATATTGACTGGTTCAACTGCTTAGGGATTTTGGACTGTTGCTGTGAGAGAACAGTCCGAGCCCAGTCAGAGATTGAAGTGTTTGAAGGAACTGTAACATCAGTTTGGGTGGCTACTAACTGATATTTTTGCACAATACTGGCATATGTATGCCTAGTCATACTTGGAGCAATTACTTTCTTTGCTTCTTGAAAACTTACTTTATTTTCAATCTTATATTTGACAATTTTCTTTTCAGTTTTCCATTTGTCGCATGTCCTTGAATAAGCAGGACGGTTGCTTTTACAGTTGGGGCAAGTCATTTCTTTTGACAGGCAATCACTTTGAGTGTAATCAGAGGACCCACAATTGGATGGTTTGAGCATGCTCAAAGTTTGTTTGTTTGTTGTTGGGTTTTATTGGCGCATTAGCGACTAAGGCTATAATGCGCCACAACCAGGTGATATATAAAAATTTTTGTTTCACTGACCTAATTCCTTAGGTCACCATGTCAAAATATAAAATAACAAAGGTATAAAATGCAAAAAGATAAATCAATAAAGAAATAACAATAACAAGTAAATATTAAATAAAAGTAAAAACCTTTATTGATTTATAAAAGCTAAAAATAGCACACACATGGTCATTGTCAGATAAAATCTGACTGAGTGTATAAGGCTCAGTCAGATGATTAAAAGCAGTAAAACGGATATTACTAAAATCTGGACAATCAATTAAAATGTGTCAAATTGATAAAATTGTGCCACAAGACTCACACATAGGAGGGTCATCAGCCCTCAGCAAAAAAGAATGTGTCAATTGACTATGTCCTATGCGGGTCCGGGCAAGAACAACTTCCTCCTTACGATTCCTGCGCAGACTAGACTGCCACAGTTCAATTACAGGCTTTATATGATATAATTTATTCGCAGTCTGTCTATTCCACGAATCCTGCCATTGGGAGTGTATTTTCTCGTGTATTATTTGCCTGTAGTCTGTATAGGGGACTAACAGGCAGCGATTATTACTAGGAATTGCTGATTTGCCTGCGGTGTCAGCCAAATCGTTTCCCATAATCCCAGAGTATGCTCAAACCATCCAATTGCTTGAATGGTTTGAGCATGCTCAATGCTGATGGGATACTGCCTCTTGCTCAGAATAATCACCTGAGAGAGCATAAATTCAAATTGAGGAAAGAGAGATGTAGGATAGATGTGCGGAAATTTGCCTTTATCCAGCGGGTAGTTGGTTGGTGGAACAGACATCCATCCCTTGTTGTGGAAGTTGATAGCCTAAATAAATTTAATGCTCAGCTGGACAGGTATTTCGAACGAACGGAAGGGTGAAGTGGTAGGGTTTTTTTTTTTTTTTTTTTTGGCTGATGCTGCATAAGCTTGCTTTCTTGCATCATATGCCTCTACTAATGCTAATTCAGGCAAACTTGATTTCTTCTGCATGCCATTTGAGAGTGGCCATACTTTTGGCACTAAAAACATCTCAATGGGTTAGGAATGTAGGGCCTAATGAGGCAAAGTAGACAGCTCGCTTTTATCGATGATGGTAGATTTAGTGTATTGAAAGTGAGAATAATATTCCTTGTAGGTGTAAGTACATAGTCTTTTTTAGTCATAATCCTTTTGACTGCAATGAATTTTTGATCATGAAGCTCTTGCATTATCTTCCCCTCCGTGACATTCAGGCAACTAGAGGGAGTAATACTCTTGATCTAATTATCAGTAGTGATTCTTCATGAATCAAGAATTTCCAGATAAAGGAACCACTAGGTGGCAGTGATCATAGTGTGCTGAAGTGGGATTTGCTCAAAAAGGTAACTACCATCAGGGGTAAAGGGAAGTGTTTTTTCTTTCGTAAAGGCGACTACAGTGGTCTGAGACATTATTTAAATTCTATACGGTGAGACCAACTGATGTTACAACAGCAAATTCAAAATGGGAAGCATTCAAAGAATTAATGTTGGAAGCTACTAGGCTTTACATACCAACTAAGAAATATTGTTCAAGGTTTAGGTATAATGGATGTCAGATGAACTAATGAGACATATGGCAAAGAAGAAAAATGATGGGAGAGATATAAATTAATGGGTGACATGAAAGCTTATGATAGATATAAGCTGGCCTGTAACCAAGTCACAAAGGAGATTAGGTAGGCAAAAGCAAATTATGAGAAATCTTTTTGCAAAGGATGCAAAGAAAAACAGAAAAATGTTCTTTATCTATGTAAACTCTAGAAGGAAAGGGATGAATCAGATTGGTCCACTGAAAATTGATGGTTTAACTGTTGATGATCCTGCTCAAGTGGCTAACAAACTAAATGAGTATTTTGCATCTACATTCACACGACGAGTTATTAAGGGAGGGGAATGCCAGAGGTGAATTGAACTCTGGCAGTGGGCTAGATGATATTGTAATAACTGAGAGGAAAGTGGAAGAGAAATTTTTGAAGATAAACATAAAAAAGGCACCCGAGGTGGAGGGGATCTATCCAGTTATATTAAAGCAGGCAGAAACGGAAGTAATTAAACCTTAGCCATTATTATGAGAGCTACTTTGACTCAGGGGAGGTACCCATGGACTGGAGATGAGCAAATGTGATCCCAATTCACAAAGGAGGATCAAAGAGCGACACAAGTAATTATAGACCTGTTAGTTTAACTTCTGTTCCAGGAAAATTAATGGAAGCACTGGTAAAAGAAGCACTGCAGGATCATATAAACAAGACTTCAGTTATAGCTCGGACACAGCATGGTTTTGTTAAGAGAAAGTCTTGCCTGACCAATTTGATTGGATACTATGATGTGGTCACAAAGGAAATGGATTCAGTGAATAACTTTGATATCATATATTTGAATTTTAGAAAAGCCTTTGCTACTGTTGCACATGGAAGACTGTTGAACAAATTGGAGCAGTGTGGCATTGGAGGCAAACTGCTGCTATGGATAAAGAAATAGTTGAGTGGGAGAAGACAGAGTGGTAATCAATGGTCACTGCTCTTCATGGACTAATGTTATTAGTGGAGTCCCTCAGGGTTCAGTGTTGGGTCCATTGTTGTTTTCTGTATTTATAAATGATATTGATGATGGTTCATCAAGCTTAAATGTTCAAGTTTGCAGACAATATGAAGGTTGGCAGGGTTGTTAAGGACACTAATGATAGAACGCTGCTGCAACAGGATCTAGAAAAGTTGAGCAGATGGGCTGAGAGGTGGCAAATGAAGTTTAACATTGACAAATGTAAAGTACTCCATATGGGAAGCAGTTACCCCAGAGTAACGTATCAACTCTGTGGTACTACACTGACAGTGGTACAGAACGAAAAGGATCTGGGGTAATTGTGCAGGCAGAGATGAAGTTTTCTGAGCAGTGCAGACAGACAACAAGAGTAGCTCATGGTGTCCTCTCAAAGATATACAGGAATTTTTCTAGCAGGGATAAGGAGGTGATTATCCCCTTGTATAAGGCAATGGTTAGGCCACACCTTGAGTGCTGCATACAGGTCTGGAGGTCTCATTTTAAGAAGGATGTAGAGATGTTGGAACGAATATAGAGAAGAGGAAACAAGATTAGTGAATGGAACAAACGGTTGCTCTTACGAATAAAAGCTTAAGTTTTGCAAATTACAGTGTATGGAGACTAGGTACCTGCAAGGTGATCTGATTGAGGTGTATAAAGCCTTGAATGGTTTGAGCATGCTCAATGTTGATGGGATTCTTCCTTTTGCTCACAATAATCACCTGAGAGGTCATAAATTCAAATTGAGGAAAGAAAGATGTAGGATAGATTTGCAGAAGCTTGCTTTTAGCCAGTGGGAAGTTGGCTGGTGGAACAGACTTCCATTCTTTGCTGTCAAAGTTGATAGCCTAAATAAATTTAAGGCTGGGCTGGACAGGTATTTGGAACAAAAGGAGGGGAGAAATGGGAGAGGTTTTTTTTTTTTTTTTTTTTTGCTGATGCTGCATAAGCTTGCTTTCTTGCATAATGTGCCTCTACTAATGCTAATATTATTTAATGCATCCAGTTCCTTTGCACATCTCCAGTCCATGGGGACTGGAGATATGCAATGGACTCAGTCCCCTGAGTGCAAGAATGCTCTCATAATTATGGCTAAGGGTTTGCTTAGTTCATTTGCTGCCTCCTTTAATATAACTGGATAGATTCCATCCACCCCAGGTGCCTTTCTTATGTTTAACTTCAACTATTTCTCCTCCACTTTGCTCTCAGTTATTACAAAATCATTACGCACCCTGCTACAATTTGATAACCTTCTGGCATTTTTAATCCTTAATAACTCCTCAGTAGATGCAGAATACTCATTCAGTTTGTTTGCTATCTGAGCAGGATCATGAACAGTCAAACCGAACATCGATATCAAGTGGACCAATCTGATTCATCCTCTTCCTTTTAGAGTTTATACAAGTAAGGAAAACCTTGTTTTTCTTAGCCTCCCTTGCCAAAGATTTCTCGTAATCTGCCTTTGCCTGCCTAACCTCCTTTGTGACTTGATTACAGAGTAACTTATATCTGCCATAGGCTTCTGTGTCGCCTGATAATTTATATGCATCCCATGCATTTTTCTTCTCTGCCATGAGTAGCTTCCCCAATTAATTCCTTAAATGCTTCCCACTTAGAATTTGCTATTGGTAACATCATCAGTTGGTCCCACTGTACGGAATTTAAGAACTCTCTGAGACCACTTTAGTCACCTTTATGGAAGCAAAAACCCTTTCCTTTACCCCTCATGGTAATTATAGCTTTAAGTAAATCCCATATCAGTACACTGTGATCACTGCCACCCAGTGGTTCCTTTATAGGCAAATTTTTTTTGATTTGGTAGTTGTTGGCTTCTGTGGCCATACTGCACCTCCCAAGGTTTTTGCAGTACTTTGATCCAAGCCCGAGGCGGGAATCGAACCCGCGACCTTTGGGTTGCCAGGCAAGTACTTTACCCACTCGGCTAGCCCGGTCGGCTTATATGCAAATTCTTAATACAAATGATCACTGCTGATAACCAGATCAAGAGTATTACACTCTCTGGTTGCCTTTTGAACATGCTGCTGCAGAAAACAATCATCCAATAAATCCACAAAAAAGGAAGTTTGCCTTTGGCCAGCAGGTAGTTGATTGGTGGAACAGAGTTCCATCTTGTTGTGGAAGTTGATAGCCTAAATAAATTTAAGGCTGAACTGGACAGGTATTTGGAACGAACGGAGGGGTGAAATGGGAGTGTTTTTTTTTTTTTTTTTTTTTGGCTGATGTTGCATAAGCTCGCTTTCTTGCATAATATGCCTCTACTAATGCTAATATTTGGGAAGTTAAAATCCCCCATTATAAGACATTCTGATTTACTAGCCCACTATTTCTCTGTACAATTCTTCATTGCACTCATTCAAGTCATTAGGCCTATAACATACTCCTACTTTTATTTTTACTTTTGCAGTGCTTATGTCACACCAAACTGACTCAATAGTGTACTGTCCATCTATATCAACTGGATGCACTTCTTTTGATTTTATGTTACCCATTTATGGACAAATTCAATGGAAAGGTTCGGTGAATTACAAGCAGTTGCTCTTGACATCTTAAAGGCTTTTGATCATATTTGGCATAAAAGTCTTCTAAACAAGCTTCCATCTTATGGTTTGCTAATTATTTTTTTTGTAATTGGTTATGCAGTTTTCTCTCTGACCGCTCACTGAGGGTGATGATAGATGGCTCCCTGTCTTTTAACTTCTCCACTAATGCTGGTGTCCCCCAAGGTTTAGTACTTTCCCCCCACTCTTTTCCTCTTGTATATTAATGACCTTCCATTGGCAGGAAATCCTATCCCTAGTTTTGCCGATGATAGCACATTGCATTCCACTTTCCATTTTGAGAAACCTTGCCCTGCTCAATCAGCTTCAACTTCTCGAATATCTGCTACCAATTCCTTAAATGCCAATCTCCAGATAATTTTCCAGTAGGTAAAAGAAAACTTAGTTGATTTCAATCCTTCTAAAACGTCCTGTTTTATATTTTTTTTTTTTTTTTTTTTTTTTTATGAGAACCCCAAACACGAGAGGTATTATAACCTATAGTACTTAGTACCGTGCTTGGGTTGGAGGTTGAGAAGACGAAGAAGATATTTGTTGATATTGGACTTGAACTTCTGTAGATTGTAATTTTCAGGAAATACGTATGAAGGAAGGTTGTTCCAGAAAACGGCAGTTGAATGAATGAATAAATGAGTAAGATGAAAAGTTGGTTCTGTGGGTTTGAAGTTGGACAGTAAATGGATGTTGGCTGGTGGCGGCACGTGTTCGGACTGTTTTGAAAGAGAGAGCGGGAATTATAGAAGCCAATTCAGAAGAACAGTGCCCATGGAAGTATCTGTAGAAGAGGCATGCAGCAGAAACAGTGCGTCTATGAGAAAGCGAGTGGAGAGACTCTGTTAGAGATGAATCATTAATTAACCTAACTGCCCTCTTCTGAATGGAATCAAGAAGCCTGAGAGAGGTTTTGGGGGGACCACCCCAGATGTGGGAACAATATTCCATGGCAGGGCGGATTTGCGATTTATACAGAGTGAGCAGCTGTTTGGGAGAAAAGTAACGCCGAGAGCGAAAGAGAAAACCAAGTTTTTTAGATGCACAGGAAGCAATATTTGTAATGTGCTTGTGCCAAGAGAGATTAGAAGTCAGGGTAATCCCCAAAAGAGATATATCATTTTGCCTAAAAATCGGAGTGTCACTAAAGATAAGCATAGGAGCAGAAGAATCCTTTTTGCGAGATATAAGACAAGATTGAGTTTTAGAAGGGTTGAAATCAACTAAGTTGTCTTTGCCCCACTGGAGAATTACCTGAAGATCGGCATTTAAGGAATTGGCAGCAGATTTTCGAGAACTTGAAGCTGATTGAGCTGGACAAGGTTTCTCAAAATGGAAAGTTGAATGCAATGTGCTATCATCGGCAAAACTATGGATAGGATTTCCAGTCAATGGAAGAAGGTCATTGATATACAAGAGGAAAAGAGTGGGGGAAAGAACTGAACCTTGGGGGACACCGGCATTAGTGGAGAAGTTAGAAGACAGAGAGCCATCTACCATCACCCTCAGTGAGCGATCAGAGAGAAAACTGGATAACCAATTACTAAAAACAGTTGGCAAACCATAAGATGGAAGCTTGTTTAGAAGACCTTTATGCCAAACACGATCAAAAGCCTTTGAGATGTCAAGAGCAACTACTTGTGTTTCACCAAACCTTTCCATTGAATTAGTCCATAAATGGGTAACATAAGCCAGAATATCACCAGTGGATCGACACTGACGGAATCCATACTGGCGATCGTTGATCAGACGGAAGGTTTCTAGGTAATTTAAGAGTTGGTGGTTAATTGATTTCTCCATTACTTTAGAAAGAGTAGAAGTAATTGCAATGGGACGATAATTGGATGGGAGGGATTTGTCACCCTTTTTAGGAACTGGCTGGATATGAGCAAATTTCCAAGCAGAAGGAAAAACACCTTTGGAATAAGAAAATGAAAAAAGGCAGCAAAGAATAGGAGTAAGTTCAGGAGCACAGGTTTTGAGAACAAGTGGAGAAATACCATCAGGACCTGGAGCTTTCTTAGCATCAAGATTCATCAAAATCCTTCTGATATCCTTTTGACGGAAGACCACAGGAGGCATTGAATGGAGCGTGTTAGGAATGGTGGGAGGTGTTTTACCAAGATCATTAATACATGAGCTCGAAGAAAAATGGGATGCTAGCAGGTCAGCTTTATCCTTGGCTGAAGTGACAACAGAACCATCTGGTTTGGACAGAGGTGGGAGCAGAGATGGGCAAAAGTTGCGGCCAATAGCTTCGGCAAGAGACCAGAATGCTCGGCTACCATTAGGGCAAGAAGCAAGTTTTCTACTCTTAGCCTGTTCAAACTCTAGTTTGGACTGATTAATAACTGCTGTACAATTGTTGCGAGCTTTGGTGTAGGCAGAAAATGAAACTGAAGAATTAGAAACAAGCCTATTACGATATGCAACGTTTTTCTCTTGGACAGCCTTAGCACATTTATTGGAAAACCAAGGTTTAGATAAAGGACGAGATTTTAAAGTGGAGTGTGGGATAAAGGATTCCATTCCTGCAAGAATAATTTCACTGACACGATCTGAGCAAACGTTGACATCAGAAGTTTTGAAACAGTAATCAGACCAAGGAAAAGAAGAAAAGAAGTCTTGCAGGTCATCCCATTTTGCATTCTTGTAATGCCAAACAATACGAGGTTGGGAATAGCCATGAGATAAAGGTTCCATTAGAGAAGAGACAATCACCAAGTTGTGATCTGAAGTGCCTAAAGGACCTCTCACTTCAACCTTGTACTTAGAAGGGTTGTTTGTGAGAAAAAGATCAAGCGTATTGGCTGTATGATTAGGATTGTCTGGTATTCTTGTAGGTAAATGAACAATCTGTGCTAGGTCATTAGTAATTGCAAAAGCCTCAGCATCTCGACCTGCTGGGTCGGTGTGACTAGAAAACGGAAGCCAGCTGGAGTTGTGAACGTTAAAATCACCAAGGAAAATTACCTCACTGTTAGGAAAGTTGGACTGGAGAAAGTCAAGTTGCAAAGAGAGGAAGAATTATTTTTGCTAATTATTTTTTTGTAATTGGTTATGCAATTTTCTCTCTGACCGCTCACTGAGGGTGATGATAGATGGCTCCCTGTCTTTTAACTTCTCCACTAATGCTGGTGTCCCCCAAGGTTTAGTACTTTCCCCCCACTCTTTTCCTCTTGTATATTAATGACCTTCCATTGGCAGGAAATCCTATCCCTAGTTTTGCCGATGATAGCACATTGCATTCCACTTTCCATTTTGAGAAACCTTGCCCTGCTCAATCAGCTTCAACTTCTCGAATATCTGCTACCAATTCCTTAAATGCCAATCTCCAGATAATTTTCCAGTAGGTAAAAGAAAACTTAGTTGATTTCAATCCTTCTAAAACGTCCTGTTTTATATCTCGCAAAAAGGATTCTTCTGCTCCTATGCTTATCTTTGGTGACAATCCGATTTCTAGGCAAAATGATATATCTGTTTTGGGGATTACCCTGACTTCTAATCTCTCCTGGCACAAGCACATTACAAATATTGCTTTCTCTGCATCTAAAAAACTTGGTTTTCTCTTTCGCTCTCGGCGTTACTTTTCTTCCAAACAGCTGTTCACTCTGTACAAATTGCAAATCCGCCCTACCATAAACCTCTCTCGGCTTCTAGATTCCATTCAGAAGAGGGCAGTTAGGTTAATTAATGACTCCTCTCTAACAGAGACTCTCCACTCGCTGTCTCCTAGATGTACTATTTCTGCTGCTGCTGCATGCCTTTTCTACAAATACTTCCATGGGCACTTTTCTTCTGAATTGGCTTCTAAAATTCCCGCTCTCTCTCTCTCTCTCTTTCAAAACTTTCCGAAAATGTGCCGCCACCAGTCAACATCCATTTACTATCCAACTTCAAACTCACAGAACCAATTTTTCATCTTCCTCGTTTATTCATTCAACTGCCATTTTTTGGAACAACCTTCCTTCATACGTATTTCCGGAAAATTGCAGTCTACAGAAGTTCAAGTCTAATGTCAACAAATATCTTCTTTCGTCTTCTCAACCTCCAACCCAAGTATGGTACTAAGTACTATAAGTTCTAATACCTCTTGTGTTTGGGGTTTTCATTAAAAAAAAAAAAAAAAAAAAAAAAACACAATTTTCAGCAAGATCTCACCAGGTATTGGTAAGAGAAGATTCTGCTCAAGTAAATTTACACAAAAGTCTGAGTAAATCAGATTTGCCATGTAATGCATCAATTTCATACTGTAGAGACATTTCACGAGCTTTGTGAAAAGCTCGTGAAATGTCTTTACCAAATAAAAAGCACTGCTATAAAAAATATAATGCTATATATTTATTTAAAGTCTATGCCATGACATACCTGGTTGCATCCTTTTTTGGGGCTTCATCAACAGATAAGTAGGCCCCATTAAAACCTGACCAACTAAGTGAAGAGATACATCCACAATATGGGAGATGACAAATGGTACAGTGATTAAATATCAATAAATTTAGTGCAAAAGCCACATGCACTGAGAGCTATAGAAAATTCTTGGTCATAATGCTTGAAGTATTGGGGATATTAATGCAGCATTTACACAAAGTTAGCATGTGTGTGCACGCACATACCCCCCCCACCCTTGAATCTTTGAAATCTCTACATAATATGTATACCAATACATATTATGTAGAGATTAGTAACTTTCACTAATTAACATCTCAAATACTTAAGGTGAGATAGCAGGACTCAGCACAAAATCCAGAAACACTGCTAACTGTTAACTATTAGTATAAGAAATGGCAAAATGATGCAAGGAAGCAAGCTTATATAGCATCTGCCAAAAAAAAAAAAAAGAAAAAAAAAAAAGTCCACTTTATTTGCTTGCCTCTTCTACTGTATAACCTATACACTCCTTCTTGTAATTTATTTAAGCCACCTACTTCCATAATGGTAAATAAATGTTTATTCCAACGATTAGCATTAGCAAAGGCACATGATGCAAGAAAGAGCTGCTTATATAGCATCAGCCAAAAAAAAAAAAAAAAAAAAATCCTTATTTCACCTATCCACTCACTCCAAATGTTTGTTAAGTTCTGCCTTGAATTTATTTAAGCTATCAACTTCTATAATGACAGATGGAAGTTTGTTCCAGCAATCAAACACCCGCTGGCTAAAGGCAAACTTCCACACATCTATCCTACAACATCTTTCCTCAATTTGAATTTATGCCCTCGCAGGCATTTATTCTGAGCAAGAGGGAAAATCCCATCCACATTGAACATGCCCAAACGATTCAAGGCTTCGCACACCTCAATCAGATAACCTCGCAGGTGCCTAGTCTCCAGACACTGTAATTTGCAAAATTTGTTCCACTCACTAATATCGTTGCCCTTCTCTGTACTCTTCCAACAGCTCTACATCCTTCTTAAAATGAGGCCTCCAGACCTGTATACAGTACTCAAGGTGAGGCCTGACCATTGCCTTATACAAGGGGATAATCACCTCCTTATCCCTGCTAGAAAAATTCCTGCATATCATTGACAAGACACCATGAGCTACTCTTGCAGACCATCTGCACTGTTCAGAAAACTTCATCTCTGCCTGCAAAATTACCCCCAGGTCCTTTTCATTCGCTACCACTGAGTGTGGTACCACAGAGTTGATACGTTACTCTGGGATTACTGCTTCCCATATGTAGTACTTTACATCTGTCAATGTTAAACTTCATTTGCCACCTCTCAGCCCATCTGCTCAACTTTTCTAAATCCTATTGTAGCAGTATACTGTCATTTGTGTCATTAACAACCCTGCCAACCTTCGTATCATCTGCCAACTTGGACATTAAGCCTGATATACCATCATCACTATCATTAATAAATACAGAAAGCAACAATGGACCCAACAGTGAACCCTGAGGAACTCATCTAATAACATTAGTCCACGAAGATCAGTATCTGTTTATTACCACTCTCTGTCTCCTCCCACTCAACCATCCCTTTATCCATATCAGCAATTTGCCTCCAATGCCACACTGCTCCAATTTGTGCAGCAATCTTCCATGTGCAACAGTATCAAAGGCTTTTCTGAGATCTAAATATATGATATCAAAGTTATTCTTTGCAAACAGTTCTTTTGTGACTACATCATAGTATCCAATCAAATTAGTAAGACAAGATTTCCCCTTAACAAGCCCATGCTGTTTCCGAGCTATAACTGAAATCTTGTTTAGATGATCCTGCAATGCTTCTTTAACCAGTGCCTCTATTAATTTCCTTGGAACAGAAGTTAAACTAACAGGTCTGTAATTACCTGTGTCTCCCTTTGATCCTCCTTTGTGGATTGGGGTCACATTTTCACATCTCCAGCCCATGGGTACCTCCTCTGAGTCCAGGATAGCTCTCATAATTATAGCTAAGGGTTTGCTTACTTCCTTTGTCACCTCCTTTAATATAACTGGATAGATACCATCCACTCCAGGTGCCTTTCTTGTGTTTATCTTCAAAAATTTCTCCTCCACTTTGCTCTCAGTTATTACAAGATTATCTAGCTTAATTCACGTCTGGCATTCCCCTCCCTGAAAAACTCCTCATGTGTGAATGTAGATTCAAAATATTCATTCAGTTTGTTTGCTACCTGAACAGGATCACCAACAGTTGAACCATCAATATCAAGTGGACCAATCTGATTCATCCTATTCCTTTTAGAGTTTATATAAATAAAGAAAATATTGCTGTTTTTCTTAGCATCTTTTGCCAAAGATTTCTCATAATCTGCCTTCGCCTGCCTAACCTCCTTTGTAACTTGGTTACAAACCAGCTTAAATCTAACATAGGCTTCTGTGTCACATGTTAATTTATATGTATCCCATAAATTTTTCTTCTCTGTCACACGTCTAATTAGTTCATCTGACATCCATTTAGGCCTAAATCTTGAACAATATTTCTTTGTTAGTATGAAAAGCCTAGTAGCTTCCAAGATTAATTCTTTGAATGCTTCCCATTTTGAATTTGCTGTGGTAACGTCATTCGTTGGTTCCACCGTATAGAACAGTGGTTTTCAACTGGGGTGTCGTGGCACCTGAGGGTGCCGCAAAAACATTCTAGGGAAGCCACGTAATTTGGGTTTAAGTTACTAACCTTTTTTTTTTTTTTTTTTTTAATTTCATTATAATTCATTATATCTCACACAAAAAGTTTATTTTATTTCAAAAAGGTGTGCAGTACCTTTTTAATTTTGGGGTGATCTATAATTGAAGTTTACTTAGTACCTCTATATAAAGAATAAAATTATTAGAGTATATATAATTTGTATTGTGAAATGTAATTTTTAAAATTATATTATTGTAATAACTATCATATATATATATATATATATGCAGAGAGAGAGAAGGCACCTCCATAGCCATGTGGGCAGGTGCAGCAGGGTGTAGCACACATTTCTTGATTAAGACCGGGGTTCGAGCCCGTGACCACCAAATACGGAAAGGTCAGGGAATGACCACCACATATCCCCAGGCAATATGGCCTTAGTTGCTAATGCTCCTAAAAACCAAATAACAAACAACAAAGAAACAAACAGCAGAGAGAGAATCGGATCTAAAAGGCAGAAAATTGAGTAGGGGTGCCGTTATTAAAAGAAGGTTGAAAACCACTGGTACAGAATTTAAATACTGTCTCAGACCACCGTAGTCACCTTTATGTAAGCAAAAATCCTTCCTTTTACCCTTGATGGTAGTTATCTCTTTGAGTAAATCCCACTTCAGCACACTGTGATCACTGCCACCTAGTGGTTCCTTTATCTGCAGATTCTTGATGCATGAAGAATCACTACTGATAATCAGATCAAGAGTACTACTCCTTCTAGTTGCCTCCTGAACAGGCTGCTGTACAAAACAATCTTCCAATAAATCCACAAAAGCCTTGCTAGTGTGTGAGTGACCAACCCACAAATTCCACTCAATATCTGTAAAATTAAAATACCCCATTATAACACACTCTAATTTACTGGCCCACTATTTCTCTGCACAATTGCTCACTATACTCATCAGATGAATTAGGCCTATAACACACACCTACTCTTATTTTTCTTTTCCCAGTGTTTATGTCACACCAAACAGACTCAACATTGCATTGTCCACCCACATCAATTGGATGCACTTCCTTAGATTTTATGTGTTTCTTAACTAACAGCATAACCCTTCCTCCCTTCCTGTCTATCCTTTCTGTACCCATTGTACTCCCCAAATTCCAGTTCTGCACTGCTTATGTGTGACACCATGTCTCTGATATCCCAACAATATCTACTTTTGATGTCTTGACTAGCACTTCAAGCTCATCGAATTTATTAACTATATTCCTAGCATTGGTGTACATGCAAGTATACATGCACCTGTTTCTACTCTTAGTTACCCTAACACAGCCCATGTATTTACTTGTTCCACTATGACTCCCAGCAGTTCTGGAAATTCCCATTACCTTGCTTTCCAGGCTGCTGCTCAATTGTATTTCAATAGAAGTATTGCAAGAATCACTTTTACCTCTGCCAGCGGCTACTGTTAATCTATTTGTCCATGTATCCCCCCAAGCTAGCAGTTTTCCGAACCACCTAACTCTGCCTCAATAGCATCAGCAAATATTCTTGCACCCTTTCTATTTAAGTGTATCCCATCCCTGCAGAAGCAGTCTCTCCTGTTAACAAGTGCAGACCAGGCTGAGAAAAATTCTACCCCTTGAGCCTTGCACAATCTTTCCAGGGCCGAATTGATCGACAAGGCTCTCATCATATATTCCTATTGTGTCTGGGCAAAATTACAGACACTTTCAAATTCAACCCTAACTCACGGCTTTTTGTCAGCATAGTCATGTACTTGTTAAGTAATTCTGCCGGTCTCCTACTCTTAATATCATTAGTGCCAACATGTACAACAATATCACCCTTTGTGCCCTTAAAGGATGATATCTGCCCTACAACATCATCAATTGCCCCTGGTAGACATACTCAGGTCCTGTTCCATCTATCCTTTTTGCACAATGCTCCCCATTTCCCTGACAATAGAGTCATCTACAACAATAAGTTCCTTTGGGACCAGCGCATTCTGCCTTGGGGGTTGCCACTGTGTTGCGTGATGTTCAAGTGCAAGCTCTGGCATTGATGTGGGCAGCTGAGAGCTTGATGGGCCCCTCAATTTAAATCCATCGAGGGCATCCACCTTGTCCTTCAAGCTCTCATATAAGCCCACAACAACGCCGAGTTGGCACCTGATTTCCTTGCACTCCTTACATCGTGCACACACAAAGACATTTCCCTTGGCAATATCATGTCCCGTTCCCGATTGTTCCACAAACATTAAACAAGCAGTGCATTTCAATAGACTGTGATTCAGAGGACAACCGCACCCCCCCTCAGTTCTCCCCTGAGCCACAGCACTTCCACTAGTTTGAGCCTTTTGCTTTGCTGCTCTGGTCTGAGTCATGATTTTTATTCAAGTTCAATAAAATTTCAATACAAAATATAACCCTAAACCTATATCCAATGCAGTTATGACACTATATGTATTTCAGTATCAAATATTATCTCTGAGTTATGTTATATGACTTTCTTATCCCCTGTCAACTTGTATATATTAATTTATGATGTTACATTTGTAATAACTAGGTCGCTATATTTATTTAGTTAAAAAAGTACAATTCGATTGACAATGAAATTTAATAAGATTAATAAATTTTACTGATTAATTGATACTACTATACTCGCTATCTAGTCTTCCGTTAAACCTTACACTAGCACACGTATCTTATAACAATGATGGCAAGTTACAACTGGTTGTTTTCTGGCTGAAGGCAATCTTTTGAATATATATTTTGCAACTAACTTTTTTCATTTAAAAATGTCCCCTTCTATGTGTATGTCACTGAAGAAAGACTAAAGATACCATCACCATTTGGTTTACTTTAACTCTTTCAAAACTTTAAATACTTAAGTTAGATCACAGATATCCAGTTTACAGATACTGCACTTTACAGAAGCCATCTTGCACTCTCTTGAACAGATTTATATCCTTTCTAAAATGAAGTTTCCAAACCTGTGAGCACTATTCAAAATTTTATGCAATGCATGCTTTACTAAATGAGATAATCATGCCTTTGTGCTAACAAAGTTCCTATGCATATCACAGTCTGACATTGCAGACAGATTACTAGAACAACTCATGAGTTGTTCTAGTAACCTGTCTGCAATGTCAGACTGTACAACTGCCCCAAGGTCTTTTCACATTATCAACAACCTTAAGTGCTACCCAAATGATATTATTTGGGGATTACAACTACCCAAATGCAATATCTTGGATTTATCAATATAAAACCCCAATTACTATATTTTAGCCCATCTGCCTAATTTATTTAGATCTCCTTGAAATACCTTATCACGATTAATGCCATCCCTCTGTATCATCAGCAAACTTCGATCAAAAACTAAATACACACATCACCATTAATAAACATTAAATGTAGTAAAGCGGCACAAAACCATATCCTTAAGTATCCCACAAGTAGTCCAAGAAGAGCAGTGGTCACTTATAATATTTATTTGTTCCACTGTTGATCAGAAGAGCAACTGTGATTAAAATATTTGTAATCAGATATTTCATAAATGTTTTATTTAGATATTTACCCTTAGTATCATAATTGCAGCATCTAGAACGTAGACATTCGTTGGTGACTAACCAAAGTGTATAAATTTTCAGAGGGGTAAAGTAAAGCAATGGTTAGGCCATATCTATAATGCTTCATGCAGGTTTGGAAATCACATTTTAGGAAGGATACAGATCTGTTGGAAAGGATGCAAAAACAGAGCAACAAGATTAGTTGAGGAAAAGAAAGGATATTCTTAAAAAGAAAGTCTGGGGTTCCATAAAATGTAGCATCTGGAAAGTACACATTTGTGTAGTGACCTAACTGAAGTATATAAAGCTATAAAACGGTTAAGTTAGGACATAAATTTAAAATGAAAATGATGCTTGCAGAATGGATGTGTGGAAATTTGCCTTCAGCCAGAGAGTAATATTTATTGTTGTTTGTTATTTGGTTTTTAGGAGCATCAGCAACTAAGGCCATATTGCTCCGGGGATATGGCGGTGGTCATTCCCTGACCTTTCCGCATCCTCTGTATTTGGTGGTCATGGGCTCGAACCCCGGTCTAATCAAGAAGCGTGTGCTACGCACTGCTGCTCCTGCCCACCTGGCTACGGAGGCGCGTAATATTTATTCCGCTAATAGCTGGAATAAACTTCCACGAAGTGTTTAGGATGTCAATAGTGTAAATAAATTTAACCTGGCAGTGGTAACACTCCCCTTTTTATCAAAAACAGTGGCTGGACACCTGCAAGTGCCCATTTTTAAAAATTTTTTTAGAAAACATTTGGGGATTTTCTAAATTCTTTTTTGAACAATGGCAATATTTCATCTTCTTTAAACGTAATATTTACTGCATGCACCTTCTTAAGTTTAAAAAATATATTAAAATTTTTAAAACTGTGTTTTACACCTTTCATTTTCAAAATATATATTAAATTTGCTAATAATTACAAAAAAATGCACTAGATATAAAACAGAAATATCAGTCTCATCTCTTCCATTTTCCAATTTAAATGACTTAAATGTGTAAAATTTCAAACTACACAAGCACATATATTTCTGTTTATGATGCATATAAATATTACTTAAAAAATTTAAGAAACATTATGTATTGCCATTTGTCTGGTACTGTGAAGTTATCAAGCAAGATTCATATAGCTGCAAAAATGTTGGCAGTGCACCTGACAAGTTCTTGCAACCAATTTCCATGCAAAAACTGTAAGAAACCATTTAAGTAAAAGCTTGACAATATTTAGGAGGTAGAAACAATTTCTGAATTTTAATAATTGAGTAATAGTTAATGTGGGAACATTATTTTCAAGGGGCACCTGAAAATAACATTCAGCACTACTGAACACAGCATTACTGTCATGTTAATTAAAGAAGGATCAGACAAACTGTTAGAAGGAAAGGGAAAATTAATCAGGTAAAATTTTTTTTGGCTAATTCTGTATAAGTTTTGCTTCATGTATCTGTGAAAAAAAAATTGCTTATCAGGTATAAATACCTTGACCAACAAATGATTTTCGTAGGTATAATTCGCCATTATCGTGGGTGATTCCAAAAACCTCGGGGACTGCAGTATTGTTAGTTTTATACAAACTATATTCCAGCATTGCAGCTAATCCATCATCCTGATCAACTGCATGAACCTAAAATCAATAATGAAATATGATATAAAGTGATGAAACAACCAGAACCTATACTTCTCTTTTTAAACCTAGGTCACTTTATAACAAAACACCATATTTTCATAAATACCCTATGCCCAGTTTTTTAAAACATTGACAAGAAAAAATATTTGGATTTATTTTCTATCAGCAACATGCCTGCTGATTATTTCTGTGCCTTGAGTTTTCAGTTTTTTGCTAATTTCAAAAGATTGTAAATGCATGTCATTAGCAATTATGTGAAGCAGAATTTATACATGATATTTTACAGGTTATTTCACTGGTAATGGGTGCCAAAATTATAAAACACAATCTTGAACTGCACAAAATGGGCTGGACAATTTCTGTCATGGGTAACAGATTAATGTGCTCCACTACCTTTCATTCCCACTGACCAGTAAACAGTCGTGGTGTTATAATCTATTTCAGTGCCATCAAAATCACATGATCCTGATATCTGAATAAATTGGATACATTGCTAAGAAACAAAAGTGTTCATTTCCAAAAGAAAGAATATAACTTTTTTATGCAGCAAAACATTAAGTCAAATTTAAATATATATTGGTAATAAACAAAATGCTTCTTTTAGGCTACAGCCAGTTGAAAAAATAAAAATACTAAAGGTAATAAAAACAATTAATAATAAAAATTCACTTGTTGGCCATAGCCTTAGGAAAAATGTCAACTTAAGATTAAATATGTGAATAAAGCCATGCCCAAATTTTTCATTCATTCTCTTTTTTTTTTTTTTTTTTTTTTTTTTTTTTTGGAAAAAGATGCATGGGTATTTAAGAAAACATGGTAATATTAATAGGTGAAGAGGTAAATGCATGAAAGAATAAAAAGTATATCTGTATTATTGTTCTTTTCTTGTGTTATAAAAGAAATTCAATAATCTAAGATAATGAAATTATCATTTAAAAGGGCAAAAAATTAAACTAGATCTGGATAACACCATTGCAGAATTCAAAAGCAAGAAAATGACAGTGTAGCTGTATCTACAAAGTTCTTATTTTCTTAAATTTCTTTTATTCATTGTTAATAATAATCCATTTCAAAATTTAAGATTTAGCATTAAATATGTTGCTAAGTCTAGTTACACTGCATATACACTGTAAGTAGGACTCACAATACCAGTAGAAATCATAATACTGAAATCATAATAATTGAATTCATGTTTAAAATCAAAGTTTTATTACAATAATAAATATTCTGGTAAAAAATTATTAAAAATGCAGTTAATCTATAAACAAAAATATATACATATTGATACTGCAAATTTTATTACATTTATTAGTAAAGTGAGCACATAAGAAACATAAGCAATCAATAGTGTTAGAGTTTAAACTAGATTTAATTTTGGTACATAATTTGATTAGCAGCAGAAAATGCCCTTTCAGATTATATGCTGGATGATGCTACTGTACTGAGATAGTCATAGATGAGTTGCAGGTTTAGCTGCTTTATTCCCTCACCTTCATTCAAATAATCTTGTTTGCTTTTTAACCATATTTTCTAGACTTTGAACTTTTTTAGCAGAAAGAGTTAAGTCTTTTATTAATTGACAATTCAAGTTTATTTTTTAATGACTATCTCATTAGAGTCAAGCAGTTTCTTATTTTGGAAAGAATTTGCATGGAACAGAACACTGATGTTCTGTACCATGTTGGTCTTCTAAGGTATATCTGAAGCTGAATTCTGTTCATCATTTTCTGAAGGAGAAAAGTTTTTATTAAACTAAGTATAATTTTCACTATAGTATCTTTACTATTGTTGTTGTTATTTGGTTGGTTTTTTTTTTTTTTTAGGAGCATTAGCAACTAAGGCCATATTGCTCCGGGATATGCGGTGGTCATTCCCTGACCTTTCCGCATCCTCTGTATTTGGTGGTGACGGGCTCGAACCCCGGTCTAATTAAGAAGTGTATGCTACGCGCTGCTGCTCCGTCCCACCTGGCTACGGAGGCACCTGTTGTTATTTGTTTTTTAGGAGTATTAGCAACTAAGGCCATATTGCTCCGGGGATATGCAGTGGTCATTTTCTGACCTTTCCACATCTGCCGTATTTGGTGGTCACGGGTTCGAACTCCGGTCTAATCAAGAAGTAGTGTGCTACGCACTGCTGCTCCTGCCCACCTGGCTATGGAGGTGCATTATCTTTACTAGGTATGGGAAATAATTTGCTATCATCTTGTGTCCCACTTTGCAAATACTGAAGAACCTGTGATAAATTTGTACGCTTCTGTGAAATACAGAGTTTCAAGGCCGTATGCAATTCTCTAGCTATTTCAGAATTTTGATTGCCAAGAGTTTACATCATAAATTTTATGGCAACATTTGCAGTTAAAAGATTGCTTCTTTGGACCATAGCACATATGGTGCTAATTTTATAGGCATTAGTGTAGATATTCCAGCAGATATTAAATTAATAATAATCTAAATCAGTTAAAGCTTTCTGCACACAATATCTCAACTCAAAAAATCTTTCAAGCATGGACAGTAAACTGTTCTAATGGGTCTTGGAACCTAATTGCAATACAATTTCATTGCCAAATTCTGCTGCAATATACTTTTATAAATATTTATCATTTTTGGTTGGTGAGCTTCTAAAAATTAACTACTATTCTTATTTTTGTTCGTGATAATTATGTCATGACTCGCTGTCACACACTGTTGTTATAAAACTACCTCACTAACAGAAAAATATTTTAAGATTTTTATAATACTTTATAATCTCTGAAATTATTCATTAACATTCAATATTTACTTTTTCTTTTGTGTGCAACAAAGTGTCTAGCCAGATCAGAGTTTCTGGATGTTTTCAGATTTCCGTTACATTTGTATGGTGTATAACAATCGCTCAGTTGCAAATTCAGTAATATCAATGATTTATTGTTATCGATTTTGTAACCTTTATGTGAATAAATCATAAACAATAATTTTTTTGAATTAGTACCGAAAAAATGGAAAAAAATGACCATCCCCAGTATTGTAAGCCCCAACTGTAAACGAATGGACAATGAAAAATTCTTAATTAAAAAAAAAAAAAAAAAAAATTATATATATACACTTCTCTGCAAGTAAATCTGATTATTAAAGTTATTATTCAGTCTGTGGCAGTGACTCCTCCATGGGAGTTTACTATACCACTGGAGAACAGAAACTAAAATAAACTAAAACTGCAGTGGAAATAGAAAATACCAAATTATACTAAAAACCCCAAGGGAAAAAAAGTGGAAAATGACACTAACCTGAGAGTTTTTATACACCTTATGACGCAACCCCAAAGAATAAATTTATTTACCAAAACTCACAAATAAGATAATTTTTGTCAAATTATATTTTAAAACAGAGATGATCAAAGAAATATTTTACCTAAATATTTAAAATTGTAACAATTTAGTAAGCAAATTTGTATTATGTGTAGAGATATATACTATATATGTGTGTATTTAGAAGGTAGTAGTATTAGTAGTAGCATGTGATGCAAGAAAGCAAATGTATGAGCTTATGCAGCATCAGCCAAAAAAAAAAAAAAAAAAAATATCACACCATTCCCTCCAAATGCCTGTCCAGTTCCTCCTTAAATTTATTCACCCTATCAACTTCCACAACGACAGATGGAAGTTTGTTCCAGCAATTAACCACCCGCTGGCTAAAGGCAAATTTCTGCACATCTAATCGACATCTGTCTTTTCTTAATTTGAATTTATGCCCCCTTAGGTTCGTAATCTGAACAAGTGGAAGGATCCCATCAGAATTCAGCGTGCTGAACCCATTCAAGGCCTTATACACCTCAATCAGATCACCGCGCAGGTGCCTAGTCTTCAGCCACTGCAATTTGCAGAACTTAAGCCTCTCTTGATAAGAGGATCCCTTCATTCCCCTCACCAATCTTGTTGCCCTTCTCTGTACACGCTCAAGTAAATCTACATCCTTCCTAAAATGAGGCCTCCAGACCTGTATGCAGTACTCAAGGCGTGGCCTGACCATTGCCTTATACAGAGGGATAATCACCTCCTTTTCCCTGCTAGCAAAATTCCTATATATCATTGACAAAACCCCATGACCTGCCCTGGCAACCTGTCTGCATTGCTCAGAAAACTTCATATCTGACTGCACAATTACTCCCAGGTCTTTTTCATTTTCTACCACCTTAAGTGTAGTACCACACAGTTGGTACGTTTCTCTGGGGTTACTTATGCAGTACTTTGCATTTGTCAAGGTTAAACTTCAGTTGCCACTTCTTAGCCCATCTGCCCAAATTATCTAGATCCTGTTGCAGTAGCACACTGCCATTACTGTCATTAACAACCCTGCCAACCTTTGTATCATCTGCAAACTTCGACACTAAGCCTGATATACCTTCATCAATATCATTGATAAATATACAAAACAACAGTGGACCCAACACCGAACCCTGTGGGACTCCACTAATAACATTGTCAAACAATGTCCATCAACATATAAATTATCTTTAAATCTTCCAGTAAGTGGTGCTATCTCTTAACTGGGTTTCCAAGTTTTAATACAGACTAGGTAATAGATGGCAGCACAAAAATAGCTTTAAAAATCAGAACAGGAAAATTGTGCCTGTTGGCTATTGTTGACTAATTTGGGCATACGAAAGCCCAAATTCTCTAGAATTCATATCCAGAAGTTGATGAAAGTGAATCAACTGCTATAAATACATGCAGACAATATTACTCATCAAAAAAAAATCAACAAGTTTATTTTTCAATTTTATGAATTAAAAAAAAAAAAATTCAGTAACTTCAGGAGCGCAATCACTTTTCAACTGAAACTCCAGAGTCTCTTCTCAAACAACAAAGCAGCAAAAATTTATTTTAAGTGCATGAATATGATAAACTCATGAAGAGAGATTCAATACATGGTAAATAATGATCCATTTCAGTAAATTTTGCTTTTACTACATAACTATATGCAAAATGAAACTATAGAACTACCGATACATTATTGGGTTTTTTTTGTTTTTTTTGAATACTGGTTTGATTTTGACTATACTTTCATTTAATATAGGGCAATGAAGTCAAAATAAGAACAAATTAACACAAATGCATTTATGTACAGTTTTCATTTTTACAAAATTTTATGAATTAGAGCCTCAAAATTTTATGAATTAGAGTGGGTGTCCCAATAATGACTGCCTCTACTCAATAAAGGCAGCCATTATTGGGACACCCACTCCTGAAATGGTTAATGTAGAAAAATTCATTTCCGTGAGAATGCTCTAACCCACAACCCCTGGGATCTACTTTAATGGTAGTAGTACTTAAAAAATACATACAAATTCCTAAAATAGAATACTGTATAATGATAAAAATAAGAATACACTTGAAGCAGAATGAACTAGTTAGTTTAACTTCTGTTCCGGGTAAAATAATGGAGTCACTGGTTAAAGATGCATTGCAGGATCATCTAGACAAGACTGCAGCAATAATTCAGACACAGCATGGGTTTGTTAAGGGAAAGTCTTGTCTGACAAATTTGATTGGTTATTATGATGTGGTCACAAAGGAACTGGATGCAAAAAATAATTTTGATATCATATACTTGGATTTCAGGAAAGCTTTTGACACTGTTGCGCATGGAAGACTACTGTACAAATTGGAGCAGAATGGTATTAAGGGTAAGTTGCTACAATGGATAAAAGGATGGTTAAGTGCGAGAAGACAGAGGGTGGTAATCAATGGGTGCTGCTCTACTTGGACTAATGTTATTAGTGGAGTCCCACAGGGTTCGGTGTTGGGTCCACTGTTGTTTTGTATTTTTATCAATGATATTGATGAAGGTATATCAGGCTTAATGTCGAAGTTTGCAGATGACACGAAGGTTGGCAGGGTTGTTAATGACAGTAATGGCAGTGTGCTACTGCAACAGGATCTAGATAATTTGGGCAGATGGGCTAAGAAGTGGCAACTGAAGTTTAACCTTGACAAATGCAAAGTACTGCATATGGGTAGAAGTAACCCCAGAGAAACGTACCAACTGTGTGGTACTACACTTAAGGTGGTAGAAAATGAAAAAGACCTGGGAGTAATTGTACAGTCAGATATGAAGTTTTCTGAACAATGTAGACAGGCTGCTAGGGCAGGTCATGGGGTTTTGTCAATGATATATAGGAATTTTGCTAGCAGGGAAAAGGAGGTGATTGTCCCTCTGTATAAGGCAATGGTCAGGCCACGCCTTGAGTACTGCGTACAGGTCTGGAGGCCTCATTTTAGGAAGGATGTAGATTTGCTTGAGCGTGTACAGAGAAGAGCAACACGATTGGTGAGGGGAATGAAGGGATCCTCTTACCAAGAGAGGCTTAAGTTCTGCAAATTGCAGTGGCTGGAGACTAGGCACCTGCGCGGTGATCTGATTGAGGTCTATAAGGCCTTGAATGGGTTGAGCACGCTGAATTCTGATGGGATCCTCCCACTTGTTCAGAATACGAACCTACGGGGACATAAGTTCAAATTAAGAAAGGATAGATGTAGAATAGATGTGCGGAAATTTGCCTTTAGCCAGCGGGTGGTTAATTGCTGGAACAAACTTCCATCTGTCGTTGTGGAAGTTGATAGGTTAAATAAATTTAAGGAGGAACTGGACAGGCATTTGGAGGGTATGGTGTGATTTTTTTTTTTTTTTTTTGGCTGATGCTGCATAAGCTCCTACACTTGCTTTCTTGCATCAAGTGCCACTACTACTACTACTACTTTTTAAAACTACTTGTAACAAATAATGCAAAAAAAAAAAAACAAGCAGTATTAAACATATGGTGCAAGGAAGCTCAAGCTTCACTATTTCTATAGTACCTAACATTAAATTTAACAGTGTGCAGCAACTTTCAAAACCTTTCAGAGAAAATTGTTCATCATTCATGTGTACATTTCAACTTGGAGGGGTCCACAAGAAAGGGACAATTATTTGCTTGAGATTTCATCCAAACCTACTATTAAACAAAACAGACCCTGTACATGTTTTAATTGCTTTACAGCTTGGGAAGGTACTAATCATTGTAAGTCGTCATGTTTCTCATTTGAGAAACTTGATGTCTCATTAACAATGCATCACATTACAAATCAGTGATGCTGATAATTTTAATTTATTATAATTATGATGATTTTAATAATATTATACTTATGATGATTTTAATTATATTATAATTATGATGATTTTAATTATTTTTCAATTATGATGAGCAATTATAATTATGATAATTAACAATTATAGTTTCAGTTTTAGTTTGCCTTATTATGCATTCTATTTTCACTGTAAACAATATGCAATATATTTTGAGACCATTGTTTATTACATAAATACTGATTTTTGAAAAGTTTACTAAAATTTTCATCCATGTATATTTGAATGGAAGGGGGGGGGGAAGAATTCAGTGGGAAATGAAATATCTATGCATAGCCTGGCTACATTAAACACTAAAGATAAAATCTCATTATGAATTTTAAGAAGACTAACTACTGCTACTATAAAACTCATATTTTATAGTACTTAAAGTATTATAGTTACTTTCATAGAAAAATAAATAAAAAATGAGAAACATTCAAAACACAGCCACACTATAAACACTTTTGACTGCAATATCAATATAAATTTGAAAAAAAAAAAAAAAAAAAAAAAAATATATATATATATATATATATATATATATATGCACATATATACAGGTAGTTCTCGACTTTACGAGTTAATTCATTCCTAGTGCACGCTTAAAGCGAAAACTCGTAAAGCGGGAATTAAAACCCATAGACAATGTTAAAAATAGGGGTTACATTCTCAGAAATGAAATTAGTTAGCTAATAAAGAAATTATTTATCACTTACAAATTTTAAAGAATGTTTATTCTTCATCATCGACTAGATGTACACTCGATCACTTATTATTGGCTCGGCACTCATTGGTTTGTTGCACAAGGAGTTGTCTTCTTCAGAAATGCTTCAGGATAATCTTCTCTTTTCTTTATAAATTTCAGTAGATGCATAAGCATTTTTTAATGAAACACAAATTGCAACTAACACGATTTGCACGGAGTAACAAGTTTATGAAACTTAAAAAAAAAAGGAATGAAGAGAAGATTCTGAAGATTTCAGTAAAGGAGAAACACATTTCACCATAATAACGCAAAAAAAACCCACACAATTCCAGCTATCGGTATTTTCGTAAATGCAATAACATCGAGTTTACTACCTGTTTATAATTGCTTGCAGTAACAGAAAAGCCGAATAAACCAGAAAGTGCAAATTGTTTTTATTGTTTTATGGTTGTGACCTCCAGAAATGTGCTTTAGAAAAATGTCACAATATCGTAAGGCTGGGTACACTGTATTGTATAGCTACACATCCATCTACGTGGTTTGAAATGCAGTATTTATGAATGTTTAACATTCATTTTTTGCAATTAATGTTCATATTTTCGATTTTATTGATACTTGATACTTTGAAAAAAAAAAAAAAAAAACTCGTAAACCTGGGAATTCGTAAAGCGAGAACTGTGTGTGTGTGTGTGTGTGTGTGTGTTATGCTCATTATTGCTGATCAGCATGGTATTCTATTTTTCCACTGCAAACAGCATTGCTAATTCAACAAAAATATTCTACCATCAGTTGCAATTTTGTAACTGATGGTAGATTGCAACTATCAGTTGCAGTTTTTCATTAGCAATTTTGAAAAAATTGATGTATGTCATCAGGCAGAATGGTTGCCTAAGTTCTTTTGCAAGTGGTATCATTCAGAAACCAGAATGCAATGTATCACCTTGTGCACTTGAACATGAACTCCAAGTCATACACCAACTTTTAAACATATCAGAAATTGAATGTTATTTCCAGTTTCTTCTAAAGTGTATATATCACATGTTTTATTATGATTATATATATTATATGGCATATTTTATTATGATTATATGTATTATATGGCATATTTTAGACTATAAAATATTTAAGGGCAAAGGCCTCATGCTACGAGGTAGAATGGCTAATAAGCAGATTATTGCACAAGGAGTTGTCATAAATTGGCATCGTTTTGGGTATATCAAAAGTACAATACCATGGTATTGTACTTTTGATATACCCAAAACGATGCCAATTTAATTAATTCATTTAACTATGTTGGTAGATCATCATCATCATCATCATCAGTAATTTTCAATCCACTGCAGGATGAAGGCCTCTCCAGCAACTTTCCAGTTCCTTCTGTTTTGAGCACTGGCCATCCATTTACTACCCACAAACTCGTGAATTTCATCTATCCATCTCCGCCTTTGTCTTCCAGGTTTTCTTCTAGCTCCTCTTGGATACCATTCTGTTATTTTCTTAGTCCATCTGTCATCATGTCTTCAAGCTATGTGTCCTGCCCAAGACCATTTTAGTTCTTTAGTTTTGATCAGAATGTCCTTTACTTGAGTTTGTTGCCTAATCCATGTGTTTCTCTTCTTATCTAACAGTCTGATTCCCAATATAATTCGTTCCATTCTTTGCTGTGTAGTTCTCAGCTTCTCTTCCATTCTTTTGGTGAGTGCCCAAGTTTCACTTCCATGAGTCATGGTGGGGAGTATACATTGATTCATTATTTTACGTTTCAGACAAACTGGGATATTGCTCTTCAGTATGTGACTATATTTCCTGAATGCTATCCATCCAAAATTTATTCTTCTCTTGACTTCCAGCCATTTATCATTATTACAGCTAATGACTTGTCCCAGATAAGTATATGACTCCACCTTTTCAATTACTGCTCCTTCAATCATTATTTCCCTTTCTGTGGCATACTTGTTCATCATTACTTTTGTTTTAGCCATATTCATCTTTAGTCCAAAATCCTTACTAGCTGTGCATAACTGATTAAGATTTTCCTCTAATTCATTGGGATCGTGGCTAATGACCACAATGTCATCTGCAAATCGTAAATGGTTTAGGTACTCTCCATTCACATTGACTCCTTTCTGCGACCAGTCTAATCTTCTGAAAGCTTCCTCAAGGGCAGCAGTAAACAGCTTCGGAGATATTGTGTCTCCTTGTCGAACTCCTTTCTCAATTTTAAATTTCCTACTGTCTTTGTCTAGTCTAATAAAGGAGGTAGCACTCTCATATATTTTCTTCAAAATCATAATATATGGGGTATCAATGCCTTGTCTTTCCAGTGCCCGAAACATTGCCTTATGCTGTATGGAGTCAAATGCCTTTTCATAATCCACAAATGCCAGGCATAATGGTGTTTTATATTCATTTGCTTTCTCCATTAGCTGTTATATTACATGAAGGTGATCCATAGTTGAGAATCCTGTCCTAAAGCCAGC
The DNA here is from genome assembly GCF_048544385.1 of Mastigoproctus giganteus. Taxonomy (NCBI): domain Eukaryota; kingdom Metazoa; phylum Arthropoda; class Arachnida; order Uropygi; family Thelyphonidae; genus Mastigoproctus; species Mastigoproctus giganteus. Next base: position 98,871,157 of record NC_143587.1, on the reverse strand, counting down.
TTGCTCTTTCGGTTGATTCTCATCAAGTATTCTTTCTAATCTGTTAGTAATGACCCTTGTGAACAACTTGTAGATGTGGGATAGCAAGCTAATTGGTCTATAATTTCCAATTTCTGATTTATCTCCTTTCTTATGCAGCAAAACTATGATTGAATTATTCCACTGCTTAGGTGTCACACCTTTTCTAATGCACTTTGTGAAGAGCCTTGCCAGTTTTTGTGTTATGTCTCTTCCTCCCAATTTAACAACTCTACAGTAACTTCATCTTCCCCCGGGGCTTTCTGATTCTTCATTTTCTTCAATGCATGTTCTACCTCATCAGGAAGAATATCGGGTATGTTGTATGTGTTGCTACTTTGCAATCCATCTTCCCCACTGCTGGCATCATTCCCCTGCTCCTTGTATAATTCTCTATAGTAGTCTTCTGCTATTTGAATTATGCCTTCTCTGCAGTTTATAAGTACACCATCGCTATTCTTCAGTTTCAGTATCATTTGTCTTTCTGTATTACTGCTCATGGCTGCTGATTTAATTCCTTTGTTTTCTCTTAATGCTTGTTCTACTTTTCTTGTGTTAAATCTTCTTATGTCCTCTCTGAGTCTCTTTTTAATGGCTTTGCATAACTCAGTATACTCAATTTTCTCCCTGTCAGTGTTTTTCTTGCTTTTCATTTGTCGTCTTCGGTTCATCATGACAAGTGTTTCTTGACTAATTTTTTCATCTTTGGATTTCTTTTTTCCTATAGGTTTCTTGGGCTTTATCACTTTCAAAAAGTTGTAATATTCCTCGTCGATATCTTGGTCCTCAGCAGTCTGCAGAAGCTCATACTTGTTCTTAAGTTCCAGTACATACTGCTTTTTCTCCTCTTCTGTTATCTCAAAGACCTTTGTATTATTTACTCAAGTCAGTTTTCTCCTTTCCTACATCTATATCAAGTGTACATCTTACCATTCTGTGATCACTTCCAACATTTACCTTATTCAGGACAGTAACATCATTCACAATATATCTTCTGTTAGTGAGGATGAAGTCGATTTCATTAGTAGTTAATCCATTTGGACTCTTCCATGTCCACTTTCTGTTCACCCTTTTCTTGAAAAAAGTGTTCATTACTGACAATCCTTGAGATTCTGCAAATTCCACAAATCTTTCACCTCTTTCATTTCTTTCACCAATTCCAAAATTTCCTATTGTTCCCCTTTCTGCGCTGTTTTGTCTTTTTTCAACCTTAGCATTGAAGTCGCCCATAATAATAGTGTAGTGGGTTTTATGCTCATCTAGAAGACTCTCAATTTCGGTATACATTTCTTCAACCTCTTCATTATCATGGCTCGATGTTGGTGCATAAATCATTATAATCTTTAGCTTGTATCTCTTAGTAGATAGCTAAGTTGGTAGATAGCTATGTTAAAATGATGCATTTGTACTAACCTACATAAATAGCATGTTTTATTATGATACATTTCTAAAAAGACTTTTGAAATCTACCTTGTATAAGTTATAACAGTAGTCTTCACTTGAAGTGGGTGAGTGTAAGTTAATGAAGGTGCTTAATTCACAAAGTAACACATGAATGAAGCATTTAATTAGTAACTCACTTAAAATAAAAATATTGTACATAGCTGAAACTACATCTAAAATTTTACTTGAATTTTTTCTTGATTCTCATATCTAATCAACTTATGGTGTGCTGACTACCCTTGTTTGTTTTATTATTAAACATATGGTACCAAATCTGTTTCATCAGGGCACCATCATTTTTGTTATTTATTTATTTTTATTTAAAATAGTAACCCACAATTTTCCTTGTTATCTCAGTATAGAAACTGATTCACTTCACTCAATGAAGTGAATATAGAAACTATATTCACAATAGTTTCTATATTCACTTCATTGAGATTTTTATTGGGTTAGCATTAGTAGAGGCATTTGATGCAAGAATGCTGTTCTACGGCTGAACTGAAGTTACCCAAACTGTCACAGGCCATAAATGCTTAGTTTCTTTAAATGCATTAAATTTATGGACACTAAAAAATTCAAATGAACACATTTTAAATAAAGAAAACAAGCATATATATATTCTTTTGTATACTTACAGCTAATATTAATTATGGCTAATATTAATTCTTTCTAATTCAAGAGTTTCCTCATGGCTAATACTAATTCTTTGGAATTAGTATTAGCTAAAAGGAAACCCCTGGCTTTTGCTGCACCAGTAAAAAAAAAAAATAATAATAATAATAAAATAAAAAAATCTATGTAATAGATATTTTTATATCATTTACATACATACCTCCTCAAGTACATACCTTGGAACTTTCCCAAGCTGTCAGCCTCAACTAGCAATGGAGGCAACTTATTTCAATAATTAAAAACAATGGCTAAAAGAAAGCTTCCACCAATTTAGTCTAAACCTCTTCACCCATTATTTGAATTTATGGTCCTTAGCTCTGGAATTATTTATAACCATGAGTATTTCACCTTCACTCATTTTAACATCCCCTCTCATGGATGGAAACAAAAACCAGTGCATCTGTGCATATCCATAGTCATCTCGATTAGTAACAGTGTTGATTAGTCAATAAACATATTGAAACTAAATAAGCAGGCAAGTAGTTTGTGGAAGAAAACTTTTAATTGAAAACAATTTTCATTATGTGAATAACATGAAGCCTATTACTCAGCTGCACTGACCCAATGCCATAATTTAGTAAAGAAATGGAGTACTATTTCAATGCAGATATTGAAGTAGTTTGAGAAAATATACTACTCTGCATTATTTTTCTATCTTTACCATCTGATTGGGAGAAGAGTGTCCTCAGATACCCTACAGCCATTTCATTTTTTATATAAATTGCAGTGACAGCTGCTGATGCTGAAGTGAAAATGACAGTCTTTGATGAAAATTTTCAAAAGTAAACACTGATGTGTAATGGTACAAATACTGAAAAATGTTATACTACAAAGAACAGACCTGATAGTCGGCATTCGTTTTGCAACAAATTAGCATAGGAAAGAGACAAACAAATATGCTACCATATGATCCAAGAGGTTTAACAGTATATAGCAATCTCAAGAGACATTGTATGAAGGATAGATATTTAGTTTGGATACCAATGGCCTAGAGGTCTAATATTGCCAATTTAATAATTTTATCATCCCATTAAGTAATGTAGTGCGTGCCAGTTGTAATTTTCAACACTGAAAATTTAGCATGGTTAACATTTATGCTGAGATAACTAAGGTCATAAGGTGTTGGTATATTGTGCCAGAAAACAGTACGTACGCTATGATCACTTTGCTTGTTTTACAGGATGAAAAACCTAGGCAACTATCATCCAAGGCTGACTAACTTGACACAGAAATGTACCCAAGTGCGGCTGCCTATACTCAATTCAAGATAAACAGCTTATGTAGAAAAACAATTTTTAAAAAAAGGAAATTAATGTTTTTCATTTCCATACAGAGAACATTACATAATACAATTATATATGTTCACTAGTATATATTTGGCAGTAATATATTTATTGTATATATTTACCTTTAGAACAGTGGTACCAACAGTCATGTTGGCAGGGATGGTTTTCTTATAGTTTGCAACAGAAAACTGTGGTGCATTATCATTGTCATCTGTTACAGTTACTCGAACACTTGTGTATCCTCGTCTACCACCAGGGTCAACTGCTACCACAGGAATTTCATACAGATGTCGTTTCTCTCTATCCAGAACTTGCTTGGTATATATTTCACCTGAAAGTGCAGTTAAAAAAGGATAAAATATATACTTTTCTGATGTACACTATTGTTGTTGTTGGGTTTAACGACACATAGGCTACTTGAGATGTACACTAATAGCTAAACTAAACAAATTATTTATCAAGATATGCCTTCAATATAATTTTTAAAGAGTTACTGTACCCAAAGGATATATATTTATATATATATATATATATATATATATATATCTAACCAATCAGATTTCTCCTCTAAAAGATTTATATATTATCCTTTTTATAGGTAACACTTAATTCAATACTGGAGAAATCGAAACTTGGTCATTTTAATATATCAAAAACTATAATGCCTGTGAAATAAATTAGTAAGCTGGCAATTCACAAAGAAACACTTCATGAATTACAAGTTGCCAAAGATTTACTAATTGAGACCACCTGTTATATGATGAGAGACAATAACTGAAACAGATTACTTATCTTTTAAATGTATAACAGATTACTCTTTCAATGATGTTATTTGTTTAAAAGTAGTAGAACTCTAGACAAATATGGTTAAGAGAAGTAGTTTGTTCTATCTTGCATATTAAGACTACAGCACTTACTGATAGCAGCTGAAAACCTGTTGCCCACAAGACATGCAGAAGAGTAAAATAGTCCTCGATACATATACATAACCCAGAAATATATATATATACTCCATGGGCACTGGCAGGATATTTTGAAAGGTGGTGCAAAAAAATAAAAAACTACAGTAGAACATCAATTATCCAACCCCCCCCCCCGCCACAAATTACAGTACCTACTTTTAGTGCATTGGTTTGTTATGTTGAAATATTACTCCTGCTGCTTTGATGAATTCGTTTCCAATTATTTATTTGAAGATAAATGCAGTATAGCCTTATTTTGTCATTACAGGAGCTAAAAATCAAATGTTGGCTTTAACTACTGTGTGGATTCAGGATAGTCTCTGTTGTACTGTAGTATGTTGTGAGCATGGGAATATGGTGTGTGTGTGGGGGGGGGGGGGGGGGGGGGGCTAGCTTTCACTCAGTCTTCTGCGAGCCACTGCAGTGCGAGTTTATTTCAGGCGTTTTGTTTCTAATCACTAGATGTTCCAGTTTTTGTTCATGGCCATTTCACAGTGAAATATTGTGTCATTTTGCTTTTAATTTTAATACTTCTGCCCCTTTGTGTTAATAATGGCAAAAGAAACTGCAATATGCTGTCATTAGAAGACAAGATAACAATTATTAATAGACTGGAAAATGGCAAAATTTCTAGCCAGTGAAGGCCTCACGCAGAGCATGCCAGAAGAGTAGGCATGCTCTGCGTGAGCATGCCTACTCCCTCTTCTTCATCATCAGAATCACCTTGGTTAAAGTCAGCATGTTCTTCATCAGTTAAAATGTGGATAACCAGGATCATCAGCATCGTTGTGTAGCCATGCTTCTGCATCATCTTGCCCACACTTGGAAAACCTGGGAATCCCTTGAAATAAAGTTACAATCTCACCTACATCTTCATTCAAAACCGGTGTATCTCTTGCTAAGATTTTTAACATTGGTAAAGCAACCATATCTGACATAAAGAGCAGAAAAAAAAATGAAATTTTGAAGTTTACTTCAAAGTTAGGCAATGAACATGGCTCTAAAAAAAAAACCTATGAAAAAAAAAAAAAAACTAGTGATGAGAAATTAGAAGATGCTGTTTATTTATGGTTTCTACAAAAGAGAAGTCAAGGCAATCCTATTTCTGGACCTCTTATGTGAAAAAGCGTTAAAATTCAATAAAATTTTAAAAGCCCATCTGAATTTAAAGTCAGTACAGGATGGCTGAAAAATTTTAAATCTTACCACGGTATAAGGGGGCTTGAAATTCAAGGAGAAGCTTTATAAGGTGATGTCCCGGAAGCAGAAGCATTTAAAGCCTTTTCTGAAAATGGGGGAGGAAGAAGGTTTTTCCAAGGATGACGTTTACAATGGAAATGAAACTGGTCTTAATTGGAAGCCACTACCTCATAAATCACTTGCATCATGACACAAAATGGCTGCTCCTCATTTCAAAGCTAACAAACAGTGTGTTAAAATTATGGTGTGTGCAAATGCAAGTGGACGGCATATTTTACAGTAAACCCCTGCTATTCGCGGTCGCTGATTTAATATAAAATGAAACCTAAAAAAATGTGAATTTTAAAGTGCCGTGAACATTTTCCGCCATAAAAAAACATGGGCGTGGCTAAAATTATCTTTCCCGGTCAAAACAGCGGTCAGTGGATGGAGGGGAGAGGGGTAACAAAATCGCAAGCGTGGATGTTTCTCACTAATCCTTGTTCATTATGTGTCATGTGCTTGTCATGGAAGTTTGTTTGTTGTTTGTTATTTGGTTTTTAGGAGCATTAGCAACTAAGGCCATATTGCTACGGGGATATGCGGTGGTCATTCCCTTACCTTTCCGCATCCTCTGTATTTGGTGGTCACAGGCTCGAACCCCGTCTAATCAAGAGGTGTGTGCAACGCACTGCTGCTCCTGCCCACCTGGCTACGGAGGCACATTGTCATGGAATGTTTCGTTGTGTGCTTTTAATTTATATGCTTATAAATTGAATAAATTTATCAATTTATAAATTGATATGCTTACAAAACTGATAAATCTACCATTTTGCAGTGTAAAACAGACTTTTTCGAGTGTGTTTACGGAAGAAAGTGACTTTATTGTGGACAAGTTCTTTCTAACCCGTACAAAAATATAGCTACAAATAACAAGGGGAATGTGAAAATATCAAAGAAGGTGATGACATTAGCGAATAAAATTGAGTTATTAGACAAAATTTCTAATGGTGAAAGGGTCTCCTCAGTGGCAAAACGTTATAAAATCAATGAGTCAACAGTATGATCAATCAAAAAATCGGAAGAAACAATCTGCCGTAGTGTCCGTGAAAATGCGCTAATTGCTTCAAAAATTTGCTCTGTAACTCGTGATGTTAAATTAGAAAAAATGGAAAAGGCTTTAAATCTGTGGATAGAAGACCGAACTCAAAATAAAATTCCATTAAGTTCACTCATCATTTGTGAAAAAGAAAAACTCCTTTATCAACACTTTAGCGAAACTGGTGATAGCACTGGCGGGATAAGTTTTTTAGCTAGCAAAGGCGTTATTTTGAAAGATTTGTTTTAAATTTCAAATAAATATTACATTTAATATTAAATTGTTTCTTATTCTCATTTCGATGCCATATGCTTGCATTTCACTATGTACTGTCTATGTACATAGTCATATTATGAAGGTACATATAATATATAGATAGACAAAATTTTAGACTAGTTTTTCTCATATATTTCATACTTTGGAACGGAACCCCTTTATTACTATGGGAGCCATAACTCAGTATTCGCGTTTTCGGTAGTTTTCGGTATTCGCGGCATTTCTCAGGAATGTAACCCTTGCGAATAGCAGGGGTTTACTGTACATTGTTTGTGATTGGGAAATCTAAGAATCCAAGATGTTTAAAGGTGTAAGGTATGACATAAAGGACAAAAAAATTCTTGAATGAGGGCAAAGCTGGTAAAGTTTTGTTTATTATCGATAACGCACCATCTCGCCCTTCTCTTGAAATAATTAATTCAATCGACGAGAACTTCATTATCAGGTCTTTACTGGGAAATGTTACAGTCCTGCTGCAGTCAACAGATCAAGGTGTTACAGAAAAACTAAAAAAGATGTACAAAAAACAATTCGTGTGTTGCTTGCTACCAGAGGGAGACGAAGACAGTGTCGTTAAGTTTTCAAAGAAGTTCAACGTTAAGGACCATTGCTACATGTTAGTAGATGCCTGGAACATGTTGTAAGAGAAAAATCTGAAAAAGGCATGGCATAAACTTTGGGGTGCTACCAAAGAGACAGTCACACATGTGCAAAATTTGAATGAAGATGTAGGTGAGATTATAACTTTATTTCAAGGGATTCCCAGGTTTTCCAAGTGTGCGCAAGATGATGCAGAGGCATGGCTACACAACAATGCTGATGATCCTGGTTATCCACATTTTAACTGAAGAAGAAATTGTTGCATTAGTCCAGGATGAAGAACGTGCTGACTTTAACCAAGGTGATTCTGATGATGAAGAAGAAGAGGGAGTAGGCATGCTCACGCAGAGGCCTTCACTGGCTAGAAACTGCAATGGCATGGTGTGATCAACAGTCTGATGCAGTTCTACAGAGACACTCTATTATAGAGGATGAGAGACCTCACCACGAAAAAAATACAATCTCACATGGTTCAAAGAAATATTCAAGATTACATATTTTAAAAAATAAACCTTCCCAAGATTCATTATACTCTTATTTGTGTTCAATTACTTGTTTGTTTATTTCTGTTTAAATAAAAAAAAACAAAAAAAAAAAAAAAAAAAAGTGTGATTTATAGTTAAAACCATGTCAAACAATTAGGTAAGTTCAAAATAAATGTAATATAAAATATACATTGTTTCTTCAAAACGTTTTGATTTATTTACAAACCATTTCCTAAATGAATTATTTTTAATACTTCATATTTCAAAAAAGTAGCAATAATCTTGCATGCAATAATTTAATTGTAGGCCTGATTACAATTTGTTCAGTACAAACTCAATATTCTCATGTATGTTTGATTATTCGGACCACTTGATTAAACAAACCAACCTCGGTCCCAATTAGTTTGGATAATAGACATTCTACTGTATTACATTAGGGTCACTTGGTAAGTTATTACATATACCCATGTGTATTGTGTCTGTAAATTGCTGTGATCTCTAGTCGATTTGCCTGTTTAGATGGATGAAAAAACCTGTTTCTTGGAAAAAACCTTGCTCACTATGCCTGAGACAGACTAACTCAGCAATGGAGGGAAAACAGACCATAAAAGTTCCTCGTGCCATTGACAGGATTTGAACCCAGGACTTTTTCACTTGGTGTGGGGAGGACAGTGACGATACCACTGTGCTACCTGCGCAGACTGAAGGTGGTGCATGTGAGAATAAATGGTTTTTTCACCAAATTTTAGAATACATGCAATATCTTAATCAAGTCCATCAAATGGGAGTGCTGTGGCTCAGGCGAGAACTGAGGGGGGGGAAGTGGTCCTCTGAATCACAGTCTTTTGAAATGTACTGATTGTTTGATGTTTGTGGAGCAATCAGGAACGGGACAAGATATTGACAAGGGAAATGTCTTTGTGTGTGTGTGTGTGTGTGTGCGCGCGAAGTAAAGAGTGTGAGTTAATCAGGTGCCAACTCAGCGTTGATATGAGCCTATATGAGAGCTTGAAGGACATGGTGGATTCCCTTGAAGGATTTAAATTGAGGGGGCCCATCAAGCTCTCAGCTGCTGACATCGACATCAGAGCTTGCACTTGAACATCGTGCAACACAATCGCAACTCCCAAGACAGAATGCACTGGTCTCACAGGAACTAGTTGTTGTCGGTGAACTATTGTCAGGAAAACAGGGAACATATTTTGCATAAAGGATAGGCGGAACAGGACAAGGGTATGTCTGCCATGGGCAAAGGTTGATGACGTTCTAGAGCAGATATCACCTTTTAAGGAAACAAAAGGTGAAATTGTTGTACATGTTGGCACTAATGATATTAAGAGTAGGAGACGAGCGGAATAACTTAACAAGTACAGGTCAATGTTGAAAAAAAGCCATGAGTTAGGGCTGATTTAAAAGTGTCTGCAATTCTGCCCAGACACGATAGGAGGGAGGGAGTATATGATTTTTTTATTTTTATTATTAGTCATATGGTGCAAGGAAGCATGAGGTTTATGCTGCACCAGACAAAAAAAAAAAATTCTCGAGTTGCCCTGAGAGAGAGAGAGAGAGAGAGAGAGAGAGAGAGAGAGAGAGAGAGAGAGAGAGAGAGAGAGAGACAGAGAGAGAAAATCAGAAGTAGAAAGGAATCACAAAGAAAGAGAAGAATGATAATATCCAGCTCAGGACCCTGGGTGTGCAAAGCACATACTCCCCGGATGTGAGGTGATGAGAGCCTTGTCGATCAATTCAGCCCTGGAAAGCTTGTGAAAGGCTCAAGGGATAGAATTTTTCTCAGCCTGGTCTGTGCTTGTTAACAGGAGAGACTGCTTCTACAGGGATGGGATACACTTAAATAGAAAAGGTGCAAGAATATTTGCTGATGGTATCAAGGCAATGTTAGGTGGATCGGAAAACTGATAGCTTAGGAGGGATACAGGGACTAATAGATTAACAGTAGCCGCTGGTAGAGGTGAAAGTGATTCTTGCACTGCTTCTTTTGGAATGAGCAGCTGCCTGGAAAGCAAGGTGCAGGGGATTTCAGAGACTGCTGGGAGTCATTGCGGAATAGGTAAATACAAGGGCTGTGTTAGGATAGCTAAGAATAGGAACTGGTGCATGTACACTTGCGAGTACACCAATGCTAGGAGTTTGGTTAATAAATTTGATGAATTTGGGGTGTTGCTCAAAACATCAAAGGCAGATATTGCTGGGATATCAGAGACATGGTGTCACACAGATATAAGGAATGCAGAAATATAATTTGTGGATTACAATGTGTACAGGAAGGATTGACAGGATATGAAGGGGGGGCGTTATTCTATTAGTTAAAAAACATAAAATCCAAGTAAGTACAGCCAGTTGACATGGCTGGACAATACAGTGTTGAGACAGTTTGGTGTGACATAAGCAGTGGGAAAGCAAATTTGAGAGTAGGAGAGTGTTATAGGCCTAATGACTCTGATGGGTATAAAAAACAAATGTACAGAGAAATAGTGGGCCAGAAAATTAAGAGTGTCTTATAATAGGGGATTTTAATTTCCCAGATATTGACAGGAATTTGTGGGCTGGTCACTCACACACTAGCAAGGCTTTTGTGGGTTTACTGGATACTATATTGTTTTCTACAGCAGCATGTTTGGGAGGCAACTAGAGGGAGTAATACTCTCAATCTGATTATCATTATGATTCTTCATGCATTAAGAATCTGCAGATAAAGGAACCACTAGGTGGCAGTGATCACAGTGTGCTGAAGTGGGTTTTACTCAAAGAGGTAATTACGGTGGGACTAAATGATGATGTTACATACATAAAATTCAAAATAGGAAGCATTCAAACAATTAATCTTGGAAGCTAATAGGCTTTTCATACCAACTCAGAAATAGTGTTCAAGGTTTAGGCTTAAATGGTTGTCAAATGAACTAATAAGACTCGTGACAGAGAAGAAAAATGCATGGGATGCATATAAATTATCAGGCGACAGAAGACTCTGCCAGATATAAGCTACACTGTAATCAAGTCACAGAGGAGGTTAGGCAGGTGAAGGCAGATTATGAGAAATCTTTGGCAAAAGATGTGAAGAAAAACAGCAATATTTTCTTTATTTATATAAACTCTAAAAGGAATGGGATGAATCAGATTGGTCCACCTGATATTGATGGTTCAACTGTTGGTGATCCTGTTCAAATAGCAAACAAACTGAATGAATATATTGAATCTACATTCACACATGAGGAGTTTTTCAGGGAGGGGAATGCCAGAGGTGAATTAAACTCTGGCAGTAAGCTAGATAATCTTGTAACAACTGAGAGTAAAGTGGAGGAGAAATTGTTGAAGATAAACACAAGAAAGGCACCTGGGGTGGATGGAATCTATCCAGTTATATTAAAGGAGGCAGCAAAGGAAGTAAGCAAACCCATAGCCATAATTATGAGAGCTTCCCTGGATTCAGGAGAGGTACCGATGGACCAGAGATGTGCAATTGTGACCACAATTCACAAAGGAGGATCAAAAGGCAACACAAGTAATTACAGACCTGTTAGTTTAACTTCAGTTCCAGGAATTTAATGGAGGCACCGGTTAAAGAAGCACTGCAGGATCATCTAGACAAGTCTTCGGTTATAGCTCGGACACAGCATGGGTTTGTTAAGGGGAAGTTTTGTCTGACCAATTTAATTGGATATTATGATGTGGTCACAAAGAACTGAAGGCAGGGAATAACTCTGATATCATATATTTGGATCTTAGAAAGGCTTTTGATACTGTGGGAATGGAAGACTGCTGCACAAATTGGAGCAGTGTGGCATTGGAAGCAAATTGCTGCTAGGGATAAAGGGATGGTTGTTGTTGTTATTTGGTTTTTAGGAGCATTAGCAACTAAGGCCATATTGCTCCGGGGATATGCGGTGGTCATACCCTGACCTTTCCGCATTCTCCATATTTGGTGGCTCATGGGCTCAAACCCCGGTCTAATTAAGAAGTGTGTGCTACGCACTGCTGCACCTGCCCACCTGGCTATGGAGGCACCATAAAGGGATGGTTGAGTGGGAGAAGACAGAGAGAGTGTTAATCAATGGACACTGCTCTTTGTGGACTAATGTTATTAGTGGAGTTCCCAGGGTTCGACACTAAACTGTGGGGACTCCACTATTTATTAATGATATTGACGAGGGTATATCAGGCTTAATGTCCAAGTTTGCAGACAATACAAAGGTTTGCAGGATTGTTAATGACAATAATGATAGTACGCTGCTGCAACAGGATTAAGAAAAGTTGAGCAGATACACTGAGAGGTGGTAACTGAAGTTTAACATTGACAAATGTAAAGTACTGTATATAGGAAGCAGTAACCCCAGAGTACCATATCAACTGTGTTTTACTACACTGACATTGGTAGAGAATGAAAATGACCTGGGGGTAATTGTGCAGGCAAATATGATGTTTTATGAGCAGTGCAGAAGGTCTGCACGAGTAGCTCATGGTGTCTTGTCAATGATATACAGAAATTTTTTTATCACTGATAAGTGAATGGAACAAAGGGTTGCTCTTACGAAGAAAAGATTAAGTTTTGCATGTCTGGAGACTAGGCACCTGTGAGGTGATCTGATTGAGGTGTATAAGACTTTGAATGGTTTGAACATGCTCAACGCCGATGGGATTCTTCCTCTTGCTAGGAATAATCACTCAAGAGGGCATAATTTCAAATTGAGGAAATACAGTTGTAGGATAGATGTGTGGAAATTTGCCTTTAGCCAGCAGGTGGTTGATTGCTGGAACAAACTTCCATCTGTCATTGTAGAAGTTGATAGCTTAAATAGATTCAAGGCAGAACTAGACAAACATTTGGAGTGAGTGTATGGGTGAAATGAGAAGGGTTTTTCTTTATTGGCTGATGCTATATAAGCTTACTTTCTTGCATCATGTGCCTTTACTAATGCTAAAAGTTTGACTGATTTACGCGTACATTCGAGCCAACGTTTCGTGATATGTGGGAGAAATTACTGCGCAGACTGAGTGGATTCGAGCAGAATGAAAAAGAAAAAGGTATGAAATTTTGTCATTGGCAATGAAGATTTTATGAATGCAACTATATCAAATTATATTTGGAGAGAAGTTGAGACGATTGCAATTTTTATTTAAAGATAATGATGAAAATTAATGGGGTCTAATTCTGTTTTGCAAGATTAATATTTTAATTTTATTCTTGTTTTAATAAATTATTTGAATTAATATTTTAGTTTTTTTTTGTAGAATTTGTATTCAATAAATTAATTAGAATATTAAAAATTGCTTGTTACTTTGACATCCAAAGGTGGTGCACATGCAGCACCTTGCACCATGCTGCTGGTGCCCATGATATGTTATATGCCATGGGAAAAATAGTGAAAGGACAAAAATAATAAATAAAGTGATAAGCATGGATAAATGGATACTAATGGCACAGTGGACCATGCTTAGATTCTTAAAAAGATAAAAGGATTAGTACTCTGTACTCAAAAAATACGTTAAAAATTAAAGACTGAAGAGAAGAAAAATACCATCAGGTTTATGATAAAATAAAGTACAGTTAAATAAAGATGGAAACTGGTTCTCTTTAAAAAGGTATAATTTTCAGATACGTTATCAATGTCAGTTAAAACCTGGTTGAGTGTAAATGGCTCAGCCAGATGTTAAAAACTAAGCAGTAAAAATACATGGCACCCATCTGTGAGATGTCAGTCCCAGATGGCAAGTAAATTGAGCAGACCGGAGAAATCCTATGGCAATATGAATTGCAATCTGCAATTTATACTCAGCAAATTCAAGGGAAATTGAAATTTTCTGAACCATTCTTCTGGGTAATCAAATCCCCCAGAAGAATGGGGACCCCTCCACATGTAGGACCATTCACCATCCTATCTTTATGGTGTTTTACGACACAAGGGCAAGATGCATCATTCTAGGTTCCTTAATTAATGTAATTCAAGTTTTGTTAGATGTGTTTATCAAATCAGGTTTGTTGAATGAAATTAAACAGCTCTCCTAGATCTGCAGAGTTATTTAATATCTGTTGAAGGGTAGGTGCATTCTGAGTATTACACAAACTCTTGAAGCACAGTAATCTAGAATTTCTGACTTGAACCGAATTACTGAAATTTGAACTTGGCATTGAGCATGGGGATGGAAGGGGGGATTTTCTTTAGCTAAGAGATGATAATGCATAAAATGTGTACAGTCAATTCAAAGTATAGAAAGCAGCACTTCTCTGAAATATTTCCTGATGCTGCAGTTCCATATTCATGGATTAGGTTTTATATCATGTAGTAGTAGTGGCATGTGATGCAAGAAAGCAAGTGTATGAGCTTATGCAGCATCAGCCAAAAAAAAATATATATATATCACACCATTCCCTCCAAATGCCTGTCCAGTTCCTCCTTAAATTTATTTAACCTATCAACTTCCACAACAGCTGGAAGTTTGTTCCAGCAATTAACCACCCGCTGGCTAAAGGCAAATTTCCGCACATCTATTCTACATCTGACTTTTCTTAATTTGAATTTATGCCGCTTAGGTTCGTAATCTGAACAAGTGGAAGGATCCCATCAGAATTCAGTGTGCTCAACCCATTCAAGGCCTTATAACACCTCAGTCAGATCACCACACAGGTGCTTAGTCTTCAGTCACTGCAATTTGCAAAACTTAAGCCTCTCTTGGTAAGAGGATCCCTTCATTCCCCTCACCAACTTGTTGCCCTTCTCTGTACTTGTTTCAACAGCTCTACATCCTTCCTAAAATGAGGCCGCCAGACCTGTAGGCAGTACTCAAGGCGTGGCCTGACCATTGCCTTATACAGAGGGACAATCATCTCCTTTTCCCTGCTAGCAAAATTCCTATATATCATTGACAAAACCCAATGATCTGCCCTCGAAGCCTATCTGCATTGCTCAGAAAACTTCATATCTGACTGCACAATTACTCCCAGGTCTTTTTTATTTTATACCATCTTAAGTGTAGTACCACACAGTTGGTATATTTCTCTGGGGTTACTTCTACCCATATGCAGTACTTTGCATTTGTCAAGGTTAAACTTCAGTTGCCACTTCTTAGCCCATCTGCCCAAATTATCTAGATCCTGTTGCAATACTGCCATTAACAACCCTGCCAACCTTTGTATCATCTGCAAACTTCGACATTAAGCCTGATATACCTTCATCAATATCATTGATAAATATACAAAACAACAGTGGATCCAACACCGAACCCTGTGGGACTCTACTAATAACATTAGTCAACGAAGAGCAGCACCCATTGATTACCCTCTGCCTTCTCCCACTCAGCCATCCTTTTATCCATGGTAGCAACTTACCCTTAATACCATTCTGCTCCAATTTGTACAATAGTCTTCAATGTGCAACAGTGTCAAAAGCTTTCCTGAAATCCAAATATATGATATCAAAATTGTTTTTTGCATCCACTTCCTTTGTAATCACATCATAATATCCTATCAAATTTGTCATACAAGACTTTCCTTTAACAAACCCATGCTGTGTCTGAATTACTGCTGCAGTCTTGTCTAGATGATCCTGCAATGCCTCTTTAACCAGCGACTCCATTATTTTACCCGGAACAGAAGTTAAACTAACTGGTCAGTAATTACTCGTATCACCCTTCAATCTTCCTTTATGAATTGGGGATACATTTGCACATCGGCAGTCCATGGGGACTTCCCCTGAGTCCAAGGATGCTCTCATAATTATGGCTAAGGGTTTGTTTAGTTGCTTTGCTGCCTCCTTTAATATAACTGGATAGATCCCATCCACTCCAGGTGCCTTTCTTATATTTAACTTCAACAATTTCTCTTCCACTTTGCTCTCAGTTATTACAAAATCATTAAGCACCCTGCTACAATTTGATAACCTTCTGCCATTTTCAAACATTAATACCTCCTCATGTGTGAATGCAGATGCAAAATACTCATTCAGTTTGTTTGCTATCTGAGCAGGACATAAACAGTCGAACCATCGATATCAAGTGGACCAATCAGATTCATCCCCTTCCTTTTAGAGTTTATATAAGTAAAGAAATCCTTGCTGTTTTTCTTAGCATCCGTTGCCAAAGATTTCTCGTAATATGTCTTCGCATGCCTGACCTCCCTTTCGAACTGATTACAGACTAGCTTATATCTGCCATAGGCTGCTGAGTCGCTTGATAATTTATTTGCATCCCATGCATTTTTCTTCTCTGTCACGAGTCTCATTAGTTCATTTGATAACCATTTAGGCCTATACGTTGAACAATTTTTCTTAATAGGTATGACGCTTTTAGTAGCTTCCATGATTAATTCCTTAAATTCTTTCCACTTAGAATTTACTGTTGGTAACATCGTCAGTTGATCCCAATGTACAGAATTTAAAAACTGTCTGAGACCACTGTACTCACCTTTACGGAAACAAAAACCCTTTCCTTTACCCCTGATGGTAATTATATCTTTAAGTAAATCCCACATCAGTACACTGTGATCACTGCCACCTAGTGGTTCTTTTATCTGCAAATTCTTAATACACGAATGATCACTGCTGATAACCAGATCAAGAGTATTACTCTCTCTGGTTGCCTCTCGAACATGTTGCTGCAGAAAACAATCATCCAATAAATCCACAAAAGTCTTAATAGTGTGTAAGTGACCAACCACAAGTTCCAGTCACTATCTGGGAAGTTAAAATCCCCCATTATAAGACATTCTGATTTACTAGCCCACTATTTCTCTGTAGAATTGTTCATTGTACTCATTCGAGTCATTAGGCCTATAACACACTCCTACTCTTATTTTTGCTTTTGCAGTGCTTATGTCACACCAAACTGACTCAACAGTGCACTGTTCATCTATTGTTTTCATGCAATTTATTGTTGGTTTGGTTTCCCCATGCTTGGGCCCATTTGTGTTCACTTGCTCTTCTAATAATTGGCCTAAAGTCAGTGTAAGGAACTATCATTGTTTTGTTTGGTAGATGTGATGCTGACAGTGGGATTAGCTGTTTTGTCATTGCCTGCTATTCCAGAGTGTCCTGAGATCCAACAAAAAGTTATTTTAGAGTGATTTTTTTGACAGATTAGATTTGGTTTAGTTTGGTTTGGTTTGGATTTGATTTTATTGGCGCATTAGCAACTAAGGCTATAATGCACCAAGACCTGACAGATTAGAATGCCAAATATCCTGTCAGAGGGAATGATAAGTAGGATTTTTACCTTGTATAGCTGATATGGTACTGATATGATCGCTGACATATTTCATTTAATGCCAGCTAGGTAGCATACAATTCTGCAGAGAGAATGCTGTGCTCAACTGGAAGAGATTTTGGGACTACATATGATGGGAAAACAGCTGCTGCATCTACATGTGACTGGAAACTTAGAACTGTCCATATAAATTGAGTTTCCTAGTGTGTTCTGGAGAATGATTGGCATCAAAAAAGAATTTTGTTTTGTGTCACACATATGTGGCTGACATGGCCCAGTAGGTTACTTTATTTCTTGAGATGCTGTGTCGGCCACATACTTGTGACGCTATTGCAGCATACATATGAAGGTCTTTTGTGATCAGTTTATTGCACGCGTGGCCCACGCTGCAATAAAACTAATCGCGATAAAATAAACTGTCAAATGTCGCAATAAGCTTGTCATATTGTTAGAGATTTTATGAAAACAAGTTCATTAGCGCACTGTATTATTCCCATGATTATTGCGGGGGTGTGTGTGTGATGGGGGTTTAGGGGTGCATAAGCTGCCATATAGTGTGCCTATTCATAGGAAAAATCTAAAAACAAAGTTCAGATGTATCTCCTTCATTTTTATTACCAAGATCTTTTAGAATTTATGATATAGTTAGTTATTTTGGTTTTAGGAGCTAGCAACTAAGGCCATATTGCTCTGGGATATGCAGTGTCATTCCCTGACCTTTACGCATCCTCCGTATTTGGTGGTGACAGGCTCGAACCAACCCCGGTCTAATCAAGAAGTGTGTGCTCCGCACTGCTGCTTCTTCCCACATGGCTACGGAGGCGTATAATTTATGACATAGTCCAATTTTTTTTTTTTAAAGAGAAAAATTCATTGATGTTTGCATCCTCGCCAATAATATGTCATAGTCTCATTGGTTCTCATAGATTTGTCAAAGAAAACAGGATGGATATTCTGTCATGTTGATAGTGCGGACATTCAATCAGGATGTCTTTCACTGTCAAAAGTGCTGAACAGTGTGGACATCCTCTCCTGTCGGTAGATGGGGTGAGTCAGATATGTGTGTCCTATTCGTGCTTATGCAAGTACCACTTCTTCTCTTCACAATGTTTTCGTGCTAGAGTGCCAAAGCCTTGGTTCCTGTTTTAATTGGTAGAGTTTATTATTGGTTTGAGTGTGCCAATGCTCTTTCCACTGTACAAGACATGTTGTTTGTATGATGTGATTATAGTCAGAGGATGGGACTGCAGCAGAGGTTAAATCAAAGGTTGCTGGATTTTTGGCAGTTTTGTGAGCTAGTTCATTCCCCTTTATCCCAAATGTGCGGGGATCCAGCAAAAGGTCACTGTTGACTTTCTTCAGTTTTCAGTAGGAGACTTCTGATTTGATTTAAGACAGGGTGAACTTGTAAGAATAGTTTTAGACTGCTGTAATTGAGCTCAGTGAGTCCGTATATAATAAGTATTTTACAGAACGGTAGTAATTCACATTTTCTAAGGCTAATTTTATTGCATGGAGTTCTGCTGAGAAGCTGCTATACTCAGGTGGAAGAGCAGCCGAAATGATTGTAGAAGGAAATACTGCTGCTGCTCCAATGGCTGAATGTGATTTGGAGCCATCAGTGTATATTGGCAAAAATTCAGCATATTTTTGAATATGGCTTGCATGGAGTTGTTTCACATTGATAATGGGTAGGCGATTCTTTTACCCACTTGTGAAGATAAGTATCGCAGGTTAGATGCGGATGAGGAGTCCACTGTGGTTGTGAGTCAATCATTACTTGTTGCCTGTTGACAATAGGAACATTCCAACTCTGCGTTAATTCAATAAGGCGTAAGCCTGCTGGTCTTATTTTAGTGGGTTTGTTTCTATAGAGATTTTGCAGTGGTGGATTAAAGAGGTATGACTCAATAGGATGCTGCCAGCAATTTGTATTCGGGCCGCATACTTAAGATGCAGCATTTTTCTGCGGAGGTAAAGAGGGGGTCATTAGCTTCAATGTATAAACTATGAGTAGGGGATGTCCTGAAAGCACCAAGTGCAATCTGCAATGCACTATAGGATCCAGCCATCGTAGTGTACTCTTATGGGCAGAATCAAAGTGGAGTACCATAATCCAATCGGGATCTGATCAATGCTCTATATAAGAGCAACAAAGATGTATGGTCTGCTCCCTAAGAAAAGGCAGATACGGCTCTGAGTATGTTCAGTTTTTTGAGACAGGAAATACACACAGATTTAATGTGCTCAAGGAAATTTAATTTCCTGTCAAGGATTAATCCCAAGAATCTGATGTTGTTAGTCACTGGAATGGTAAAGTTTGACATCTGAAGTTCAGGGTCTGTATGCATTTTCCGTTGATTACAAAAGTGGATTGCAACAGTTTTCTGCTGTGATAGACGACAGCCATTTAACTCTGCCCACCTTTGGACATTATTCAAGGATATCTGCAGTTGCCGTTCAATGGATCTTACGTTCTAAGAATGGCAAGAAATAGAGAGATCATCAACGTAAAGGTAGGTCTGAACAGTACTTGGAAGTTCTTTTGCGATGGAATCGATTCTAAGGGCAAAAAGGGTTGCAGTCAGTACAGACCCTTGTGGCACTCCTTCCTGTAAAAATGTCGTAGAAGGCGAGTTGTGGTATCGAACTTGGAACGAACGATTCTGGAGAAAGTTCCTGATGAATATAGGAAGGTTGCCTCGTAGACCAAGAGCATGGAGGTCACTAAGAATGCCATGGCGCCAGGTAGTGTCAAATGCCTTCTCTATTCTATGGAAACCATAACAAGATGTTCATTCTTTACAAAGACATTGCAAATTGCAGACTCAGCTTTGATCATGAGATCTAAGGAGGACCTGTTCTTTTGAAAGCCATGTTGATTATTACTAATTAGTTGTTGCATTTCGATGATCCAAACAAGAGATTATGGATCATTTTTTCAAATAATTTACCAAGGCAACTGGATAGGGAAATAGGTCTATAACTGTTAGGACTGGTAGGATCTTTTCTAGGTTTCAAAAAGGCAAGAACTGTAGTATGATGCCAAGAGCTGGGATAAATGTTTTCCATAAATATTCAGTTAGTACACCAGCAGTATTTATAAATTTTTCAAACCTAAGTTTTGTAACATGATATAAGATATTCTATCTGGCCCAGCTGCACTGTTGCATGTTGTTTTAATGGCGTGTAGAAGTTCAGAAAACTGAAGAGGCTGATTATATGGAAGGAAAACTGAGGTTCGAAAGTTGATGGCTCATTGTTCAGTTTTGGTCTTTATTTTCTGAAAATCCAGAGAATAAGTTGATGCCACTGAAACTTGGGCAAAGGTTTTGACCAAGGCATTTGCTATGTCCTCAGGAGCAGAGAGTTCTTGCCCATTCCATGAAAGAATTGGTGAAGGGGAGGTTGGAAATTTGTCGGAAATCTGCCTAATTTTTTTCCATATTAACCTGGAGTTAGTGTTTCTATTTATGGCAGATGCAAAGCGAATCCAAGAATTCTTGGCTTGTCTTTGAATGAGACATGCCAAGTTTTGCCCTTAGCTTCTTGTAGTTAATAAGATTAGCTGTGGTTGGGGATCTACGAAATAAATTCCATGCTTTATTTTTTGACTTCTTTGCATTTGTGCATTCTTCATTCCACCGATAGTTAAGGTGCTGTCGGGACTGGGGGTTCAACATTTGAATTGCGAACATTTAGCTGCAGATAGTAGGTGTGAAGTGATATAATCTGTGGCTTCATCTATTAATTGTGCTCATATAAATTTCTCATTCAGGGTGACAGCTGACTGAAATTTGACCCAGTTGGCTTGAGAGAACTTCCAGTACCTGCAGGGTTGGGCTACTGGTGGCTGTGCAATGAGCAGATCACAAATAATCAGAAAATGGTCACTGCCCATGGAGTTGTCCATAGCAGACCATTCCATGATTGGAAACGGAATCGGGGAGCATATCAGGAGATCGACTGCAGACATAGGTAGACCTGAATTAAGAACGGTAAGGTTTTGCTTATCCAGAAATGTTTCAATTAGTTGACCATGCCTATCTAATTTAGTTGATCCCATAAGGGGTGGTGGCTATTGAAATCCCCAAGAGACAGACAGCTGAAAGTAACTGTATCACCAGGTTTTCAAGGTCTTGGTAACAGAAGGTATGTCTTGGTGGGAGATAGATTGATACTAGTGTTAATGTAATCTGGGCTATCAAACGTATGGCAACAATTTCAGTTTGTAGAACAATTTGCTTGGTTGGGATCTTTGAGCAAATCAAGTTAGCCACATCCTCACGGGCAGAATTTGAAGCATTCAATCTTGTCGATAGATAAAATAGTTCTTTATGATAGCAGAAATTTGAGGGGTTAGATATGTTTCCTGTAGACAAAAACCAACTGGCACGTAGCTGTTAATTAAATCTTGAATATCGTTAAGGGTACTACAAAATCCTATACAATTCCATTGTAGAGTATAAGGCATTATTGGTTGTTAGTAGAAGCTGTATCTGACTGTTTTTTTGATGTGACTGGTTTATGGCATTCAGGCTTCTGTGATTGATTGATTGATTTGGTAGTTGTTGGCGCATCGGCTTCTGTGGCCATATTGCACCTCCGAAGGTTTTTGCAGTACTTTGATCCAAGCCCGAGGCAGGAATCGAACCCGTGACCTTTGGGTTGCCTGGCAGGTACTTTACCCACTCGGCTATCAGGCTTCCGTTTTTTTTTTTTTTTTTTTTTTTTTTTTTTTTGGAGAAGAATGGGCAACCAGTGTCCATATCTTTTTTCGCATATATCTCTAAGATTGGGTCTTCCTGTCAGGATGAGTGAATTATATCCATGGTTTCGATTACTTGATGCAGCAGCTTTCATTGGAATGAGGAGATTTCGCTGGTACTGTAAGAGCAGTACTGCTTGCCTGGTTCAACTGTTTGGGGATATTGGATTTTGCTGAGAGAGAACAGTCCGACCCTAGTCAGAGACTGAAGTGTTGGAGAGGACTGTAAGATCAGTTTGGGTAGTCACTGATTGATATTTTTGTGCCACACTGAAGTATGTATGTTTAGAAATACTGGGGGCAATTAATTTCCTTGCTTCTTGAAAGCTTACTTTATTTTCAATCTTGTATTTTACAATTTCCTTTTCAGTTTTCCATTTGTCTCATGTCCTAGAATAAGCAGGATGGTTGCCTTTACACATAGGGCAGGTCATTTCTGTTGCTGAACAATCACTTTGAGTGTGATCGGAGGACCCACATTTGAGATAAACTGGGTTTCCTCTGCATACCATTTGAGAGTGGCCATATTTTTGGCACTTGTATAACATCTCAATGGATTAGGTATGCAGGGTCGAATGTGGCAAAGAATATAACCTGCTTTTAAGGAAGGTAGGTAGGTTTGGGGTATTAAAAGTGAGTATAATATTCCTTGTAGGTGCGAGTGTATTGTCCTTTTTAATCACAATTCTTTTTACTGCAATTACATTTTGCTCCTGAAGTTCTTGACTAATCTCCTCCTCCTCCTCCTCCGAGACATTCAATAGGTCCCAGGTGGATATAACACCCTTAGATGTGTTTAGGGTACCATGGGGAGAAGCTTTTACTGAAATTCCAACAAAATTTGTAACTTTCAGTAGCTGCTCCAAATGTTTCCTGCCTGATTGTTTCTACTAGTAGGTCCTCTGATTGTAGTCGCTTGACTGTTTTAGGAGATCCTGCAAGACTTTTGAGGTGTTTCTGGATAAGAAACAGAGACAATTTGGTGAGAGGCTGATCTGTAAGAAAGTGCTTTATGAGAAATGCAGGAAAATCTATGTCTGAGGAGTTGGTCTTAAACCTTTTGGGTTGAGACATATCATGGTCATTTTCTATGTCTGGCCAAGGGCTTGTCGGCTCTAGAGGAGGAATCTTATTGTGTTCCATAATTGGTCCTTTTGGCCCTTGGCAGATTAACTGTTCTGCCAAGGTTTTCGGCCCAGCCATGGGGAGGCAGGAGCAGTGCCTGGTGTGACCAAGCTAGAAGTAGTAGGTGTTAGTAATAAATAAAGAAAGGTGGCTTTCCTTTCTTGCTCTGTAAAGCACTTTTTTAACAAGAGCTGCTATTAAATAAATAAATTTAGGGATAGGAACGTGAAAGAATTATGAATCACATTTTAAGCACAGAGAATTCACTCAGTCACAATCACTTGGCACCTGGGGCCCATTTTTATTGTGTTTCTTGTCAAGTTTGTGCAAGTGTGTTTAAAAAAAAAAAAATCTAAACAGGAATGGCTAAAAGAAATTACTAAAAGAAGAGGAACTAAGAGAAATTGCTGAAAATCTTAGTAGTAGTAGTTCTGAAGATGAAAAAGATTGACTCTGATGATCACCATCTTCTTGGACAGTTGGTTAACAAACATGTATGACGCCGAATGACATCACTGTGTCTTCTTGATTTCTATTTCCTGCTAACCTCAGGCTGGTCCTGAGGCGGGATCCGCATCCTTACTTTTTTATTTTTTATTTTTTTTCATTTTATTAACTTATTTTTATCTTTATTTTTACTGAATTTTATTTTTATTTTATTTATTTTTTTTTTTTACTTATTTTTATCTTTAATTTTTCTGATTATTTTATTATTTTTTTTAAAACATTTATTGTTAAAATTAACTTTATTTGGTCATATTTTAAATGATTTCGACATTCAGTACGTGACACTCGAGGTTTGCTGAGGTTTGCGCTCAGTTGTGGCCCGCCTCTTCGCGGCGTAGATGGGTATCAGGATGCACCACCCTGGTGCTTGTTGCTTCCTGATAGCAAAGCGGCCAGAAACAACTAAACAACATAAACACATACACGGTACAAACATAGCATTACACACATTTCTGGCCTTTCTGCAGAGTTTTTGTAACATCACAGTGTATCACGGTGGAGTTGAACTAGAGTTTGGGAGACGCCTTACATAAGATACTATACATGTCTGATGATTTGGTAAAAGATCCCAACTGGGGATCTTTTACCAAATGAAGGAGAGACTGAAATACCAGAAAATATTGAAAAAGTGCTTCAAGACTGGATGGAAGGAAACGCTGATGAGCAATTTGAAAATACCAAAGAATACATACAAATTAATGGGCGAGATGGAAACCTATGATAGATATAAGTTGGTCTGTAACCAAGTCACAAAGGAGATTAGGCAGGCAAAGGCAGACTACGAAAAATCTTTGGCAAAGGGTGCAAAGAAAAACAGAAAAGAGTTCTTTACCTATTTAAACTCAAGAAGGAAAGGGATGAATCAGATTGGTCCACTAGATATTGATGGTTCAACAGTTGAGGACCCTGCTCAGGTGGCTAACAATCTAAACGAGTATTTTGCATCTACATTCATGCATGAGGAGTTATTCAGGAAGGAGAATGACGTAGGTAAAGTAGACATTGGCAGAGAGCTAGATGATATTGTAATAACTGAGAGGAAAGTGGAGGAGAGATTGTTGAGGATAAACATAAAAAAGGCACCTGGGGTGGATGGGATCTATCCAGTTATATTAAAGCAGGCAGCAAAGGAAGTAACCGAACCCTTAGCCATAATTATGAGATCTTCCTTGGACTCAGGGGAGGTACCCATAGACTGGAGATGTGCAAATGTAACCCCAATTCACAAAGGAGGATCAAAGGCTGACACAAGTAATTATAGACCTGTTAGTTTAACTTCTGTTCCAGGAAAATTAATGGAGGTACTGGTTAAAGAAGCACTGCAGGATCATCTAGACAAGAATTCAGTTATAGCTCAGATGCAGCATTGTTTTGTTAAGGGCAGGTCTTGCCTGACCAATTTGATTGGATACTATGATGTAGTCACAAAAGAACTGGATGCAGGAATAACTTTGATATTATATATTTGGATCTTAGAAAGGCTTTTGATACTGTTGCACATGGAAGACTGCTGCACAAATTGGAGCAGTGTGGCATTGGAGGCAAATTGCTGCTATGGATAAGGGGATGGTTGGGTGGCAGAAGACAGAGAGTGGTAATCAATGGACACTGCTCAACGTGGACTAATGTTATTAGTGGAGTTCCTCAGGGTTCAGTGTTGGGTCCGTTGTTGTTTTCGGTGTTTATGAATGATATTGATGATGGTATATCAAGTTTAATGTCCAAGTTTGCAGATGATACAAAGGTTGGCAGGGTTGTTAAGGACACTACTGACGCTATGCTGCTGCAACAGGATCTGGGAAGGTTGAACAGATGGGCTGAGAGGTGGCAAATGAAGTTTAACATTTACAAATGTAAAGTACTACATATGGGAAACAGTAACCCCAGAGAAACGTATCAACTCTGCGGTACTACACTGACAGTGGTGGAGAATGAAAAGGACCTGGGGGTAATTGTGCAGGCAGATATAAAGTTCTCTGAGCAGTGCAGACGAGCTGCAAGAGTAGCTCATGGTGTCTTGTCAATGATATACAGGAATTTTTCTAGCAGGGATAAGGAGGTGATTATTCCCTTGTATAAGGCAATGGTTAGGCCACATCTTGAGTACTGTATACAGGTCTGGAGGCCTCATTTCAAGAAGGATGTAGAGCTGCTGGAACGGGTACAGAGAAGGGCAACAAGATTAGTAAATGGAACAAAGGGTTGCTCTTACGAAGAAAGGCTTAAGTTTTGCAAATTACAGAGTCTGGAGACTAGGCACCGGCGAGGTGATCTGATAGAGGTGTATAAGGCTTTGAATGGTTTGAGCATGCTCAATGCCAATGGGATTCTTCCTCTTGCTCAGAATAATCACCTCAGAGGGCATAAATTCAAATTGAGGAAGGACGGATGTCGGATAGATGTGTGGAAATTTGCCTTTGGCCAGCGGGTGGTTGGTTGGTGGAACCGACTTCCATCATTTGTTGTTGAAGTTGATAGCCTAAACAAATTTAAGGCTCAACTGGCCAGGTATTTCGAATGAACAGAGGGGTGAAATGGGAGTGGTGTGTTTTTTTTTTTTTTTTTTTGGCTGATGCTGAATAAGCTTGCTTTCTTGCATCATATGCCTCTACTAATGCTAATGCTAACCTGAGATTGAAGCGACTGAAACAAATGATGCTATTGAATGGACTGAATATGAAGGACGCCAAAAAAGATTTGATTTTACAGGCAAATCTGGATTGCAAATAGACGTATCAAGAAACATTACTTATCTTGAGGTATTTTCATTACTTTTTGATGAAGTAATAAATCTTATTGTAACGGAAACAAACAGATATGCCGAACAGAAAATTTAGAACACTCGGGCTTTGCGGCAGAGATGTCTAAAAAATGGGTTTCAGCAACTGCTGATGAGATGAGAAAGTTTTTCGGGTTTCTTATGTGAATGGGCAGGATTGCATCTTACTGGTAAGATTGGGCAGTATTGCATCTTACTGGTCAACCAAACCTATCTATAAAAATAATTTAGTAACAAAAATGTCTTGCAACAGATTTGAATTGTTGTGCCTCATTCACTTTTCAGACAATAAAACCGCTATTCCAGGGGACAGGCTCACTAAGATACAACACCTGATAGATGTTTTGCAGCTGAAATATCAGAAAATATTTTTTCCCAGTGAAGATTTCGTCATTGACGAAACTCTTATTCCTTGGAGGAACAGGCTGATATTCTGACAGTATATTCCAAATAAAGTGCACAGGTATGGAATCAAGCTGTTCAAGTTATGGGACATAACTTGAACAGTGGGACACTGTATTCACTGAATTCAGTGAATTCAAGTTATGGGATATAACTTGAATACAGTGGGACACTGAAGGATATACCTGGTCGAGCAAGATCTATTCAGATAAATCTGAATTATATAAAATCCGTAGTTTAGCTGCAAAGAGTTATCACAAGGACTACTATATGAAGGTCGCACCTTGTACCAGCTACCATCTGGCGTTATCGTTTCTTCATAAAAAAAAAAAAAACTCACGTTGTTGGTACATTACAAGTGAATAAAAAAATTTATGCCCAAAGAAGTCATGTACTCAAAGCTAAATAAAGGGGAGATGATCGCCAAGGAAGGAAAAAAAATGGAATTATTGTTCTAAAGTAGAGAGATGCTTGAAATGTGAGACTACTAACAACAAAGTATACCCCAGTAATGGTTGATGGACTCTCCACCAGCAAAGGAAGATGGAAAGAAGCAAAAAAAAAAAAAAAACCCACTTCCTATTCTAGATTATAATAAAGGAAAGGCAGGCATTGATCTGTTGGATCGAATGGGTTCGTGTGCCATAATGCTAAGGAAGGAGGTAAAGTGGTACCGGAAATTAGCGATAGAATATATACTCAAAATTTCAGTAGTCAATGCGTACGGGGTATACAAGAGTGCTACGTGAAAACAAATAAAAAGCTTTCGGGAAGAGGTAGTTACAGATTTGTTAAATATAGAACGGAAAGAGAAACGTGAAAAGCCAAAATGTGGTAACACTCATATACTAACAACAAAAATCAACAGATACAACAAGAAAGTTAGAAGGATGTGCATTTTTTGTTATGCAAAATTGAAAGAGTTGGAAGGAAGATCAGCTGCCAGCAGAAAGGGGAAGAGTTTTGACATATTGCCCAGACTGTATTCATCAGCCTTTCATGTGTTAGGAGTGTTTTGGACAACACCATAAATCTTCATAATTTTGTAATTATAAAATTTGCAATAATAAAGAATTTTTAAGTAATGACCAGTTACTTGCTTATTTTTTCTCATAGTGCCATGCAAATTTCATCACATGTAACACTGGAGGCCATGCTTTTCAAAAATAATGTAAATTTCCAACAATCGTCAGCGATATACAGATAATGCAGCTCCCACTTAAACAGTAGGTGTCGGCAATATATGTTTGACGTGGAGCCTGAAAAAAAGTAATGGTGACGGACATATATGGCCGACGTGGCAGTCAACATGTTAAACTTCAGTTGCCACCTCTCAGCCCATCTGCTCAACTTTTCTAGATCCTGTTGTAGCAGCATACTGTCATTAGTGTCATTAACAACCCTGCCGACCTTCGTATCGTCTGCAAACTTAGACATTAAGCCTGATATACCATCATCAATATCATTAATAAATACAGAAAACAACAATGGACCCAACAGTGAACCCTGGGTGAATCCACTAAGAACATTAGTCCACGAAGAACAGTGTCCATTGATTACCAATCTGTCTTCTCCCACTCAGCCATCCCTTTATCCATAGCAACAATTTGCCTCCAACGTCACACTACTCCAATTTGTGCAGCTGTCTTCCATGTGCAACAGTATCAAAAGCCTTTTAAAGGTCCAAATATATGATATCAAAATTATTCTTTGCATTCAGTTCTTTTGTGACCACATCATAGTATCCAATCAAATTGGTCAGACAAGACTTCCCATTAACAAACCCATGCTGTGTCCGAGCTATAACTGAAGTCTTGTCTAGATAATCCTGCAGTGCTTCCATTAATTTGCCTTGAACACATAATTATGGCTAAGGGTTTGCTTACTTCCTCTGCTGCCTCTTTAATATAACTGGATAGATCCCATCCACCACAGGTGCTTCCTTATGTTTATCTTCAACAATTTCACCTCCACTTTGTTCTCAGTTATTACAAAATCATTTAGCTCACTGCCAGAGTTTAATTCACCTCTGGCATTCCCCTGCCTGAATAACTCCTCATGTGTGAATGTAGATGAAAAATACTCATTTAGTTTGTTAGCTACCTCAGCAGGATCATCAACAGTTGAACCATTGATATAAAGTGGACCAATCTGATTCACTCCTTCCTTCTAGAGTTTACATAAGTAAAGATCTCTTTGCTGTTTTTATTTGCAACCTTTGCCAAAGATTTCTCGTAATCTGCCTTTGCCTGCCTAACCTCCTTTGTGACTTGGTTACAGACCAGCTTATATCTATCATAAGCTTCCGTGTCACCTGTTCATTTATATATATATCCCATGCATTTTTCTTCTCTGCCACATGTCTCATTAGTTCATCTGACATCCATTTAGGCCTAAACCTTGAACAATATTTCTTAGTTGGTATGAAAAGCCTAGTAGTTTCAAAGGTTAATCTTTGAATGCTTCCCATTTTGAATGTGTTGTTGGTAACATCATCAGTTGGTCCCACCATATAGAATTTAAATACTGTTTCAGACCATTGTAGTCATCTTTACGAAAGCAAAAACCCTTCCCTTTACCTCTGATTGTAGTTACCTGTTTGAGTAAATCCCATTTCAGCACAGTGTGATCACTGCCACCTAGTGGTTCCTTTATCTGCAGATTCTTGCATGTGAATTGTGGACAAAGCATTCTGGAATCATACTTGAAAGGTCCTAAGATGGAAAAAATTTCGAATGAATTGAGGCAGGTTACCTCTTAGTCCAAGTTTGTATAAATCTTGGAGGATTCCATATCCCCAAGTGGTTGTGAATTTTTTTATTAGGTTGAAATTTACTTTATGGTGCTTACCCATGGATCTTGCAACAAGGAGTGAAGAGATGTCCTACCTCTGCCCACTGGTTCGCAGTGATTGAATGATCTATTCCAGTGCGTAACTTTGTTTCTCGATTTTAAACCAGTGTCGGGGGGGGGGGGATCCCCTGCAACTATTTCCCCTTTTGGTGCTGCTTTAAAATCCGAAAATGATTTTCCCTCCTTTGAGGCTGGTTTTAAATTGGGAATAGATTGTGCAATCATTGTGAACCAGTGCGAAGAGCTATGTGTTGCACAGATCCATGGGTGGGCACCATAAAGTAAATTTCAACCCAATTATTAATATCAAAAGTTACAATTACAATGAGTTGTTTTTTTAACAAAAGTGTTTTGAGTGGGAGCTTCAACTTTAACGTGATATCAGTTGCAGACCTATTACGTTTGAAACCAAATTAGTGGGGTGATGTGCCATCCAGATCTTCGATGAACCTGATGAGTCTTTTAAGAACCATCTTTCCTAGGATTTTTCCTAAATAGCTGGTCAGAGTTATAAGACAATGACTTCTGGGGGGCAGAAGCATCTTTCCCTGGATTTGCTATGGCTGCCACTACTGACTGATGCCATATATCAGGGTAAACATTCTTTTCAGTGATTCTAATGTAAAAGTGTAGTAGTGTGGATATGGAGTTGAAGTTAAGGTGGCAATGCATTATGTAATAAATACCATCTGGTCCAGTAGAACTATTTCAAGAAGACTGGATAGCTTTGTCAAGTTCAGTAACTGTGAAGGGTATGTTAAAGAATTATAACTGATTTGTACTAAAGTTAACTTTATAGTCTTCATAAAGAGCTGTGGATGAGGTGGTAGCAAATGTTTCAGCCAATGCCTCTGGAATGTCAATTGGAGAAGAATTATCTTTTTCTTTTCAAGACAGGATTAATAAATCTAATCCATGCTACTTGCATTTCCTTCCTATGAATTCAGCATGCTTCAGCTTTAAGTCATTCATAGTTTATAAGATTTTCCATTGTAGAATTTCATGAAAAATATTCCATGCTTTATTTTGCTTCCTTTTGGCAAGAAAGCAATCTCTCGTCTACCAACCATTATATCGTTGTTCGATAGTATTTGATTTAGGTATTGCACTTTCAGCACCTCTAAGTAGCTGTTCTATGATATGCATAGTGACATTATTAATAGAACTAGTAAAGATCAACTGACTATCAAATTACATTATATTACAAAACTATTCCCAGTTGCCTCACTGAAAATTCCAGGTAATTTGTTGGTTGCAGACATACTCTGCACCCATCTGTATTTTGAAAATTATAGGAAAGGGATCACTGTCCCTTTCCTATAATTTGCTATGATGGTCTTTCAATACTGTCCACTCAATGATAAAATTTATGGATGAAGAATATAGGGACAAGGCCAGAGCAGAGATAGATCCTATGGGGAGGTGAATATGTGTGTGTACACCTGTGTTTAGTAATATTAGCTGCTGTTTGTCAAAGCTTACACTTTTGATTATTCACTCTCTACAATCAATGTTCAAAGAACCTCACAAACCATTTAGATCATTTATATCACGTAGAAGACATACAGGATGGGGCAACTGATTTAGTAAATTGTCAAGTTCTGCAGTGGAGCACGATATGTTTGGTGGGATATAAATGGAGATAAGGGTGAAAGTAATGCCACAATCAATGTGCATGGCTACTGATTCTAGAGATGTGCAAAGCTGGATAGGTTTGGATGGCATGTTTCTATGAATTAAAATTGCTACTCCTCTCTTGCTGGGGATTCAAGATATCTGTCATGCCTGTATATAGCATATATCCTGAGCACTGGGGAGTATAATTTGATGATAAATGTTTCCTGTAGACAAAATCTGACAGGAACATGCTGGTGTATTAAATATTTTAATTCACTGAAACTTCTACAATTCCACTGAATGCCCTATTTTCTGTCTTGTTTCAATTTTTCTCATTTTAGAAATACTAGACAACCAACAGCCACCTCATCATCAGCATATAGTAGGAGAACTATCTTCATTATCTGATTTCTCATCTATGTCCATATTTTGGTATAATTGTTTATTCCAAGAGGATTTGTATCTTTCTTCTTTGTCACTGATTCTGAATTGAGGGTACTGGTCAGGTGGCTTGGTATTAGTAGAATTTGATGTAGTCTTTGTTTTTGTTGCTTTCAGTGTCTTGCCATCCACAAGGAAAGATCTGGTCCATTGAGAAAGAAATATTTTAGTAGAAATTGCAATATCAGTCTGTGCTGAAAACTCTTTAGTGTTTTTGAGTGCACTGGTATATGATTTGGAAGGAATCACGTTCAATGTCTGTTTGTGTGCTTCTTGGTATGAGACATTTTTCTCTATCTTGTACTGTATCTTGTACTTAAACTCAAAAGACTACAATTTGGACATTGTAGTCTTTTGAGTCACACAAGGGGATAGCCTTACATGACATGCTGTTTGGGAATGCCTATACTTCTGGCATTTGAAACACTGAAATCGATTTAGAATATATAGGTGGATCTTACAAGAATGATAGCCAGCTTTTACTGCTGCAGGAAGATTTGAAATGCTGAAGGTAAGAATAATAATTCTTGTGGGGGTAAGAACACCATCCTGTTTGGTCATTATTCTTTTGGCATTGATGACACGTTGTGCTTTAAGTTCCTCAGCAATTTCTTCCTCGGGAACATTAAGGAAGTCCCATTCCAAAATAATCCTTTTAGAAATGTTTAAAGTTCTGTGTGGGGTTACAGAAATCCAAAAGTCATTTGCTTCAGAAGCTGTCTTGCCTGGTTGGGATGAGATGTTTCCAAAAGGAGATCTCCTAAGCAGTTTTT
Organism: Mastigoproctus giganteus; assembly: GCF_048544385.1. NCBI lineage: Eukaryota > Metazoa > Arthropoda > Arachnida > Uropygi > Thelyphonidae > Mastigoproctus > Mastigoproctus giganteus. The sequence continues at coordinate 98,838,659 of NC_143587.1, read as the reverse complement.
TGGCTATTTTAGGAGTACATGCTACAGCCTCTATGCCTGCACAAGAAACAGAGATAGGCTACTAGGCTTTCATTGACAATGAATGGATGATTAGGAAAGCAGGTAGATCTGGTGCAAAATCGTAATTTTTCGATTCTTTTTGGTTGCAATGATTCATGTTCAAGGTATGAGCTTATAGGCTCCACAGTCAGTGAGATTAAGGGATTCATGTTTGTTCCTTTTTGTCCTGAGTATTGGCTTTATACTCTGGTTACCAGCCCTGCCATATGGAGGCAGGAATGGTGCTATCACTGACCAAGCAATAAGAGGTTAATGGTTACCGTGTTAGAGAAGTTAGCTATATATATATATATATATATATACACACAGAAAGAAATATTTCTTTCCTTTCTTGATAAGAAGCTTACTTCTTCATTTGGAAGAAGCCAAAAATAAAATAACTTTGTAAATTGAAATACTTTAATAATCTCTTTTACCAGTTAAATGAAGGGATGATGTTTTCATATTGCTTTGGAAATCACTATGATCATTTGCTCGGCACTTGGGGGGGGGGCATCTTTATGAATGATTGTACAAACCTTGAGGGTTAGGTTTCCCATTGTCTTTAAATAAGTCCCCTGAAAATGGTTTGTGTTTAACTGGAGAGCAGTGATGTCATCAGAATTCTGGCAAATTCCCTGTAAATTCTACTGATTAAAACTTTGCTATTTTATTTTGGTGGATCAGTCATTTGACTTTTGAGGGATTAGTGCCTTCCTTTTATATATATTTCTTGAAGAAGAATGGACAACAGCTTAAGTCCATATCTTCCTCAGCAAAAATTTCCAGGGTTGACTAATCAAGAAGTTCTTTAACCTCTACAACCTTATGTTTTTAGCTTGCAGGCAGTGGTGGTTTTGATGGATTTTCATTACCACCGCTTTTGTTTATGTAGCAGTGGAGCAGTAGGAGTTACAAACAAGAGTAGCTGCTGACTAAGTTTTTTGTACCAGCTTCTGAGAACTCAAAAGATAGCATGTCATGGAGCCAAAAGACTAGTTGGGATGTTCATTTCAGCTGTATTCCAATGAAATGCTTCTGCAACCATCTAAGCATATGTAGGTTTCTTGGTAATGACTGGCTTTATCGCCTTTCTCACTTCTTAATATGAGATTTCAAACTCTGCTTTGGTACCTCTGGATTTCCTTTTCCTATTTCCATTGCTGGCATGTTTGGGAGTATGCTGGCGGCTCTCCTTGATAGTTGACACAGGTTTGGTTTTGTGGTCAAACATATTTGTTCTCATAATCTTAATGTAAAAACATGTTGTTGTTTGTTAGTTGTTGGCACATCGGCTTCTATGGCAATAATGCACAAAAGTTTTGCACTTTCTACTCCGATCTCTTGCAATTGCCATTCAAATTAATGTCCAATTTGATATTATTCACAAAATATTTAATTGAGAGGGGGAGTTTGATTGTATACATCGATTTACTGTGACTTTTGCTTTTTAAATCTGATTATAAAGGCCTATTAATTTTAAATAGTGGAACACTTCTAGTATATTATATTCTTCACTTAAAATGTTTTTTAGAGTAGGAGCGTTTTGAATTTTAGTTATGGATTTAAAGGCTGTTTTTCTTTCATTTGTAAAGGCTGGACAGTCTAGTAACAAATGTTTAACTGTTTGTTGCATTTGGCACTGATTACATTGAGGCGGTTCTTCTGCTCTAAGTAGATAGGAATGAGTAAGATATGTCCTCTCTTTAACCTGGCCAGGATTACTTCTTTTCGTATATCTCTTTCACTGGACTTCCATTTCTTTAAATCTGGTTTAATTTGATAGTTTATTACAAGTTTGCTCGCTCCATATTTTTTGCCATTGTTTCTTGTATTTCATTGTTCCTGTACAAATGTATTTTGATGTTATGCTTGTAACATAACATCAAAATATGGTACTTTGGTTGAAGGAAGGGTGCCTGTTGCCATTTTTGCAGCATGGTCAGCTTCCTCATTTCCTTTAATTCCTGTATGTCCAGGGATCCAACAAAAGATTATGTTTTGTTTTCTTTTAAGGAGCTTATTCAGAGTCATTCAGAGTCGCTTGAATTTGTCTTAGAGTTGGATGGAGATTCTTTGTGTTGCACTGTATTGTTTGAATTACACTGAGTGAGTCTGTGAAGGTCAGACTATGAGGTAACTTTTGGTGCCATATTCGGTCTATTGCTAACTTCACTGCCTGTAGTTCAGCTGTGAAGATGCTACATTCTGTTGGGAGAATTTGGGTTATTCCAGTATCAGAGAAAACTGCTGCTGCGCCTACTTTTGTATCGGTTTTCGATCCATCTGTATATATTTGAGCATATTGTGGATATTTCTCTAGATATGCAGCATATAGTCATTAAGGCTGCTTCCTGGTAGGGAATGTCTTCCCCAAGATTGAAAGTAGGTATCACAGATTGGTGATGTTATTTCCCAGGGGAAGGGGGGGGGGGGCTTGGTGCGTTTCGTATGATGACTAATTTGTTGAAATCAAGAGACCAAACTGGAAGTAGCTCCTTGATGCGTACGTTTGCTGGTTTATTTGCTATTGGAAGTACTCTGTACAAATGTTCCCATATTGGTGGATATAATTTTAATTATAATTTTGTACACAGGATGATTTGGAATACACTTTCTTTTAGCTGCATAGGATAGTAGGAGTTCTTGTCTTCTGAGGTGGAGTGGAGGTTCATAGGCTTCAGCATAGATACTTTGAACCGGAGAAGTACAAAAAGCTCCTAGAGCTATACATAGTGTATTATGGTGTATAGGGTCTAACCATCTTAAGGCGCTGGGTCGTGCAGAGCTATAAACTGGTGCCCCGTAATCAAGTCTGGATTTTATCAAGGTTCTATAAAGATGTAACTGTTCTATAAAGGTGTACCTGTTTGCTCCCCACGTTGTTGAAGATATAACTTTCAGAATATTCAATTTCTTTACACAGTTTGTTCTAAGACATTTTATGTGATCTAAAAAGGTCAGTTTCTTATCAAGGGTTAGTCCAAGAAAAATTGTGCTGGATGTTATTGGGATTAGTTTTTCTCAGAGGTTTAGTTCTGGGTCTGGGTGTAAATTTATTTTCCGACAAAAGTGTATTCCAACTATCTTTTGTTTAGAGTCTGCAGTTGGCACTCTATTGTTTGCATATTTTGTGAGTGACAAGAAATGCTGAAATCTTCGCCGTAAAGTGCTGCATCTACGATACTTGGTATTTTTTCAGCTATTGAGTTGAATTTTATGGCAAAAAGGGAGGGTAGAACTGAGGACTGATCCCTGTGGTACTCCTTGTATAAAAACCTGTGGATAGTGTGGTTAATATCATAACTTGGAAAGTTCGTTGTTGCAAAAAATTATGGATATATATTGGGAGATGTCCTCTCATCCCAAATTTATAGATGTCTTTAAGTATTCCATATCGCCATGCTGTGTCGTACGCCTTTTCTAAATCAAAAAATATTATTACTAGATGTTGCTTTCTTATGAAGGCATTTCTTATGTTGTTTTCTGCTTTTATCATTAAGTTTGGAGTGCACCTGTTCTTTCTGAAACACATTGAGCTGTGTTTAGTAAGTTATAGGTTTCAAAAAACCACATTAATTCGGCATTTACCATTTTTTCAAGTATCTTTCCAAGGCAGCTAGTTAAGGCTATTGTGCAATAGTGGTTGGGATTTGTGGGATCTTTATTTGGTTTTGGAAAGGCTAAGACTATTGCATGACGCCACTGATCTGGAAAGGAATTTTCTAGGTATATCCTGTTATACAACAAGAGTAATGATATCGATGATTTCTCATCTAATTGTTCTACCATCATGTATACTATTTCATCTGGACCCACTGCACTTTGCCTCGTCTCAGAAATGACTTTATGAAGTTCTCTGAGAGTGAAAGGTTGGTTATAGGCTTCTCTACTTTTACTGGAGAAATTTAATTTCTATGTTTCTGTATTTGCCTTATGTTTTTGGAAAGCTGGTTCATAGGAGCTACTGCTTGATATTTTTTCAAATGTTCTACCAAGAGCATTGGCTGTATCTTCAGGCTTTGATATATCTTTTCCATTCCATTTTATAAATGGAGGAGAAATTCTTTGGTATTTGTTGTTTATTTTATTTATTTTGTCCCAAACCTTCCTGCTGTCTGTTTTTCTAGTAATTGTAGAAGCAAAACGAATCCATGATTCTTTTTATGCATCTGACATTTGCCCTTGCTTTTTTGAAATGCATCAGGTTAGTTGTGGTAGGGTATCTTCAGAAATTATTCCATGCCTTGATTTTCTTTCATTTTGCTAGAGTACATTCATCATTCCACCACAGCTTTGGATGTACAGGAAACTTTGAAGAGGTTTTTGGTATTGTTTGTTCTACTGCATGGAGGAGTTTATCAGTTACATATTTCACTGCAGAGTCAATCGAATCCTGTTGTATTTGTTGTTCTTCTAATATGGCCAGCTGCTTATATCTTGCCCATTTTGCTTTATCCAATCTCCACTTTGGAGTTCGTTTCGGTTGACAAGGGGTTGGTTTGTTTGAAGTAATCTTTACTGGGAAATGATCACTGCCTAGTGGATCATTGTGAACTGCCCACTCCAGTAGAGGGTATAATGATGGAGTGCATATAGAAAGGTCTATTGCTGTACTAGTTTCTGTGGATAGACGTATATACATCGGTGTCCCATCATTTAAGAGTATAAATTGAGCTTATCTAGTAGTTTTTCTATAATTTGACCTCTTTTATCTAGGTTTTCATTTCCCCATAGAGGATGATGACCATTCATATCTCCCATGATAAATAAAGGAGGTGGTAGTTGGACTACCAGGTTTTCTAGATCTGTATAGCTTATATCTTAGTTTGGTGGCAGGTACATGGAGGCAATTGTTATATGATAGTTTACTGCTATGACCTCTAGATTAGTCTACACGGGAATCTGTTGGGTAGGTATAATAGAGTTTACTAAGATTGCTACTCCTCCATGTGCTGTATTGTTGGTAATCCTGTCCTTTCTGCATATATTGTAATGTTTTAGTGTAATTTTATTCTGAGGTTTAAGATATGTTTATCTGAGGTTTATTGCAAACATAGAATAATTAGATTTTACTGTGATAGGAGATCGTGGATATCTTCAAAATTGCTGTGAAATCCTCTACAGTTCCACTATAAAAATGTAATCATTGGTTTTGTTAGTATTTTCAGTTTGTTTTCTTGAGGTTGTTGGCTTAGGGTTCTCTGTTTTTTGTCTTCATTTTTTAGGGAAGTATGGCTTTCCGGTGTCCATCTCTTCTTCCTCAGCAAAAATTTCTAGTATTGTTTCTTCCATCTGATTCTTTTCTTCTACTTCCATGTTATCCATTTTATTCCAATTTACTTCAGTGGTTCTATTTTGTTTTGTGGATTTGCTGGTTTCTCTGGTTGGTGGTATCGTAATGGGCGAGTTTATTGCCTGTTCTGCTTTTTGTTTTGGTTTTGGGTCAATGAGCAGCGAGCGAGCCCAAATTGAAATGGACTTTTTTGATGGAATCGTTAATTCTGTCTGTGTTTCTATTGTTTTATAAGTTTGTGTTACTTGTGCATAAGATGGTCTATTTGTTCGTTGTGACTGTATTGTTCTTTTAGCTTCTTGATATGTTACATTGTTTTCCACTTTATATTTCTGTATTCTCTTTTCTCTCTTCCACTCTTTACATTCTTTTGAGTAGGCATTATGTTCTCCTCTGCAGTTGGGATATCTTGAATTTTGTGCTGTGCAGTCTTGTTGAGTATGTTCTTGTGACCCGCATTTTGCACAGATAGCAAAACTTCTGCACACTGCTTGAGAGTGTCCATACTTCTGACACTTAAAACATCAGACAAGATTTGGAATATATGGTCTCAGTGGGCAGTTTAGATATCCACTTTTTGGTGGTTTTGGAGTGTTGAAGGTCAGAATTATATTCCTCGTAGACATAATTTCTTGATCTCTTTTAATTGTTATTCTTTTGACTTGAATAACCCCTTGATCTTTCAGCTCTTCTTTGATTTCATCTTCAGGGACGTTGAGGAGATCCTATTCAGTAATTACTCCTCTCAAGGTATTCAAGGGTGGAATGGGGAATAACTGTTATTGGAATATCTCTAAATGTTTTTGTGTTCATTAAATGCTCAGCTTGTTTTTGGTTTGTCATCTCTACTAGCAGATCCCCTGATTTTAGTCTTCTGACTGCTTTTGGGGAACTAGCTATGCTTTTAAGAGTTTTTTTGAATTCTGAAAGGTGACAAACCTCCGATCGGTTGTTCATTCTTAGAATGAATAACTAGAAACAGTGGTGACTAGAGGAAGATCCTCTGTTCTTTGTCTCTTAGCTGTATATGAATCCATTTGATCTAGTTTGAGTAGCAGAAACATGGTCATGTTTGCTCCTTTTGGCCCTTGGCTGGAGGACTTTTCCACCAAAATTTCCGGCCCCGCCATGGGGAGGCAGGGGCAGTGCCGCTAAGAGGCCAAGTGGTTTAGTGCTACTAAAAATATATGAAAAAGGAAAGGAAAGGTGAGTTTCCTTTCTGCATTCTGACTTGTAGTTTTCAAGTATGGAACTGTTTATAAATGAAACTGCTGAGGGAAAGACAGGAACTTAAACATAACGTTATTCACTTATCAAGGGCACTCTAAGTCGCAGTAATGTTGTTTGGCCTAAAAAAAAAACGCTTGGCACCCAGCGCCTGTAAAAACATGACCACCTATTCAACGATGGGGTATGTCCTCTTGCTGCTACAGGTGAACTCTACAAGGCATTTCAGTATTGCAGGAGGTAGGTTGTACCATGTCACCAGGATTGCATCCTGTAGTATTTGTAGGTCTGCACCTTGCACCTTCAAGATGGTGGGACTGTTAGTAATCCTGGGTATAATTTTTTTTTTTTTTTTTTTTGGTAGTTGTTGGCGCATAGGCTTCTGTGGCCATAATGCACCTCCCAGGATTTTTGCAGTACTTTGATCCAAGATCGAGACGGGAATCGAACCCACGACCTTTGGGTTGCCAGGCAGGTACTTTACCCACCCGGCTAGCCAGGTCGGCCCTGGGTATAACCTCCATGCGTAAGTACATGGTGGGTGACCACCCAGGTGTGAACCGACGTAAGCAGGGGTCGAGGTGTGGCGCCCACACCACATGGAAGAATGCCACCCCTCTATGTTACCAGGCAGTACTAGGTGGTAGATGACTCATCAACAGGTGCAATACCACCACTTTGCGTAATGGAGGCTTGAAGTGGTGGAACCCATGTTTAGCCTCTAGAGCTAAGTTCCGGTCAACCCTTCCCTATCTCTTCCATCATACAGTATGATTGATGACTTTTGAGGTTATGATGAACATCGTGGCGAGATTCAATATTCCTTACATTTCGAGGGTACAGCTCTAAAATAGTGTTCGCAGGCCGGCCGGTAGTTAGTACACCGGACCGAACCTGTTGGTAACTCTCTAGGAGACTTCCGGATCAGCTAGTGTATAATCTTGCTACCTCTACTCTGCCAGATGGTGAATGGAGGGAGTCCGAGTAGTGTGTATGCGGGGAGCATTGTCGAGGCCACGTTATGTCAAGGATCTGGGAATATTTTTACCGTGTGTACGCAATATCCAAAAATTTCATTACTTCATACAGCATGTCCCACCCACTTTTTCTTACTATTGAATACACCACGAATTGTCAAACTAATAGAGCAAGCTTATCTGCGAAAAGATCTAAACCTCCCAAGCACTTCCTAATTCATTTCACAAATATACGTGGTCTTAATTCTAATCTCAATGATGTCCATTTCCACTTGCAGTCTGCCAAACCCAATGTACTTTTTTTCAGACAGAATCTCAGTTATCGGTTGATTCGACTACTAAACTCAGATACCCAAATTATTCGCTGTATGATTCCTTTTGCCTCAAAGGTGGTACTTGTGCATATGTCCATTCTGATATTCCCTGTCAGAGACTTGGCAATTTGGAATCTCCTCTCTTTGATCTTTTCGGGCTCAAAATCTCTCTACCTCACTGTGTCAAATTCATCTGTTGTCTCTACCATTCTCCCAATTCCACTAATCACTTGGAGCTCTTTGACTTCCTCTCTTTGCAACTTGACTTTCTCCAGTCCAACTTTCCTAACAGAGAGGTAATTTTCCTTGGTGATTTTAATGTTCACAACTCCAGCTGGCTTCCGTTTTCTAGTCACACCGACCCAGCGGTTCGAGATGCTGAGGCTTTTGCAATTACTAATGACCTTGCACAGATTGTTCATTTACCTACAAGAATACCAGATAATCCTAATCATACAGCCAACACGCTTTATCTTTTTCTCACAAACAACCCTTGTAAGTACAGTCGAAGTGAGAGGTCCTTTAGGCACTTCAGATCACAACTTGGTGATTGTCTCTTCTCCAATGGAGCCTTTATCTCATGGCTATTCCCAACCTTGTGTTGTTTGGCATTACAAGAATGCAAAATAGGGTGACCAGCGAGATTTCTTTTCTTCTTTTCCTTGGTCGGATTACTGTTTAAAAACTTCTGATGTCAACGTTTGCTCAGATCGTGTCAGTGAAATTAGTCTTGCAGGAATGGAATCCTTTATCCCACACTCCACTTTAAAATCTCGTCCTTTATCTAAACCTTGGTTTTCTTATAAATGTGCTAAGGCTATTCAAGAGAAGAATGTTGCATATCGTAATTGGCTTATTTCTAATTCTCCAGTTTCATTTTCTGCATATACCAAAGCTCGCAACAATTGTAAAGCAGTTCTAAATCAATCCAAACTAGAGTTTGAACAGACTAAGAGTAGAAAACTTGCTTCTTGCCTAATGGTAGCCGAGCATTCTGGTCTCTTGCCAAAGCTATTAGCCGCAAATTTTGCCCAGCTCTGCTCCCACCTCTGTATAAACCAGATGGTTCTGTTGTCACTTCGGCCAAGGATAAAGCTGACCTGCTAGCATCCCATTTTTCTTCCAACTCATGTATTAATGATCTTGGTAAATCACCTCCCACCATTCCCAACACGCTCCATTCTATGCTCCCTGTGTTCTTCCGTCAAAAGGATGTCAGAAGGATTTTGACGAATCTTGATGCTAAGAAAGCTCCAGGTCCCGATGATATTTCTCCACTTGTTCTCAAAACTTGGACTCCTGAACTTACTCCTATTCTTTGCTGCCTTTTTTCACTTTCTTATTCCAAAGGTGTTTTTCCTTCTGCTTGGAAATTTGCTCATATCCAGCCAGTTCCTAAAAAAGGGTGACAAATCCCTCCCATCCAATTATCTTCCCATTGCAATTACTTCTACTCTTTCTAAACTAATGGAGAAATCAATTAACCGTCAACTCTTAAACTACCTAGAAAATACCTAGTCTGATCAACGATCGCCAGTATGGATTCTGTCAGTGTCGATCCACTGGTTATATATTCTGGCTTATGTTACCCATTTATGGACTAATTCAATGGAAAGATTAGGTGAAACAGAAGTAGTTGCTCTTGACATCTCAAAGGCTTTTGATCGTGTTTGGCATAAAGGTCTTCTAAACAAGCTTCCATCTTATGGTTTGCCAACTGTTTTTAGTAATTGGTTATCCAGTTTTCTCTCTGATTGCTCACTGAGGGTGATGGTAGATGGCTCTCTGTCTTCTAACTTCTCCATTAATGCCGGTATCCCCCAAGGTTCAGTTCTTTCCCCCAGTCTTTTCCTCTTGTATATTAATGACATTCTTCCATTGACTGGAAATCCTATCCATAGTTTTGCCGATGATAGCACATTGCATTCCACTTTCCATTTTGAGAAACCTTATCCTGCTCAATCAGCTTCAATTTCTCGAAAATCTGCTGTGTTGTTGTTGTTATTTGGTTTTAGGAGCATTAGCAACTAAGGCCATATTGCTCCGGGAACATGCGGTGGTCATTCCATGACTTTTTCGCATCCTCCGTATTAGGTGGTGACGGGCTCGAACCCTGGTCTAATCAAGAAGCATGTGCCACGCACTGCTGCTCCTTCCCACCTGGCTACGGAGGCGCCTTCTAAAATCTGTTACCAATTCCTTAAATGCCAATCTTCAGGTAATTCTCCAGTGGGGCAAAGACAACTTAGTTTATTTCAACCCTTCTAAAACTCAGTCTTGTCTTATATCTCGCAAAAAGGATTCTTCTGCTCCTATGCTTATCTTTAGTGACACTCCGATTTCTAGGCAAAATGATATATCTCTTTTGGGGATTACCCTGACTTCTAATCTCTCTTGGCACAAGCACATTACAAATATTGCTTTCTCTGCCTCTAAAAAACTTGGTTTTCTCTTTTGCTCTCAGCATTACTTTTCTTCCAAACAGCTGCTCACTCTGTATAAATCGCAAATCCGCCCTGCCATGGAATATTGTTCCACATCTGGGGTGGTGCCCCCAAAACCTCTCTCAGGCTTCTTGATTCCATTCAGAAGAGGGCAATTAGGTTAATTAATGATTCATCTTTAACAAAGTCTCTCCACTCGCTGTCTCATAGATGTACTGTTTCTGCTGCATGCCTCTTCTACAGATACTTCCATGGGCACTGTTCTTCTGAATTGGCTTCTATAATTATCGCTCTCTCTTTCAAAAAGTCCGAACACGTGCTGCCACCAGCCAACATCCATTTACTGTCCAACTTCAAACTCACAGAACCAACTTTTTATCTTCCTCATTTATTCATTCAACTGCCGGTTTCTGGAACAACCTTCCTTCATCCGTATTTCCTGAAAATTACAGTCTACAGAAGTTGAAGTCAATATCAATAAATATCTTCTTTCGTCTTCTCAACCTCCAACCCAAGCACAGTAATAAGTACTTTCTAATACCTCTCGTGTGTGGGGTTTACATAAAAAAAAAAAAAAAAAAAAAGGTCTGCATTTTGATCCTCCACCAGTACATAGTGGAGGATTCCAATGTTGGATCTGTCAATCCATGTAATCTCAGAGATGTTCTATGAGATTCCTATCTGGTGAATTTGGCAGCCAGGGTAGCACCTGAAAGTCACTTTCATGTACGGTGAACCACTCTTGAACGATATCAACAATATGGAGGGTGCATTATCCTTCTGTAACACAACTGCGCCATTCCAGAAGAATCACACAAAGGAGTGTACCTGATCATCTCCAATGGATAGGTAGTTTTTAGTATTCAGAGTGCAGTGTAGTGGTATGCAGGCTCCATGAGATTTGAAGGAAAACATCCCCGGCACGCTAAAATAATGCTAACACTTGTCTGTTTCTGTTGGACCAGAATATCAGAATGATTTTTTTTCTCCTCAGTTTGTATTAGTATTAGCATGGCAAATAATGCAAGAAAGCAAGTTTATACAGCATCAGCAAAATAAAAAAAATAAAAAAAACTTCCCACATCACCTGTCCATCCCTTTCAATAGTTTGTCTTGTTCTTCCTTGAATTTATTCAAACTTTCCAATTCCACAACAATGGATGGAAGCAAAAATCAACTGCCCATTGACTGAAGACAACTTCTGCACATCTATTCTGCAACCATCCTTCCTCATTTTGAATTTATGCCACCTCATGTGTATAGTCTGAGCAAGAGGAAGAATTCCATCAGCATTGAGTTTGTTAAAGCATTCAAAGCCTTAAACACCTGAATCATATCACCTTGCAAGTGGGTAGTCTCCAGATTGTTGTTGTTATTTGGTTTTTAGGAGCATTAGCAACTAAGGCGGCCATATTGCTCCGGGGATATGTGGTGGTCATTTCCTGACCTGTCCGCATCCTCCGTATTTGGTGGTCACGGGCTCGAACCCCGGTCTGGTCAATGTGCTACGCACTACTGCTCCTGTCCACCTGGCTACGGAGGAGCCTAGTCTCCAGATGCTATAACTTTCAGAACAAACCTTTCTTAGTAAGAGTACCCTTTTGTTGGCTTCACCAATCTCACTACTCTTCTCTGTACCCATTTACAGCAGCTCTACATCCTTCTTAAAAGAAGCTGCAGACCTGTATGCAGAACTCAAGATGTGGCTTGACCATTGCTTTATACAATGGGATAATCACCTCCTTATCCCTTGTAGCAAAATTCTTTTATATCATTAACAGAACTCCATGAGCTATCCTAGTAGCCTATCTGCACTGCTCAGAGTTGGTTGCCGTACTCTCCTATCCATACAACATAGTAGATAATGTGTTTCATTGAAAAAGGCAACTTTCTTCCAATCATCCATATGGAGGAGGATTCAGGATTTGGTGAACTGGGGTCTTGGAAACACCCTGGTCATACCATGGTTAAAGTCTATGATAAGCCTTTCCTCTCTTTTCTGTCATTTGGCTTGAACAAGGTGGGAAAGCTTACATTCACCATGATCATCAATCAGCAATGGATGCTGGCCTGCTTTGTCCACTATCCATCCATGCTTGGAATGCCTTAACTACAGCATCCCACAAACAACTCACAAGATTCATTGGTTTCTGTAATGCTGCCACCTTTAAACCAGTACATGACAATCATCCATTTTTAAAAGTTCATCAAATCATGTCCCTTGCCCACGTCAATCAAGTAATTCACATGGAATACATGCCATGAACCTGCAGTATCACACTTTTTGGTTCTCGCCATAAAAGAGCTAAATTTAAAATAAAAAAATCTAATTACATCCAAAATTTAACTGTTTGGAGGTCCACTTATTTGCAAATAAACTTATATTTAATGATTTGTAATCATAGCTGTACTCAATAATTATGGATTATGGGTGAGCTGTTGTTGCTTAAGGAATGTGAGCATTCCTCTCTCTCTCTCTCTCTCTCTCTCTCTCTCTCTCTCTCTCTCTCTCTCTCTCTCTCTCTCTCTCTCTCTCTCTCTCTCTCTCTCTCATGCATCCCCCAGCCTAGAAAAATGTGCAGACATTACCCCAGGGGCTCACATCTGGTGAGTAAGGGCTTGGCACACCCAGGGTCCTGAGCTGGATTTCATCATTCTTCTCTTTCTTGGTGATTTCCTTTTACTACTCTCTCTCTTAGGGTAACTCGGGAATTTTTTTTGGCTGGTGCAGCATAAGCCTCAGGCTTCCTTGCACCATATAGCTAATAATAATAATAATAATAATAATAAAGTAAACAAATATATTTAAAGATATGTATAAAATTTTGTGGACATCAGGAATGGGCCATGATATTGTCAAGGGAGATGTCTTTATGTGTGCTCAATGTAAGGAGTGTGAGGAAGTTAGGCGCCAACTCAGCATTGTTATGAGCCTTTATAAGAGCTTGAAGAGCAGGGTAGATGCCCTTGGAGGATTTAAATTGGTAGGCCTATCAAGCTCTCAGCTGCCCACATCAATGCCAGAGTCACTTGATCCTCAGGCAACACAGCAGCAATCCCCAAGGCAGAATAGAATGCACTGGTCCCACAAGAACTAGATGTTGTCGGTGATTCTATTGTCAGGAAAACAGAGACTATATTGTGCAAATAGGATAAGTGGAAGATTACCAGGGTATGTCTGCCAGGGGCAAAAGTTGATGATATTGTAGAGCAGATATCATCTTTTAGGGGCACAAAAGGTGATACTGTTTTATACATTAGCACTAATGACATTAAGAGTAGGAGAACTGCAGAATTACTTAACAAGTACAGGTTAATGTTGAAAAAAAAAGTCAAGTTGTAGAGCAGATAACACATCCTTCAATCCGGACACGTAATGTGGTAAACTGCATTATGTGCCTGGATTGTGGGGATGTGTTATGTTGGTGAGACTACCAGGAGTTAAAGATCATGTTTCAGAACATGAGGTGGCCCTCCACGCTGCTAACTTTGAACGTTTTGCTGTTGCTGAACATTATTGGGTTCAAGCATCATAACCTTGATCCCTGATGCAACACTGAAACCGTCAGCTATTCATGTGACTACTGCCAGAACTCATGGCTTAAAGCGCTGTACATAGTCAGCTGTAACAGTACTATGAATCATAATAGGGAGCGCACATGCACCCTATTATGGAGTCTGCCATACTGCAGCGCGATGAACACTGCCATTCCTTAACTATTCCGGCACTGGAGTTATGACTTGTGATTATGCCCAGTCTGCTTCTGTTATTTTATCTAATGTGTATATATATATATATATATATATATATACTCAGTACACCATTCACTGACTGCCGATGAAGGGACTCCTCTCCTCAAAAACTACTCTATTTTACTGCTTTTTACTTATATATTTTATGCTTTTAATCGCTATTAACACATTTTATATCTGTTTTAGTATTTTATGTATATATCTATTGTTTATTTTTGTTTATTACTGGTTTAAATTAAACTTTATTTTAATAAAGTTTAATTTAAACCAGTTTGTCGGTCATTACTAGAAAGTATATACTGAAAAATAAGAATCAAAAAGCAAAAATATAGGGGAGAATCTTATAAGGCGATTAAAAAGACACAAAATGCATGGTAGTATATTATTGGTTTTCTTTTGGTTATTGGTTATTATTAAAAACAAAATAAATGTTGAAAGTGTCTTCATTCCTGGATGTAAGAACAAACTCTTTTTATCATGCTTGATAAAACTTGGCATAATGTTTGAAAGTTATCAAAAATTTCTTATTGAACATTGACATTGAATTTTCCCAATTCATGAATGTTATTGGTGAGTACAGTAGTGCTCCATTTAAATAGTCTGAAATATAAAAATCTGTGGAATCGCAGATGTTCAATTATGAGCACTGAGAAAATAACATGCTCCTTTCATTTTTAACTAAATCATTGCTATCACTGAAACAAATCATCGAAAGGTAACAACAACAACTGGAATCTGTGAATGCCTAGTCTGCTACTGTAGTGTTAGAATAAATTCCATAAGGCTTTCAATGATAAATTAATGGTTACAAATTGGCTCGTGAATTTTGAATCACCCTGTAGAAGTGCATATTTAGATGGTTTTTACTTTGATAAAGTGAATTTTTTTTTTTTTTTGCAAGATTTAAGTTTTGCAAATCTTTACAACATTTACAAAATGTAAATTCAAGTTAAAGATCTTGTAAAGATCTACAAGGCAATTTTCATTTGAAACTTGTATGAGCAATATACACTCAAAAGAGATATTTTAAGGCCCGTGTTTTCTTAGCATCATATAAACAAATATTTGAAATAAAAATGGGGGGGGGGGGGAATTCACAAAAGCAAAAAATTATGGAAAAAACTCAAGAGCATGGAAGGCTGCATCACATTAATAAGAAAATTCTGATATTAATGTTGATATCAAGAAACATTTTATTTTTCTGAATGTACAACTTAAAACAGTTAAAATTTACCTGTTTCAGAGTTCATGTGAAAAAACTTATCACATTCTTCATTTTGAATGCTGTATGAAACTTTTCCATATTCACTCCAATCCGAGTCAGTAGCAGATACTGTAGAAACAGGAATTCCAGCCTGAGTGTTTTCCTGCAGGGCTACTTCATACACAGTACGAGTAAAGTGGGGAGAATTACTGTTGGTACCAAGAACTGTTACATGCACATTAGTTGATGTAGAATGAACACCATCAGTAACAGACACATTCAGGGAATATTTATTTTGATGATTAAACTGGTGGAGAT
Organism: Mastigoproctus giganteus; assembly: GCF_048544385.1. NCBI lineage: Eukaryota > Metazoa > Arthropoda > Arachnida > Uropygi > Thelyphonidae > Mastigoproctus > Mastigoproctus giganteus. Next base: position 98,823,087 of record NC_143587.1, on the reverse strand, counting down.
TTGAAAGCAGAATAATCCCTGAAAGTACAAAAATAATATTAAGGAGGATGTCTGATATCTATCCCCCCCCTTTCCTTCCCTTTCATGTTTAAATATAAATTAAAAGCATAACGATAATCTAGACAGTATACCATTAAATTTGCTTTATTATTATTCAAGGTGAACATCTACATTTATTATAAAACAATATAGAATCAAATAATGCATATGGAAGATAGGTCCCATCCCACGAATTTGTTCTTTAGATGGTATGGCTTAAAGTCATACAGCAGTCTAATGGATGCATGCCCTTTTTAATAGTAAGATCCTGGAATATTTTGTGAGTTACTGCATTCTACTCTTATATAAACTTCGGCCTAACTATTCCATATAGTGTCCATCAATTTTAATTTCTTGAGGTGATTATCTACTTGGCCATACAACTCTTGTTCCATCACTTGTTTACGAACCACCCCTATCTTGCTTTCTGCCATTGAGCCCCATCAACTTGTACTGGTCAAATCAAACAACAATAGGGAATTGGGTACACAGAAAAAAGTGAAAGCTGTAAAACAACACAGTGAGCTCAAAAAAAAAAAAAAAAAAATTCCTGTTTTTACTTAAGTTGTACAGTCTGTGTACCTACTGATTTACAGAGAGTGATATGTTTAAACTACTTTTTTAGAAATCACAAAACAAAAAAAAAAAAAAATGCAGGTCTAGAGTTGTTAGACCCTGATATCTGTGTGCCTACAATTCCTAAGAAATGATCCTTTCTCTGAAAAAATTTCCATCACACTGGTCCTAGCCATATGAAAAGTAGCACTGGCCTGCCAAATCCAGTATTCTCTTTCATCAAGTTCTAGTAAGGCACAGAACTGAATAATTATGGACTGATACACCTCAACAATTACAGGAGTGTAATTGTTGAGGTGTATCAAATCCCACCACATCCCAGTTCAAACACTGCTGACTGCATGCAATGCAATTATGGTAAGTAGTGTAACAGGCAATTATGCCCCACAAGGGGGATAACTATAACTTTAACTGAAAAGTAAGGATGCCATCAGTGAGAAGGATAAAAATGCCATCAGAATTCAGTTTACTGAAGCCATTTATATCCTTAACATTCAATTAGGTCACTATGCAGAGGTTTAATTTACAGATACTACAATTCAGATAACTCCAGTTCTTGGTAAGAATAGTTTTTTGCCATTAATCTTGTTGTGCCTTTTACACCCTTTCCAACAGAACTGTCTTTCCTAAACTCAGCTTTCCAAATCCAGCAGGGACAAAGCGAATAATTAACACTTTGTCACTTCTAGCAAAGTACCTGTGTACATTATAACTCAATGAGTCATTCTAGTGGCTTGATTCCACTGTTTAGAGAACTTTACATTGGACTGCACAATTACCCCAAATTGTGTCCTTTTCAACTACCTTAGTTTAATGACATCTAAATGGTATGTTATTCCAGGATTATTGCTCAAATTCGGCACTTTGCATTTATAAATGTAAAATCTCAACTGCCATTTCTCAGGTGATCTGCCTAGTTTATCTAGGTCTTCTTTAAATAGCATCCACAAGTGGGGGAGTCGGGTCAAACCCTGACTGCTGCAGTACCCACACTCATCACATTTGTCTACGAAGAGCAGCAGCCATTAACAACCATTCTGTTTCCTGCTACTTAAGTTCTGAAAATTGCAGCTTCTGCAATTTGCAGAAGCTATGTCTTTTTGAATGGATTGAGCGAGCTCAATGCAAATGGGATTCTTCCTCTTGCTCAGATTACTCACCTGAGGGGCATAAATCCAAATTGAGGAAAGACAATTGTAGAATAGATGTGCAGAAATTCGCCTTTAGCCAGTGGGTGGTTGATAGTTGGACCAAACTTCCATCTGTTGTAGAGTGTGTTTAGTGTCAAACGCCACCAGGGGTTTCCCCCATCTCTGCATGCTATACATTGTGGGTTTTAAACAGAACACTGTCAATGCCAGAGGTTTCAAAGTGTATGGATTTTGTACATGTGTAGTGTCATGTACCATTGTCCCTCTGGTCATTTAGTCGCTGGGCCCCAACATTGTCCACGCTCTGCCTCATGGAGGCAGACAAGATACACCACTATTATAGTTATTTACTCTGGCAGGTCCTGCCACCTAATTTCCTGAGATTTCAGTGGCTAGGACCTTAAAAAAATAAATAAAAAATAATAATAAATAAAAAAATAATAAATAAAAAAATGTAATAATAATAAATAATAAAAAAATAAAATAAAATAAAATAATAAAAATAAATAAATAAATAAAATAATAGTAATAAATAAAATAAATAAAATAATAAAAATAAATAAATAAATAAAAAATAATAATAAAAAAAAACCATTATAGATAAGGGTCAGCCAAAAGGAGTACTACTTATGTGAATAGATGTTATTAAGTTTTTGGGTGTAGGGCTCAAGCAATTTAACAATGGTTCAGTAGTAATTATAAGTAAGGGAGAGGGGTGGGGAGACTGAAGGATGGGGGGGGAGACAGGAATAAGGGGTCCATAGAGAAAATGGCCCCCAAATCAGGGGAGCAGGCCCTCCACCAGAAGGAAGAGAGGGGCGGCGAGGGGCCCAGAAGTCACCTCCACCTCCCACCCGGGGAGCGGAGGCAAAGGGCCACGCAAGGGAGCGTGGCTAAAAATAAAAAAAACACTGCATGGAAGGGAGGGAAAAAATGTCTCCTCCCCCCTGCCAGGGGTTTGGGAATTAAAATTGAATAGGGTTAGAGCACCCTATTCAAATCGCCCAATAGCATTTGGCAGCAGAAGTGCAATCTGTCCAGTTGTCCCAGTCTGATCCCAGTAGGGATCAGACCAATTATAAGGTCATTCGTGGGATAAATCCCATCCATGCAGTCTGGTGTTTGGAGTCCATCTGTGGTTTGTGAGGTCCAAGGTATTAATCTTGAGCGGGTTCCTTCGCTACCTTGGGTTGGGTCCTGCGAGTCCTTTATTATGCTAGTTCAGTCCCAAAGGAAAGTCTTGTATCTGGGTGAGAGCCAGTTTGGTTAGGTCCAAGCATGGTTAGTTTTGTCGTAGTGCCTGTTCTTGATCCCTGTAGATAGCAATAAGTGTCCTCCTTCGGGTGAACAGTCCCTGGGCAAATTTTGTCAACTCCTAATACTCCTCTTGCGAGTCCAACAGGTTTGATTCCCTGTCGCGAGGGATGTAAGTCAGTTTTGTTGTCAGGAGGCAGTGGAGATCCTCATAGTTTTCACAGTTGTACATTATGCGAGACCATGTCTCCACTTCCCCACAGACACAGTGGGGGATCGTTTACTAATTTAAAACTGTTTAATTTGGCATTCAGGGCCCCATGACCTGTTAAAAGATACGTAGTGTACAGTCCAGGGTGAAACCATGATGGTGCTTTTGGGTATAATCTTCCAACATTAGGCAGAAATTTCCTCGTTATTTCCCCTTTTGTGGATTCTGACCACCTATTCTGCCAAACCTGCTGCAGGTGGGTGGCGAGTTTTGTTTTCTCTCTTTTCAGGTTTCCTGTAGGGTCAATGGAGTGGCCCAGGAAGGTACAGGGAAGCCCTTTTGCGAGATGCTGCACCATGGCACAATGCACCACCACCTCAAGGACAAGGGGGAGTGCTCCTGCCAGAACCTGCAGAGCATGTGTACTCACAGTGCAGCAGGCCTGTGTAATAGAGAGGAGTATTGTCCGCTGGATGGAATCTAGTGTCCGTCTGTTAACTGCAGTAGTTGCTTTCTGGAACCAGATGGGTGATGCATAAGTTATGGCTGGTATAAATGTCGTTTTGTAATACAGTCCCAAGGTGTGCCTCTTGAGTCCCCAATCCCTTTTAGCTATTCTTGCAATGAGGGCAGAATTGGCTGGTATGATTCGGGTGGCTTCATAGGATTTTTTAGAATTAATTTGATGCTGGCCATTTTCCAGTCGGTTGGAAAGACTCCAGTCTTCAGGCATGTGTTGAAGAAGTTTAGTAAAATCTGCGGAGAGATGTCTACAACTTTTTTAATAATTTTCGGCTCCAAAAGATCTGGGCCTGGGCATTTTTTATTCCTTATTTGTTGCGCTGCCTGTTGTAGTTCTTCTAGGGCAATAGGTGGTTCCATTTGGTCTATGTGATATGCTTCATTTCCATCGCAGATCTCCAGCTGTTCTGGTAGTTGTGAGTGTGCTGGTTTTTGGAAAATCACATTGAGGATGTTGATGATAGACTGTTCCCAGGTGGTGGCCAATGTGCCCTGGGGAGTGCGGGTGGAGGTCATGACCTCACCTCTGGGGAACTTATTTGTAGCGACTTTGTACACCACCCCCCAGGGGTCGGCATTTCCAGTCGTGCTGACTAATTGCTCCCAGGCCTTCTACTTACTTTTACGTATTATCTGTATTAATTACGTATTATCTACGTATTAATTACGTATTTAATACGTAATACTAATTAATACTACTGTATTAATTACGTATTATCTGTTTCTCACTGCTGTGTATCTTTGTAAGTTAGTTAGTTAGTTATTTTGATTTTTTTAGGAGCATTAGCAACTAAGGCCATATTGCTCCGGGAATATGCGGTGGTCATTCCCTGACCTTTCCGCACCCTCCGTATTTGGTGGTGATGGGCTCGAACCCCGGTCTAATCAAGAAGCGTGTGCTACGCACTGCTGCTCCTTCCCACCTGGCTACAGAGGCGCCTGTGTATCTTTGTCTGAGTGCTGTTACTTCCACTTCCGGCCAGATACGTCTTGCCCTTTGGAATTGTTTTCTTGCCTTTATGACTTCTCTTCTGAGTTCTGGATTTCCCCGAGTCCACCAAGGGCATGCGCCAGGTGTGGGCAATTTTCGCTTCATCGCAGCCTCACTGGCCGCTATTATGGTCTTGGTAATTTTTCTCTGGATGTCGTCTGGGTCTTCTTGTCAATCCACTTCAATGCGGTGTTGGCATAAGGTTTGAGTCAGCAGTTCCCCAAAGAGTCTCCAGTCAGTTTTGTTTACTGCAAAGCGGTTAAGCACCTGTTTGGCTATTGGTGTTCTATAGAGAGATCGGTCGATTTGGAAGGTAATCACTCTGTGGTCAGATGTGGTCCAGGAGTCTTGGACTGTCCCAGCCAGTGATGTGTCCTGCAAGGTTTCCAGTGGCAAGGGTGACGTCAATTGTTGCCTCCCACAGTGTTACAAAACGTAGATAGGTGGTGAGGCCTGTTTAGGACTGTCAAGGGAGAATTCGCCAGGAACTCCTCGAGACGCTGCCCATTTCCAGTGCCCCTTCTTGGCAAATGTTATTTCTTCCCCCAGCCTACAATACAAGGCAATCGCATAGAAGGATCACAGGGCTGATATTATATCGGCACAAGCAGCCCAGCCTGTGCAGAGTTGTGTGATACAGGTGGCAGTAATGGCTGGATTGCAGATCCTATGGCCACTTTTGGGGTCTCATTCTCAGCCTGTATGATTTTATATGCTATCGGATGGTATGCTATGACAAGAGGATGTCAGCATTTTCCTCGTCCGCTATTTTTCTGAGTTGTTCAGGCACTTCCCTGGCATGGTGTGCATTTTGTTGTAGTATTAACAGCTTGGTTGTATTGAACTTTTTAAATTGTATTGCCATAATCAGTCCTCATTTGGTATAAACTCTATCTTGTTGTACGTCGGACATTTTGGGTTCCTGATGGAATGGGTGTGTTCGGGCTTTGAGGATTTACAATTCACACAAACCGGTTCTTGCTCCTTGTTTGGACAGCTGTTGTATTCATGCCTTTTTCTAGAGCAGTGTCTGCAAGTTGGTGTGATCTGAGTGCATATATGGGAGGTGTGGCCATACCTGCAGCATTTAGAACATTTAGGCACGGTCACATGCTCCCTGAACCTGTGGCTACCCCACTCAATATAGTCTTGTCTGATGTTTTAGAATCTGCCAAGACGCAGAAGCCAGTTCCATTATCCAGTTGTTTTCTCCAGACTTTGACTTTTTTGAATATCTTGGTTGCACAAGATTTGTCATGTCTTGATTTATCCCTTGTAGATTACGAGTTACGACTTCCTCTGCAAGTTGGGCAGGTGTCACATCTTTGTTGATATCGAAAATTAAGATTGATGGCCCTCTTCTCTTGGGTGGCTCTAGTGATACCCAGTGTGGCTATCTTGGGGTTTTCCACGATATTCTTGATATCCTCCCTTGACTCTGTTTCTATTATTACCCCTACATTTCTTGTCTTTCGAATCGCTTTTATCTTTGTTGTCTTTAAGTCATCTTTCAGCTTTTTCATTATGGTGGTTTTAAAATCCTCACTTGTTTGTGTTCCTTCTATCTCTACTGGTCTGAGGACCACAAGGTTTGGTGTTCGAAGTAGTGGTTGTTTTCTAGGTTGCGGGGCCTTTGGGTTTGACTCTTTGTTGTTTGGATTCCTCAGCACTTGTGCATATGTGGGAGTACGCTGTGGAGACTGGTGTAGGAAGATTCGGTAGAGTGTCCAGCACTTTCTCAAGGATGGAGGTTCTTGTCTTAAGTTCCTCGTTAGTGGTTTTTAGTTTCTCGCTGTCGATGAGGAGGGCAGTGGTAATAGATTCAAGGGTGGCCCAGAGTTCCTGGACATAACTTGCCTCTTTGTCTGGTGAATCGACTAGTATCTTGATTGACAAAGGTCACAAGATTCCTATGTAAAGCAGATATTATTTGATGGGTTGGAGAGTCTTCATCTATAGGTTTGTGAGTTGTAGGGTATGCAGAAGGTGTAGTTGCTGTAACGGTTAGTTTTCTGGATTGGGGGAGGCCTTCTGCCTCAGTCTGATTTAATGCTGTGGGTGGTCCCTCTGTTTCTTTGGCAGAGGAGGTCTTAAGGGTCCCTGATGGGGTAGGAAAATTAGCTGATAGTTTGGCTGCAGATACTGTGCTAGGACTCTCGGATAGATTGGGGGGAGGGCCCTGAAGCTTCCTGGGAGGCAGGAGCACTTATAGCTGTTGGAGAGAGAGTGGTTTGTAATTTCCCAGTGTAGGGAGAGCTTGCCTGTGAAGATTGCAGAGTAGGAGGGGGCAAGGCGATCTGCTACTGGCGTTGAGGTGTTAAATTGAAACTTAGATGAGACCACAGGGTCAGATTCATCAAGAGGCACTTTGTTGAGAAATTCTAGTATGGTTTGAGGAGACTGGGGTGTCCTGGTTTTTGCTCTCCTCTTACTTTTCCATTTCTTTTTCTTGGACTTGTTGACTTTGGGAGGCTGGAGGCCAACTTGGTCTGAATCGTTTGCTACAGCATTCTCGTCAGCCGATGATGACAATGCTTCTCTTGAGCTCATGTCTAAGGGTTGTATGGTTGGGGTGAAAGACCAATAAAGTTACAATAAAGCAACTCTAAGGGGTTGCTCCTGAGTAAATTTAATTGCTCCTGAAAGGTCTACAGGAGGAGAAACAAAGCTCCTGAATTTTGTAATTCTAAGGAAATCAGTTAGGGAGCACTATTTGTCCACACGTACAAGTAACACGTGTGCCACGTGACAGTGTGACGTCACAGTAGGCAATATGCACAACACACTTTAGACATATATCAGATTATTATAGCTAAAAGTTATTAAGGATGGAGTAGCTATTGCATCATAATTTCCTAATACTATCATTAATTAATAATCCTCATTAATAATTCATTCCTCATTTGCATATTATAGACATAAAGACACTTTATTCACTTGAGCAACATCACTGAGTTCTGTTAGTAAGCAAGAAGTCTTCCCCAGCCAATCAGGCTGATCATGTGACTAGTCATGTGACCACGCTCTGGGAACAAATGCCTTTGTTCTCAACACTCAAGGAAGAGGGTATGGATTCTACCAGGTAACTGAATTATTGTACACAAAAAAAGTGTACAATAGTGAGCCATAACTCCAAAATAACTAAGTTATACATTTCAAAAATTATATATTTTAAAATCTGATGTCAAGTTGGAAGTTCAGGGAACAATGTTCATTACCTAAATTCAACTACAAGAAATATATCACCAATAGAAGAAAGAAAAAGAATCCAATAATACACAACGGCCAAACCTATATGGCATTACAACACTCGCGTTCGTGAGTGACCACGACAACAGCAAGAATTTGAAAAATAGTCATAATTTCAAAATGCCTTAGAAGTTTGGCAATATAAAGACATCTGGGGACTCACCATCACCTAGGGAATCCGAAGAACACAATTTAAGTTCAGTTTGAGCACCTTGAACTACTTTTTTTGATTAAACAAATACGGAGCACTTTGAACTACTTTTTTGATTAAACAAATACGGAGCACTTTGAACTACAGCCGTCTGACCAACTGTCACAATAGAGGTCCCTCCATCTGTTGTAGTGGAGGTCAGCAACTTAAATATGTTCAGGGCAGAACTAGATTGTATGTTTGTTTAGGGATTTATTAGGCGCATTGGCAACTATGGCCATAGTGTGCCATACGTATGGTAAGTATGTATGCTATTTCTTCTCAAATAGAGATAATTGCAAAAAATATTACCAGAAAGTAGTTTTTTTAACTAACTAAAGGAGGTGATATACTTTGATCATTTTGAGAAAATCAAAGATGCTTGAGACATTTGTTTCATTATTCAAAAGTGAAGTAAGTGTAGGAGGATCTTCTGTTGTGGCTGGAATGCAAAGATTCTGGTGTTCTCTTGTATATTTTGTGCATTCAACAAAAGTATGCTTCCCTGAAAGTAGTGATGACACTGAGGGGGTATCTCTCCTCTTCAAAGATAACCATGAGTGATATTTGTGTGACCTAGTCACAGACGAGCCAATATTACTTCCTGATGTCGGATTGAACCGAAGCTGGAAGGCCATCGCTCAAGGTTTGGCTTGATATTTCGAAGCTTATTGTTAGGTTGATTTTCCCATTGCATGTCCCATTGGCACATGCATTTTTCCTGGATTATTGGTTGATAGTCTTGATGAGGTACTTTCCACTTGTTCTCGGGTGGTAGGTGAGCTGATTTGGCAGCATTGTCCACTAGTTCATTTCCAGGAATTGCCATATGTCCTGGGACCCAGCAGAAGTATATATTTTTTCCAAGTTATGATAAGGTATGTAAAGAGGTGACTATTCCTTTCATGACTGGGTGGATGATGTTCATGATGTTTTTTAGTGCTTGAAGTGCACTTAAAAGGATCTGTGAAAATTAAGCAGTTGTTAATATCAGAGGACTCAATGTAATTCAGTGCAACCTGAATTGCTATTAGTTTGGGGAAAAATATACTGAATTTGCATGACAACTGATAGGCTAATGTGACGTTTAGAAAAACTGCAGCGATTCCAACACGGGCATCAGTTTTCGATCCATCAGTATGTACTATGACAATGTTAGGAAACTGGTCCACTACTGCATGGTATAGTTGCAAGAAATTTTCTCTATGTAATGTAGATTTATTCCATTCATGTAGATGTAAGTCACATGAAGGTGGAGTGACAGTCCAAGGAGCAAGAGAGGCTATGTGCCACATTGTCTAAGCTTAAATTTAGTTCTTCTAAGCGGTGTTTTATTCTCATACCCAAAGGACGGTTAGCATTAGGGCAGTTTTGGTATAACCTGCAGTGCTGTGATGTGAAAAGTATTGTAGCATCAGTTGTATGATCAAGAGAGGGGGGGTTCATGTGCTTCAGCATATAAGCTATGTATTGGAGATGTGCGATATGCTCCTAAGGCAATGCGTATTCCACTATGATGGATAGGGTCAACCAGCGAAGGGCATTAGGCCTTGCTGAACTATACACTGTGCTCTGTAGTCAAGTTTCGATCTTTTTAAGGCTCTATATAGCCATAAAAAAGTAAGGCAATCAGCTCCCCACTTAGTTGCAGAGAGAGAACCCAGATGATATTTAGTTTTGTTGACATGATGTTCTTAGTCTTTTGATATGCTCAAGGAAAGTGAGTTTATGGTCTAAAGTGATTCCTAAGAATCATATGCTGGGTTGATTGAATGATTGATTTAGAAATTCTTGGCACAAGAGCTACTGCGGCTAAAATGTGCCTGGAAGGTTTTTTGCAACCGTTTTGTTTGTATTCGTATTTTGTTGCGAATAGTTTCCAAGGGTCACGGAGTGACTATAGCTTACTGCGAAGATTATGATTGGTTTCGTATTAGATTGTAGAAATTTATTTCCCTGAGGAACTGAAAAACGTCTGTTGTGTTTTTTCTATCTTCCAGTATGGTTTTGAGAGTGAGAAAGTGATGTTTGGTTATCAACTCTTTAATGCAACTTCGGCACTCATCTGTAAAATCTGGACATGTAATTAGTACACGTTCTACTGTTTGTTGTGTGTGACATATAGGACAAAGAGGGGGATCTTCTCGCAAAAGATGACCATGGCTGAAATGAGCGTGTCCTATTCTTAATCTTGCGAGTATTTTGTTGTTTGCTAGATTTCCATGGTTGCAGTAAACTTTAATTTGGTGCAATTTGTTATTGTTTAGACCTTGCCATTGCTAATGGTGTATCCCGCTGTTATGAATACCTTTTTTGTAATCTGTGGAAGGTATGAATTCGGGTGCAAGAACGTTACTGTTGGCTTCCTTAGCAGCTTTGTCTGCTTGTTCATTACCATATATTCTGACATGACTTGGGATCCAGCAAAATCTTATGTTATGACCTTGTTCAAGGAGCTTTGATATTCGGCATTGAAATTGTTGTTCCAGTGGGTGTTTATTAAAGTTGACATTTTGTATAGCCATCATGCAGCTAAGGGAGTCAGTAAAAATGATGTTGTTTGGTGAGCTTGAGCGTTCGATTTGATTTAGCGCTAAAATTATGGCTTGCAGTTCTGCAGTATAAATGCTGCAGTCTTTTTTGGAGTTTTTGGGATGTGGTGGCATCAGATGTGTAAACTGCTGCTCCCACATGATTATCAGTTTTTGAGCCATTTGTATAAGGAAGCGATGATTTAAAAATTGCAACTTGCAAGCAGCATGCAGATGCTGATATGTGGAAGTGCTTATTTATCCCAAATGTGGAAGGAGAAATCATATGTAGGCTGTTTAACGATCCATGGTGGTGTAGACTGCTTCGTCAGTGGAGTTATATTATCGAGGTTAAGATTTCTACTGAGGAGAAGGTTTTTTAATCTCATGCTTGCAAGTTTATTGATTCTCTGTTGTTGTTGTTGGTATTGTTGTTCCCATTTTGGTGTAAAGAGAATTTCCTGTATGGGGTGACCCGGTAGGGATTTTATTTTAGTTGCATAGGAAAGTAATTGATTGTGTCTTCTGATTTGTAGTGGAGGTTCTTGGGCTTCCATATACAGGCTCAGCACAGGCGAAGTACGGATAGCTCCAAGAGCTATTCGGAGTGCACAGTGATGTATTGGATCAAGCCATCTCAGGGTACTAGGTCTCGTTGAGTCATAGACTGGGGCACCATAGTCTAACTTGGAACGAATGAGTAGGCGATATAATTGTAATAGTATTGTTCTATCCGCTCCCCAGGACATAGCAGACAGGACCTTCAAGATATTCATTTTATTTATACACTGGATTCTTAAGTGACTAATGTGTTCCAAAAAGGTTAATTTTCTGTCAAAAATAAGCCCTAGAAAACAAACACTATTTTTAACTGGGATTATTTGCCCTTTCAGCCTGAGTTTGGGATCAAGATGGAGACTCCTTTTCCTGCAAAAATGTATACATACGGTCTTTTGTGTGGAAATTCTGTATCCATTTCTTTCTGTCCATTATATCACTTTGTTTATGGCTACCTGCAATTGTCGTTCTATTGTTCTCATATGCTGTGCTTGGTAAGAAATGCTAAAGTCATCTGCATAAACAGTTGTGCTGATGTTGGCTGGTATTTGTTCTGTTATTGTGCTAAAGTGTACTGCAAAAAGTGTGTCACTTAGTACGGATCCTTGAGGGACCCCTTCTTCTTGAGTGTATGTTCTGGAAAGTGTATCGTTAAGTCGAACTTGGAATGTTTGATTTTTTAGAAAATTACTTATATATAGAGGTAGGTGTCCTCTAAGACCAAGCTGATGTAGTCCTCTAAGGATATCATATCGCCACGTAGTATCATATGCTTTCTCAATATCAAAATTAACTATGACTTGATGTTGTTTTCTGAGGAAAGTGTTTCTTACCTGATTTTCCAGATGTATATGTACATCTAATGTATAGCGATTTTTTTTAAAGCCATATTGTGCGGGATTGAGAAGGTTATTGCTTTCTAGATACCACATTAGTCTATTGACAATTTTCTCCAAGATCTTGCCCAAGCAGCTGGTCAAAGCGATAGTACTGTGGGCCTGATTGGTCTTTTCCCTGCTTCGGGAAAGCCAGTATTACTGCGTGGTGCCATTGGTCTGGAAATGTATTCTCAAGGTATATTTCATTAAATAAATCTAACAGAGCTAACTGAGATTGTTCATCTAATTGTTGTATCATTGCATAATGTATTTCATACCGGACCAACTGCGCTGTGTTTCATCTGTAGCAGGCTTTGTTTTAATTCTGCAACCGTGAGTGGCAAGTTGTATTGTTCATAGTGATTGGTGGAAAATTTTAGGTTTATTTTTTCGGCTTCCTTCTTGTAAGTTTTGAAAGCAATTGGGTACGCACAAATGGCAGATGTACTGGCAAAGTTTTCGCCGAGCACATTGACGATATCTGAGGTAATTGTGACTAACTGTCCTTTCCAATTTAGTAGTGGCGATAGGTTTATTTGGGAATTGTTTGTCATCTTTCTGATTTTCTTCCAGATAAGTGTAGCGGGTGTGGATCTGGTTATAGAGGATGTAAATTTGATCCAACTCACTTTTTCGCTGATTTTTTTCACTCTCCTAACCTTAGCTCTGGCTCTTTTGAATTGTATCAGATTGTCTTCTGTTGGATTTTTGCGGAAGTGATTCTTCCAGGCTTTATTTCTCTCTTTTTTAGCTTCCTGACACTTCCTGTTCCACCATGGTTTTGGATATATTCTAATGTAAGCAGACATTTTTGGTATTGTCTTTTCCACTGCTTGAAGAATGGTATTTGTGACATATTCCACTGCTCTTTGTACTGATTCTTTTTTAATGATGTTTCGGTCTAGTTTTGCTAATATTCTGAAGGTTTCCCAGTTGGCATCATATATTTTTCATCTAGGATGACTGGTGGCTTGGCATGGGGTTTTCTTTGTAATTTTCAAAATTATGGGGTAGTGGTTGCTACTCAATGGGTTCTCATGCATAATCCATTGGATCTTTGGGAACAGTATTGGGGAACAGATTGATAGATCTATTGCGGAGCTGCTTTTTGATGGTAGGTGGAATGTGTGCCACCTACCATCAAAATATGTGTGTGCCATCATTCAAGATCATGAGGTTTTTTTTGTTTATTTTCTCAATTTGTTTACCCTTCTGATCTATTTCAGGATTGCCCCATAGTGGATGATGTCCATTTAGGTCATCTAAAATGCAAAATGGAGATGGTAGTTGAGCAATCAGCTCTTTGAAATCTTTCAACGGGAAAACTTAACTAGGAGGTATATATATTGACGTTATGGTAATGTTGAAGCTTATTGCCAGTCGGACTGCGACTGCTTCTATGGGTGTGTTCAACAGTATTGCTTGAGATGGCACGCGTCTGTTAGCATGTGTCTGTTGAATTGAAAGTCTGTGATTCCTCAAAAAGCATACCTGATGTCTTAATTTTACCTTAGGTCTAGATTTCAGAAAATTACAATTATTCACAATTAAACAGTCTATTTTATATACTGCAGATCCTTTGAACTCAGAATTCTAATGGCTCTTGAAGATTCATTCTTCTTCACATAGATCCTTCCATATTTCAACCATAATAATAATAATTATTATTAGGTGCAAGGAAGCCTGAGACTTATACTGCACCAGCCAAAAAATATTCCTGAGTTACCCAGAGAGAGAGAGAGAGAGAAGAATTATGATATCCAGCTCAGGACCCTGGGTGTGCCAAGCCCATACTCACCAGACATGAGCCGCTGGGGTTTGAGAAAAATACTTAAAATTAAAGCACTTCAATTGTTTAAAGTTTAGAATCCATTTATTACTAATAGAGTATACCTTTGAATATCATATGTTCTTATGTTTTATAAGTTTTATGGATATTTTTCTCTCTGCTTCTTCAGTAATTCAGTAACAGCAATATAGAATCACTGAAGAAGTAGAGAGAAAAACATCTTAAGATAAATAAATAAATACATTCTGAAATATATTATAAATATTATATAATAATTAATTATAATAATATATAATGATAATAATTAAAATATTAGAAAAAATAAATAGATTTTAAACTTTACACAGGACATTTCAAGTATTTTGATAAAGATAACCTATGCAATATACTGTTCAAGCATTATTTTAGTTGAGTAACTATTTAGTTCCTTGGATGAAACATACTGCTTTATATGAAAATGCAAACAAGGGCAATTTTCTTTTTATTGTGGCAACTAATGATAGGGATGTGCTCAATTCTTGTAGGCAATGAAACTATTGCTTGTATGAAATAGGATAAATGTTTGAGTATATTCATGCACACTGATGATGAAATTTGCTCGTTGTTTTTTATCACAAAGTCATCTCTGTTGTAGAAGGAATTTAAACCCAAATAAAAAGATAATCTGCAAGGTGGAAAGAAGACCAGAACTGCATAAAATAAAAAAAACTGCATTCCAACAGATATAACAAAATTCTCAAAGTAGCTGATACTCATTTGCAAATATATTTTTGGAAAATTTTCCTGGCAAGTTTAAATCGTCATATTTAATATATTTTTTTAATTCGTTTCATGAAAAACATGGTAAAAGCCTGAACAATGCATGTGTTATAAATATACAATCACAAGTATTTTAAATAATTAATTCTATATTAAATTATAAATGCACAAGGCACAATACAACATGAGTTTAAAATATACTATAAAATAAATATCGGTGTAAATACACCATAGATAGCTCATAAATAAAAAACTACAGTCTTAGTGTAAAGCCATCAATTTAATTGTATCTAGTATTGACTACCTTCACGAGTTACCATGTATTGCATTATCTCGATTAACATTAGCATTAGCATTAGTAGAGGCATGTGATGCAAGAAAGCAAGCTTATTCAGCATCAGCCAAAAAAAAAAAAAAAAACACACCACTCCCATTTTACCCCTCCGTTCGTTCGAAATACCTGTCCAGTTGAGTTTTAAATTTGTTTAGGCTATCAACTTCTATTAAGTAATGCTTCACTAATAGTGAAGACTATAGTTACTTATTCTCAGTGGGCACTGAGAATAAGTAACTATAGAACAGTGCCTGATGGCACTGTTCTAAGATGTTGGCCTATTATTGGTGGGTGGGCAAGTACCCTGGTGTTGCAATCATGCCAACCCAGTTGTGAAGTTAATTCCACAATATGAGAGATGCCAAACAGTTTACAAAGTAATACTATATTAAAATATAAATGCACAAGGCATAATGATGGTGTTTACACTGATATTTTATATCAGTGTAAACACCATCAACAGCTCATAAATAAAAAATTATAGTGGTAATGTAAAGGCATCGATTTAATTGTATCTCATACTGTGACTACCTTCACAACAAGTAACCATGTATTGCACTACCTCGAACAAGTAACGTTTCGCTAATAGTGAAGACTATTGTTACTTACTCTTCTTGCTTATTAATTAGTCTTCACTATTACTAGGCTTTTCATACCAATTAAGAAATACTGTTCAAGGTTTAGGCCTAAATGGATGTTAGATGAACTAATGAGACTTGTGGCAGAGAAGAAAAATGCATGGGATGCATATAAATTATCAAGCGACAAAGAAACTTATGGCAGATATAAGCTAATCTGTAATCAAGTCACAAAGGAGGTTAGGCAAGCAAATGCAGATTACGAGAAATCTTTGGCGAAGAATGCTAAGAAAAAACAGCAAGAACTTCTTTAGTTATATTAACTCTAGAAGGAAGGGGATGAATCAGATTGGTCCACTTGATATTAATGGTTTGAGTGTTGATGAGCCTGCTCAGATAGCTGACAATCTGAGTGAGTATTTTGCATCTACATTCACACATGTGAGGAGTTATTAGGGTAGGAGAATGCCAGCAGTTTATCAAACTATAACAGGATGTTTAATGATTTTCTAATAACTGAGAACAAAGTAGAGGAGAAATTGTTCAAGTTAAACATAAAAAAGGCACTTGGGACAGCTGGAATCTATCCACTTATATTAAAGGAGGCAGCAAAGGTAGTAAGCAAACCCTTAGCCATAATTATGAGAGCATCCTTGGACTCAGGAGACGTGTCATGGACTGGAGATGTGCAAATGTATTGCAAATTCACAAGAGGAGATCTAAGGGTGACATGAATAATTAGAGACCAGTTAGAGATCGGAGAAAATAATGAAATCACTGGTTAAAAATGCATTGCAGGATCATCTAGACAAGACTGCAGTATTAAATTCAGACACAGCACAGCTTTGTTAAGGGAAAGGCTTGTCTGACAAATTTGATTGGAGACTATGATATGGTTACAAAGGAACTGGATGCAAAAAATAATTTTGATACCATATACTTGGATATCAGGAAAGCTTTTGACACTGTTGCACAGGGAAGACTACTGTACAAATTGGAGCAGTATGGTATTAAGGGCAAGTTTCTACAATTGTTAAAAGGATAGTTGAGTGGGAGAAGACAAAGTAGTAATCAATGGACGCTGCTCTTCATGGACTAATGTTATTAGTGGAATCCCCCAGGGTTTGGTGTTGGGCCCACTGTTGTTTTGTATATTTATCAATGATATTGACGAAGGTATATCAGGCTTAATGTCGAAGTTTGCAGATGATACAAATGTTGGCAGGGTTGTTAATGACAATAATTGCAGTGTGCTACTGCAACAGGATCTACAAAATTTGAGCAGTTGGGCTGAGAAGTGGCAACTGAAGTTTAACATTGACAAATGCAAAGTACTGCATATGGGTAGAAGGAACCCCAGAGTAATGTACCAACTGTGTGGTACTACACTTAGGGTGGTAGAAAATGAAAAAAAGACTTGAGAGTAATTGTGCAGTCAGATATGAAGTTTGAAGTTTTCGGAGCAGTGCAGATAGGCGGCCAGAGCAAGGTCATGAGGTAATGTCAATGATATACAGGAATTTTTGCTAGTAGGTAAAAGAAGGCAATTATTTGTATGTATAAGGCAATGCTCAGGCCATGCCTTGAGTACTGTGTACAGGTCTGGAGGCCTCATTTTACGAAGTATGTAGAGTTGCTTGAGTGAGTATAGACAAGGAAATAAGATTGTTAAGGGGAATGAAGGGGTGGTCTTACCAAGAAAGGCTAAGTTCTGCAAATTTCAGCATCTGGAGAGTAGGCACCTGTGAGGTGATCTGATTGAGGTGTATAAGGCCTTGAATGGGTTGAGTAGGCTCAATTCTGATGGGATTCTTCCTCTTACTCAGATTAGGAACCTGAGAGGACATAAATTCAAATTTAAGAAAAGACCCGCTGCTTTTAGCCAGCGGGCTGTTGATTGCTGAAACAAACTTCCATCTGTTTCTGTGGAAGTTGATAACATAAATAAATTCAAGGAAGAACTGGACAAACATTTAGAGGGAATGGATGTGTGAAATGGGGTTTTTTTTTTTTTTTTTTTGGTTGATGCTACATACGCTTTCTTTCTTGCATCATATGCCTCTACTAATGCTGAGCAAAGTGTTACTTATTAAAGTAGTGCAATACATGGTAAATTGACAATATGGGATATAATTAAATCGATGCCTCTGCACTACAACTATAGTTTTTTATTTATGAGCTATCTATGGTGTATTTACACCAATATTTTATAGTTTAAATAATTAAATACATTATATAAAACAACAAACTAATATCAAAATAAAAATTTAAATAGTAATAAACACTACTTTCTAAATCTATTTACAATGAAGTTTGTTCACTAATTTTAAAAAAACAAGTAATATAAAAAAAAAAATTTTAAAGTGAATTCCTACTTAGGTCAACAAAGAAAAATTTTATTTTAGTTACTTTTTATTAAATAATTACAATTAATATAAATATGTATATACATATGACAGAATCACAATATTAAGTGGCAAAATAGAAAGCAAATTTCCTTGCAATTTTCCATTTTCCTTTCTATATATGGTGTTGGACTATTATTTTTATTCACATGTTTCATTTTCCATTTTGTTCTCTCCTTGACTCAGACTAGAATCCAGAATGAAAAAAGAATCTGAAAAACAAATTTTTCCAGCGATCTACACGCTTCGCCACTGACGGTATTTATTCCTAAATTTATATCCTGCTAAATATCTTATATAAGAGAAATTTTTTTCTCCCATATAAAACTAAAATTAATTAATTAAATTTAATTAATGAATTAATATTTGAAAAAACTGTATTAACATCAAGTGTCATCCATTACAAGTTTAAAAAAATTTATTTTGAGTGGATGAATAAAAAGTATTTTATTAACGATTGAAAATTTGAACAAGATATATAAATATATATAGGGAGAGTGCGAACTAATAGTAGGAATTGAATAATTATTGTATGGTAAATATAGTATAAGATTCCATAAAGTTAATGATATGTCGATAGGATTATTAAGTCCATAGTAAATTCAAAAATAGGGTGAAATAATTTGTGCACTTAAGTTTTGTGAGAGAGACTGTTATTTAAAATGGTATTATTTAAAAATTAATTTTTCTGAATCTTAAACCCATAATTCTTTACTGTTCTAAGGCATTTCGATTTAGTTCATATTAGTAATTATAGTTATTTGATCATGAAATTCTAAAGTATCATTTTTGGAGTAATTAAATTTTTTATTGTATAATTTATAAAACAGCTCCTTTAAAAGTCTTTACACATTGTACTACTTTCACATGCTGTCTCCATGAAGTCCATTATTCAACTGGAATTAAAAATCACAAATATTAGCATCAATTCTGTTCCAGCACGTGCATACCCATTGTGCTAACATCAACTTAATAATCATTGCAACAGTTCAGTCACAAGTACACACCTAGCCTAAATATTGGTGTGGAAAGCAGTAATCTAGCAACCCATGAGTTCCAAGTGATATCTAGACAGTTACAATCCCACCATAATAAGACATTTTTATTTGCTCATCCAAATTATTTGCCTGTATAGTTGTTTGTTATACTAATCAGTTATTTGGTCTATAACAGAAGTTCCTAAAGTCTGGGGGGGTATGCCCACCTCCGAGGGAAGGGCTTGTTTTCATGAAGTACATTTTTAATGAAATATGGACAAACCATCCCACTTAATCCAGAAAGCATTTTTTATTTATTTTTATTATTCATATTTTAATTATTTGAGTTTAAAATGTATTCAAGTACAGTAGAACGTCGGTTATCCAGAATAATTTGAAAGCCTGATTTTTCTTCTTTTTTTTTTTTTTTTTTAATTAATGGTAGTATTTGAGAAAAATGTTTCTTATTATTTTTTTTTTTTATGTGAACCCCAAACACGAGAGGTATTAGAACCTATAGTACTTAGTACCGTGCTTGGGTTATTATGCTACAAAAGAGTATTTCCGTCAGTTTTTTTACGTCGTATATCTGGTGAAATGTTGGATTGGAACTGATGGGCTTTCTCCAAAACCATGAATGATAGGGTTTAGTCATTCGCTTCCGTGAACCCAATTTTCCATGACATATTTGTTCTCTTCATTTCATATTATGTTTACTTTAGCTCCAGACTCGGTAAGAATAATATCTGTCCAAAACCATGCAATTTATTATTTTTCTCAGTTTTTTTTATGGTAAAATGTCAGCAAAAAGAAATAGCACTAAAATGAACAGAAAACCAGGAAGAATGTGATATAATCAAATTGATATTATTAAGGAACTTGAGAAATTTTGCAGCAAAAAAATAGGTCACAACTACAAACAAAACAAAAAAAAATGATCGAACATTTCAAAACATTACTTTAAATTTTTTCCACATAAAATTTGCAGTAAAATACCTATCTTAATATACATACATATGTAAATGTGCAAATTTTTATGTAAAAGTACTTTGCCGTAACGGCGTTTGTATTGTTGCTCACTCGGTAAACAGATGGTGTGTGTGTTATCGGTCTGGAGTAGAAGTTGAATCCCACTGGAGCTTAAAACCCTCCCAAAGTGGAGGGGGGAGTAACTGGACCTTTTTTTTTTTTTAGAATCACTAATTGAATTTAATTGAATCACGAACAGGGTTCTAGAGTCGTAAAAAATGTTCATAACGTAGTTTCACCGGTAAACTTTTTCAAAGTTTGCCATGCTTCTCGTGTGGGCTTCCTTTGCCCTTTTTTTTTTCTTAATAAACAATTTATCCACTAGTCCACCAGTGATTCTATATAAAAAAGGTCAGGTTATCCCCTACACTTTGGGAGGGTTTCAATCTCCCATGGGATTCAATTTCTACTCCTGACCGATAACACCCACTGTATGTTTACTGAGTGAGCAACAATACAAATGCCATTACGGCAAAGTAATTTTACCGGTAAATTTCATCGAACTTTTGCATGCAGGTTTTCTTTACCTTCACCGTTATTATTATTATTTTTTAAATTAAATGTATTCATTTTTTTCATGCTATTTAAAATCTTTTTATTTTACCTTAGTATATTATAACAGAATTTATTTAATTTTACCTTATGTTCGATTATCCGGAAAATTTTGCTATCCAGAAGAGGCCTGACATTAATTATTCTGGATATCTGACGCTCTACTGTATACATTAATTTATAAAAGTATGTCTATTCGTAGCTCAATTTTAGGTCGATTTTATTTGCACTTGTTCTGGAACTTGAGGAGTGTGCAAAATTGATGAAAAATTTTAAGGGAGCTCAAGGGATAAAAAAAGTCTTACTTTCATTTTTATTTTCTCAGTGTTTGTCACACCAGACTGACTCAATATTACACTGGCAACCTGTGTCTAAAGCTTGTACTATTTTAAAATCTATGTACTTAATCAAAAGCATATCTCTCCTCCCCAACAAACTGCCACGTTTGTCCTTTTTATACACATTATAATCATCATAATAAAATTCTGCATCATCCCCAATATCACAGTGACCATGTTTCTGTTATACCTATAATGTATGCATGTGATGATTTAACAATACTTCAGTTTTATTTAGTATACTCCTAGCATTTTTCTTCTAAAACAACCCATGTAATTGCTTCTAGTATCATGTGATTCCCCCAGTAGGACTTCTAATGGCTCCCATTTCCTATTTACTTCATGTAAATAGTAGAAGTAACACAAGAATCAGTTTCATCTCTACTTATGGCTGTCTTTAAACTATTATTCTGCCCCCCCCCCCCAAAAAAAAAACTAGAACTGTATCAAATTCATCAGCAGATATACTTGCACCTTTTCTATCCAAATCTGTCTTAATAAAAAGAGTTATTTCAGTTAACTATGAATGATGAATTTTATACATACTTTCCAATCAGAAGTTAAAATTCAATTTGAAAAGCATAAAGTTTTATGAATGTGAATTACTGAGAGAATTACTCACCTGATTTCTTATCAATGCTAAAAGTCTGGAGCTCATTTCCCCCAGTAATTGAATAAGAAAGTCTTGCTTGGTCACTTTCATCTGGATCTGTAGCTGCAACCATTGTCATAAACTGTCCTCTTTTTGCATGTTCACTTATTATACAGTTATAAACAGGATAATCAAATCTGGGTGGATTGTCATTCATATCTGCTACTGTAACCCATACAAGGGTAGTGGAACTTAATATTGGGAAACCTCCATCTGTGGCCACAACAACAAAGTGATGCTCATGCTGAATTTCATGATCTAGTGATTGTTTAATAAATACAATTCCCTCTGCAGAATCAACGTGAAAATGAGATGTACTATTGCTCCTAATGTGATATTGAATGTGTCGATTAACTCCACTATCACGATCAGTTGCTTTAACTTGCAAAATAGAAGTGCCAAATGGTGCAGCTTCAGAGACAGTTGTATTATATGAAGGCTGGGTAAACATTGGAGGATTATCATTAACATCTTGAACTGTGATGCTTAAGGGTACGTCTGTGTTTGTCCCAGTGATGGCATCTGTAGCTCTAAGAGTCAGGTGATAACTTTGTGTAGTTTCAAAATCAAGCTCTTCAATAACAAACATTACACCTGAAAAACAAACAAGCATAAATCAGTCCAAGCTTTATTTAAATAGTAATCAACTATATCAGAAAAAAAAAAGACTGCCATACAGATAAACAATTAAGATTTCAGTAATTTTACAAGGTTCACTATTTGATTATATAAAGCAAGTCAAATAGGTATGAATTCTTATATTACATTTTCCTCAAAATGTAACACAAGTATGTACATGTTCCAATATGTACATTTTCCTCAAAATGTAACACAAGTATGTACATGAGGAAAGTGGAGGAGAGATTGTTGAGGATAAACATAAAAAAGGCACCTGGGGTGGATGGGATCTATCCAGTTATATTAAAGGAGGCAGCAAAGGAAGTATGCAAACCCCTAGCCATAATTATGAGAGCTTCTTTGGACTCAGGGGAGGTACCCATAGACTGGAGATGTGCAAATGTAACCCCAATTCACAAAGGAGGATCAAAGGCTGACACAAGTAATTATAGACCTGTTAGTTTAACTTCTGTTCCAGGTAAATTAATGGAGGCACTGGTTAAAGAAGCACTGCAGGATCATCTAGACAAGAATTCAGTTATAGCTCAGACGCAGCATGGTTTTGTTAAGGGCAGGTCTTGCCTGACCAATTTGATTGGATACTATGATGTAGTCACAAAAGAACTGGATGCAGGGAATAACTTTGATATTATATATTTGGATCTTAGAAAGGCTTTTGATACTGTTGCACATGGAAGACTGCTGCACAAATTGGAGCAGTGTGGCATTGGAGGCAAATTGCTGCTATGGATAAGGGGATGGTTGAGTGGCAGAAGACAGAGAGTGGTAATCAATGGACACTGCTCAACGTGGACTAATGTTATTAGTGGAGTTCCTCAAGGTTCAGTGTTGGGTCCATTGTTGTTTTTGGTGATTATGAATGATATTGATGATGGGATATCAAGTTTAATGTCTAAGTTTGCAGATGATACAAAGGTTGGCAGGGTCGTTAAGGACACTACTGACGCTATGCTGCTGCAACAGGATCTGGAAAGGTTGAACAGATGGGCTGAGAGGTGGCAAATGAAGTTTAACATTTACAAATGTAAAGTACTACATATGGGAAACAGTAACCCCAGAGAAACGTATCAACTCTGCGGTACTACACTGACAGTGGTGGAGAATGAAAAGGACCTGGGGGTAATTGTGCAGGCAGATATGAAGTTCTCTGAGCAGTGCAGACGAGCTGCAAGAGTATCTCATGGTGTCTTGTCAATGATATACAGGAATTTTTCTAGCAGGGATAAGGAGGTGATTATTCCCTTGTATAAGGCAATGGTTAGGCCACATCTTGAGTACTGTATACAGGTCTGGAGGCCTCATTTCAAGAAGGATGTAGAGCTGCTGGAACGGGTACAGAGAAGGGCAACAAGATTAGTAAATGGAACAAAGGGTTGCTCTTACGAAGAAAGGCTTAAGTTTTGCAAATTACAGAGTCTGGAGACTAGGCACCGGCGAGGTGATCTGATAGAGGTGTATAAGGCTTTGAATGGTTTGAGCATGCTCAATGCCAATGGGATTCTTCATCTTTCTCAGAATAATCACCTCAGAGGGCATAAATTCAAATTGAGGAAGGACGGATGTCGGATAGATGTGCGGAAATTTGCCTTTGGCCAGCGGGTGGTTGGTTGGTGGAACCGACTTCCATCACTTGTTGTTGAAGTTGATAGCCTAAACAAATTTAAAGCTCAACTGGACAGGTATTTCGAACGAACGGAGGGGTGAAATGGGAGAGGGTTTTTTTTTTGGCTGATGCTGAATAAGCTTGCTTTCTTGCATCATATGCCTCTACTAATGCTAATGTTCCAATATGTACATTTTCCTCAAAATGTAAATATTGGATTTGAAATATAAAATTATCATCATCTTTTTTTTTTTTTATACTCTTGGTATCGTTAGTCCACAAATCCTAATGAGTAAAAATATATATTCCAAAATGGACCATTTGGAAATGGTCCATTTTGGAACATTCTATGAAAACTGCTTGCTAATAACTGATTGCACAACTGATCATCAGTATACAATTTCTTAACTAAATAACAGTTCATCAATTAAAGATACTACAGATAACTACAGATCCAAATCAATTACACATGTATATTCACCTCACACCTAAATCACAAGTGACTTTTTTTAAATGGTTCATCTTTATCCAGTCTTTTTTATTTTATTTTTCATATAAATCACCAATTCTTTTGCTTGCTCATTAAAATACAACAGACTACATGAATACAGTCAAATAACACATCCTATTACAAGGTGTAATATTACTTGTAGTTGTTTCTGGCAGTGGTCAGAAAGAAGCCTTTTTTTTTTTTTTTTTTTTCAAGAGGTTACTTTCACTGCAAAGTCAGTCAGTTGAAGATTACATCATCAAATTAATCATCCTACTTATCTTTGTAAACTAAAATAATGGCCTTTTGAATCGATTTACTTAAACTGTATTCTGTTTTTACTTTAAAGGGTAAAAAGCTTGAGTCTGTGTAAGGGCTCCAATTGGAAGTCATGCCTAAAGATCATACAATTACCATAAAAAAGATTACAGCATCAAATGCTAACACTTATTTTATAATCATATATTTTTTTAAAAGCTAGACTGTTTTTTAATACACTAAATAACATTATGAATATGCACTCACACCAGATAAATTTTACTGGAGAGCAACATCTGAGATGCACATCAGAGTCTAAGAAAACTGCTCCATAACAAAGCAAGTCTGATCTTCACATTGGTTAAGAAATCAATGTGCAAGAATGATCTAAAGAATGGACTTTGTGGTACAGATTTCGCTCCATCCAGATGACACAATTTTGTGTATACACCAAACTGTCATCTTGGGAAAGTAAATTGTGAATCACTGATTCACCAGATATTTAATCAGTAACTTTTCCTCCACTTCCAACTGTGTGAGAAATTGCAGTGAAAAACAGAACCCTTTTTAAAGAAATTGGCAAAAAAAAATTGGCAAAAAAAAATAAAAAACAACTAATCCAAAGGTTTGTATTATGTATCCCCTCCTTTATGAAAATATCAAACACGAAAGGTATAAGAACCTACAATACTTAATACTGTGCGTAAGCTGAAGGCAGAGAAGATAGAAGATACTTATTAACATCAGACTTGAATTTCTGTATCTTGTAATTTTAAGGAAATACACATGAAAGAAGTTTGTTCCAGAAAACAGAAATAGAAAGGATAAACAGGAAAGAGAAAATTTGATCTTGAAGGTATGCAATTGGACACAGATTGCATGCTGACTGCTTGCAGCAGCACACGTTCAAACTGGTTTAGAAGAGTCAGGAAATCACAGATGCCAATTCAGATGAACAGTGACCACAGAACTATCTATGGAAAAGGCATGCATCAGAAACTGAACATCTATGAGACAGAGAATGGAGAGACTTTATGGGAGATGGGTCATTATTGAGTCCTCTTTTAAATGGAGTCAAAATGTTTTGAGATAGTTTTGGGGGCCTCACCCAAGATATGGAAGCAGCGTTCCATGGCAGGGGAGATTTCAGAATTTACAGAGTGAATAGTTATCGTATTTCTCCATATATAAGACGCACCTTAATTTTGGGGGCCGAAATTTGAAAAAAAAAAAAAAAAAATGTATTACATAAAGTTATTGAACTCAAGTCTTATTCATCATAAAATTCATACAACTCCTCATAACTTGAATTCAGCACTGTATGAAAATCATTTCTGAGCCATTTCTGGGCATAATGTGGCAAAACGTAACCTAATATACCGGTAACAAGTGCGAAACAATGAGCGCAAAGACAACAAGTGCGAAAAAGCGGGAAATGCAAGTAAAAATATCTACAACCACTGTATAAGACGCACCCAGTTTTTTGACCCCAAATTTTTCAAAAAAAGGTGCGTCTTATACATAGGGAAATACAGTATGTAGAAAAGTAATACCAAGAGCAAAAAAGATAACCCAGTTTTTTTTTGACACAGAAGAAGCAATAATTGTGCTTATTCCAAGAGAGATTAGAAGTCAGGATAATCCCTAATAGAAATACATGATCTTTTCTACAAATGTGAGGGTCACAAAGAAGAGCATATGAGTGGTATACTCTCTTTTGTGAGAAATAAGATAGAACTGAATTTTAGACGGAATGTTGTTAGATAAGTTTTCTTCAGAAAACTTCATATCTGTCTGCAAGATTACCCCCAGGTCCTTTTCATTCTCTACGACTGTCAGTGTAGTACCACTGAGACGATATGTTAATCTGGGACTACTGCTTCCCATATGTAGTACGTTAGATTTGTCAAGGTTAAACTTCATTTTCCACCTCTCAGCCCATCTGCTCAACTTTTCTAGATCCTGTTGCAGCAGTGTACTGTCATTAGTGTCATTAACAACCCCTCCAACCTTCATATCGTCTGCAAACTTGGACATTAAGCCTGATATACCATCATCAATATCATTTATAAATACAGAAAACAACAATGGACCCAACACTGAACACCCTGAAGGACTCCACTAATAACATTAGTCCATGAAGAGTAGTGCCCATTGATTACCACTCTGTGTTCTCCCACTCAACCATCCCTTTATCCATAGCAGTAATTTGATTCCAATGCCACACTGCTCCAATTTGTGCACCAGTCTTCCATGTGCAACAGTATCAAAGGCCTTTCTAAGATCCAAAAATATGATATCCAAGTTATTCTTTGCATCCAGTTCCTTTCTGACTACATCATAGTATCCAATCAAATTTGTCAGACAAGACTTTCCCTTAACAAACCCATGCTGTGTCCAAGCTATAACTGAAGTCTTGTGTAGATGATCCTGCAATGCTTCTTTAAGCAGTGCTTCCATTAATTTCCCCGGAACAGAATTTATACTAACAGGATCCTCCTTTGTGGATTGGGGTCACATTTGCACATCTCCAGGCCATGGATACCTCCTCTGAGCACAGGGAAGCTCTCATAATTATGGCTAAGGGTTGCTTACTTCCTTTGCTGCCTCCTTTAATATAACTGGATAGATTCCATCCACCCCAGGTGCCTTTCTTAAGTCTATCTTCAACCATTTCTCCTCCACTTTACTCTCAGTTATTACAAGATTATCTAGCTTACTGCCAGAGTTGAATACACCTCTAGCACTCCCATCTCTGAATAGCTCCTCATGTGTGAATGTAGATGCAAAATATTCATTTGCTTTGTTAGCTACCTGAGCAGGATCATCAACAGTTGAACCATCAGTATCAAGTGGACCAATCTCATTCATCCCCTTCCTTCTGGAGTTTACATAAGTAAAGAACTCTTTGCTGTTTTTCTTTGCATCCTTTGCCAAAGATTTTTTTGTAATCTGCTTTCACCTGCCTAACCTCCTTTGTAACTTGGTTATAGACCAGCTTATATCTATCATAGGCTTCTGTGTCACATGTTAATTTATATGTATCCCATGCATTTTTCTTCTCTGTCACATGTCTAATTAGTTCATCTGACATCCATTTAGGCCTAAAACTTGAACAATATTTCTTTGTTGGTATGAAAAGCCTAGTAGCTTCCAAGGTTAATTCTTTGAATGCTTCCCATTTTGAATTTGCTGTTGGTAACATTATCAGTTGGTCCCACTGTATAGAATTAAATACTCCCTCAGACCACCATGGTCACCTTTACGAAAGCAAAAACCCTTCCCTTTACCCTTGATGGTAGTTACCTCTGAGTAAATCCCACTTCAGCACACTGTGATCACTGCCATCTAGTGGCTCCTTTATGTGCAGATTCTTGATGCATGAAGTATCACTACTGATAATCAGATCAAGAGTATTACAAACTCTAGTTGCCTCCCAAACATCCTGCTGTGTAAAACAATCATCCAATAAATCCACAAAAGCCTTGCTAGTGTGTGAGTGACCAACTCACAAATTCCAGTCAATATCCGGGAAATTAAAATCCCCCATTATAAGACACTAATTTACTGGCCCATTCTATTTCTCTGCACAATTGCTCATTATACTCATCAGATTCATTAGGCCTATAACACACACCTACTCTCATTTTTCTTTTCCCAGTGCTTATGTCACACCAAACAGACTCAGCATTGCATTGTCCACCCACATCAATTGGATGCATTTCCTTAGATTTTATGTGTTTCTTAACTAACAGCATAATCTCTCCTCCCTTTCTGTCCTGTCTATCCTTTCTGTTCACATTGTACTTCCCAAATTCCAGTTCTGCACTGCTTATGTCTGTGTGACACCATGTCTCTGATATCTGCGTTTGAGGTCTTGACTAGCACTTCAAGCTCATCGAATTTATTAACTATACTCCTAGCATTGGTGTACATACAAGTATACATGCACCTGTTTCTACTCTTAGTTACCCTAACACAGCCCATGTATTTACTTGTTCCATTATGACTCCCAGCAGACGTGGAAATTCCCATTGCCTTGCTTTCCAGGCTGCTGCTCAATTGCATTTCAATAGACGTAGTGCAAGAATCACTTTTACCTCTGCCAGCAGCTACTGTTAATCTATTAGTCTGTGTATCCCCCCAAGCTAGTAGTTTTCCAAACCACCTAATATGCCTCGATAGCATCAACAAATATTCCCGCACCCTTTCTATTTAAGTGTATCCCATCCCTGTAGAAGCAGTCTCTCCTGTTAACAAGCACAGACCAGACTGAGAAAAATTCTATCCCTTGAGCCTTGCACAATCTCTCCAGGGCCGAATGATCGACAAGGCTCTCATCATATATTCCTATTGTGTCTGGGCAGAATTGCAGACACTTTCAAATTCAACCCTAACACACGGCTTTTTTTCAGCATTGTCTTGTACTTGTTAAGTAAGTCTGCCGGTCTCCTGCTCTTAATATCATTAGTGCCAACGTGCACAACAATATTGCCCTTTGTTCCCTTAAAGGATGATATCTGCCCTACAACGTCATCAACCTGGCAGACATACCCAGGTCTGTTCCATCTATCCTTTTTGCACAATATGTTCCCCGTTTCCCTGACAATAGACTCATCTACAACAAAAAGTTCCTTTGGGACCAGCGCATTCTGCCTTGGGCGTTGCTGCTGTGTTGCATGAGGTTCAAGTGCAAGCTCTGGCATTGATGTGAGCAGCTGAGAAATTGATGGGCTCCTCAACTGAAATCCTTCGAGGGCATCCACCCTGTCCATCAAGCTCTCATATAAGCCCATAACAATGCCGAGTTGGCACCTGATTTCCTTGCACTCCTTACATCGTGCACACACGAAGACATTCCTCTTGGCAATATCATGTCCTGTTCCTGATTGCTCCACAGACATCAAAAAAGCAGTGCATTTCAATAAACTGATTCAGAGGACAACCACCCCTCCCCCTCTGTTCTCCCCTGAGCCACAGCACTTCCACTAGTTTAAGCCTTCTGCTCAATAAATCTTCAATAAAAAATATAACCCTAAACCTATATTCCAATACAGTTATGATACTATATATATATATATATGTATGTATTTCGGTATCGAATATTATCTCCGAGTTACGTTATATGACTTTCTTATTCCCTGTCAACTTATGTATTAATTTATGATGTTACATTTGTAATAACTGGGTTGATATTTTTATTTAGTTAAAAAAATACAGTTTAATTAACAGTGAAATTTAATAAGCTTAATAAATTTTACTGATTAGTTGATACTACTATACTAGCTATCTAGTTTTACGTTAAACTTTATGCTAGCACACGTTGTCTTATAACAATGGCGGCAAGTTAGGAACGGTTAATCTACAGACATGAGGTATTATTTACTTTCCATATCGCACTATCTAAATTCAAAATAAACCACGGAGCCTGACTAGGTCTATAAGCTACTTATAGAAAATAATTTAATCTAACAATTAAAATCAATAAAGCGGCTAAGTATAATTAAAAACTTTTTTGTTTGCAGGAGCTGCTAAACCTGTCCACATGTGGATTTGATACCCTTACCATACCTAGTAACAACCTACAAAATCTCTGTATCTAAATTCAATTTAAACTAAAGTATTGTTACTAGGAATATAAAGCAACTCTAAAAAATAAATTAATATGCCAATTAAAGTCAATAGAAAAGCAAAAACTTCTTTATTTGCTTGAGCTGTAAAAATAATTGTATAGTGATATTTATTCGACCTTCAGAATGCCGAGCACTACAAATGCACAGGTAAATAATTACATAGGTCATTTCCTGATTAGATATCGTTCAGTGCGTATCGACAGGTGTGTCTTTTACGTAGAAAAGATTTGACTTACTCCGTATACCTCTACATTTTACATAGAAAAGCATGCACGGGGGTGTGTGAGCAAAGCGAGCAGGGGGTGAAGCCGCCTAGTATACCATTAAAAAAAATACTCCATGAGGAGGATTCCAAGTTCAATAAATAATGAAGGTGCCAGATTACCTGAGCAGAAAAGTCAGCATGGAAAGGTTATAGAGCAATAAAAAATACTGATGCCTATAACAGCTACAAACTGATCTGTAATAATGCCACAGAAAAGGTTAGGCTGGCAAAGACGAATTATGAGAAATTACTAGCAAAGAGAGCAAAGTGTGAGGATAAGCAATTTTTCACTTATATAAATGCAACGAGAAGGACAAATCAGATCAGACCCTTATGTAATGGATGTAGGATACTATTAGATACACTAGCTGATGTTGCAGATGAACTCAACAGTTACTTTGCATCAATATTTACAAAAGAAAAACCCTTTATGTCTATGAACTTATGGGAGTGAAGTTGAAAAATAAGTAATGATATTGAAATGTCACATGATTATTTAATAAAAAAACTTTCAAGCCTACAGGTGAGTAATGCTCCTCCTGGAGTTCATGGCATATACCCTATAATTTTAAGGGAGGCAGAAAGTGAGTGCATTGAACCATTACGGCTAACTGTGAGAGCATCACTGGACCCAGGAGAGATTCCGTTGGATTGAAAAAGTGTAAATGTGGTTCTAAGAAGGTGAGAAATTAATAACCGGTCAGTCTAACTTCAGTAGAAGGTAAAATCACGGATATAATGAACAAGGGTGGAATTCCAGATCACTCAGATAGAAATAGAATACTGAAGGATACACAGAATGGTTTTGTAAAGGGAAAATCATGTTTAACAAATCTAGTTAGCTATTTTTACATAGTCACTCATGACTGGATTTATGGAATAATTTCGTCATTGTTTATTTAGAGTCAAAGCATTTGACTCAGTCCTACAGTTACTTTATAAAGCTGGAGCAGGTTGGAATCACGGGTTAAATCCTTGGATGGATAGCAGGATGGCTTAGACGCAGTAGGCAGAGGGTTGTGGCAAATGGTTATTCTTAAGATTGGTTTAATGTAAGAAGTGGGGTTCCCCAAAGATCAGTATTGGGACCACTGTTGTTTTTGATTTTCTTAAATGACATTGATGAAGGGATAGAAGACGTGATGTCTAATTTTGAAGATGATGTAAAGATTGTAGAGTAGTTACTGATCACTGCCAAGCAGCAGAGATTCTTCAGAGCGACCTAGATAGTAGTAGTAGTAGTGGCATGTGATGCAAGAAAGCAAATGTATGAGCTTATGCAGCATCAGCCAAAAAAAAAAAAAATCACACCATTCCCTCCAAATGCCTGTCCAGTTCCTCCTTAAATTTATTCAACCTATCAACTTCCACAACGACAGATGGAAGTTTGTTCCAGCAATTAACCACCCGCTGGCTAAAGGCAAATTTCCGCACATCTATTCTACATCTGTCTTTTCTTAATTTGAATTTATGCCCCCTTAGGTTCGTAATCTGAACAAGTGGAAGGATTCCATCAGAATTCAGTGTGCTCAATCCATTCAAGGCCTTATATACCTTGATAGTTTCAGGGATGGTCACAAAAATGGCTGCTATGCTTTAATTCAGCAAAATGCAAGGTCTTACACCTGGGGAACAGCAACCTCAAAATAACCTATACACTTGGAGTTGAACTAAAGTCAGTAGTGAGTTAGTCGGTCTCAGGCGTAGATAGAAAGGTTTTTACCCCCAGAAACTGGGGGGTTTTATATCCAGATAAACAGGCAAATCAACTAGAGAACAGGTGCAATTTACAGACAAAATACATATATGGGTATATACCGTATTTTCCGGCTTATAAGATGCGGTTTTTTTCGCGAAGAAATACTCGGAAAATCACCCTGCGTCTTATATGGTCAATGTAAGATTAGGCCTAAAAACTACCGGCAATGCATTTTCGATGACGCAGTGCCGGTAAACTGAGTTCTGAAAATTTCCCTTTGAAAATCACACCAATTTTACTTAAGATTTATCTGTTGAAATATATTTTTAACAATTAGCATTAGCAGAGGCATATGATGCAAGAAAGCAAGCTTATTCAGCATCAGCCAAAAAAAAAAAAAAACACACACACACCACTCCCATTTCACCCCTCTGTTTGTTCGAAATACCTGTCCAGTTGAGCCTTAAATTTGTTTAGGCTATCAACTTCAACAACAAGTGATGGAAGTTGGTTGCGCCAACCAACCACCCGCTGGCCAAAGGCAAATTTCCGCACATCTATCCGACATCCGTCCTTCCTCAATTTGAATTTATGCCCTCTGAGGTGATTATTCTGAGCAAGATGAAGAATCCCATTGGCATTGAGCATGCTCAAACTATTCAAAGCCTTATACACCTCTATCAGATCACCTCGCCGGTGCCTAGTCTCCAGACTCTGTAATTTGCAAAACTTAAGCCTTTCTTCGTAAGAGCAACCCTTTGTTCCATTCACTAATCTTGTTGCCCTTCTCTGTACCCGTTCCAGCAGCTCTACATCCTTCTTGAAATGAGGCCTCCAGACCTGTATACAGTACTCAAGATGTGGCCTAACCATTGCCTTATACAAGGGAATAATCACCTCCTTATCCCTGCTAGAAAAATTCCTGTATATCATTGACAAGACACCATGAGCTACTCTTGCAGCTCGTCTGCACTGCTCAGAGAACTTCATATCTGCCTGCACAATTACCCCCAGGTCCTTTTCATTCTCCACCACTGTCAGTGTAGTACCGCAGAGTTGATACGTTGCTCTGGGGTTACTGTAATTATCAGTGGTTACAATCTATGGCAACAATACATACCAGTAATCTTTTTGTCGTGGAAAATTTGTTGAAATCTGCGTGATATGAATCTCACAATCAGACACAAGTAAAAACTTGTTTCATTTTCCCCATGTGTTTGCTTCCTCTATAATATGATCTTGCACTTTTATGGTATTCCTCTATGATCTCGCGCTTTTATGGTATGGCGGGCTAATTAGACTGGATTGGGATTTTTCAATTCCAACCGTCTTTTTCAAAGAAAAGTGACACCTGTATTTGTCTTAGGGTGAGTAAGAATTTCTGTTACGTTACTTCTGTCAGCTTTTTTCAGAAACCAATATTTCATTATTGGTTGAACATTTACCCAAGCGTATGGTATACGCTTGGGTAAATGTTCACGGTAATATATACAGTAATATATTTTTGAGAAAAATATATTACCGTATTTAATTTTTACAAACCATATCACGCCATGTCGCCATATTTGGTTACATCAGTCGGTAAAAGATCGTTTCTTAGTTTTACCATAAACAGTATCGAAGGATAATAGAAGGGTTATTATTTTTTCCAAAATATGTGGCCAAAACTAGGGTGCGTCTTGTATGAATGTGCATCTTATAAGCCGAAAAATACGGTATTAGAAATAATGGGTGGCCCTAATATAACAGTTTTTTTTTTGAATCAGTAGAAAGAGACCTGGGAGTTACAATATGGTTAGACATGATTCTAGAACTAGGGCCATAAATTCAAGTTACGGAGAGGGGGGGTAGTTGTTTAGACTGGATTTCAAGAAGTTTTATTTTAGCCAGCGAGTTATAAATTACTGGAATAAGTTAAACATGGGTGGTAGAGGCTGACAGTTTGGGGAAATTCAATGGTTAGCTGGATATTTACCTATGGGAGGAGGGAAATGCACTAGTTGTGTATTTCCTTTTCTTTTATTATATTATTATTTTACTGTTTTTTTTTGTTTTTTTTTTGCTGGTGCAGCAAAAGGCTTTCTTGCACCTTATGGCCATTACTAACACTAGCATTAGTGAAGAAGTCAGAAGACAGAATTTGATCCACCATCACCTGCAGTGGGTAATGGTAAATACCCAAATAAAAAAATAACAGTTGGCAGGCCATGCCCTAAGATGTGAGCTTCATTAAAAGAACTTTTGAAGGGAATGAATCCATCACTTTTTAGGAAGTGAACAAATTTCCATGCAGAAGGAAAATGTACCAATAGAACAAGAAAGTGTAAAAAGGTAATGCAAAAAAAGGAGCGAGCTCAGAAGCACAGGTTTTGAGACAAGTGGAGAAATTACATCAGGTCTTACAGCTTTTTTGGCATCAAAATTGTCCAGAATGCTTCTAGAACCCTTTTGCCAGAAGACCATAGAGGCACTAAGTGGAATGTGTGAAATATGACAGGATGTAGTCTATCAAGATTGATACAAAAGTTCAAAGAAAATAGGATCCTAATAAGCCAGCTTTGAAGATGTCATAGAACTATCAGGTTATAAAGAACTGGGAGTATTGGTGGCAGAATTGATCCTAGGAAGTGTGGAACCACATTTAGGGGTTTTTCACTATCATAATTAAAAATGTGTACAATATGTCACATTTTTCATTAAAAACTATTAAAAATATATAGGTCTGTATAGAGTTCTGGTGTTAGTCTTGTTTGTTATTTGGTTTTTAGGAGCATTAGCAACTAGGGCCATATTGCTCCGGGGATATTCGGTGGTCATTCCCTGACCTTTCTGCATCCTCTGTATTTGCTGGGCACGGGCTTGAACCCCGGTATAATCAAGAAGTGTGTGCGCTACGCACTGCTGCTCCTGTCCACCTGGCTATGGAGGTGCCATGTTAGTCTTCTTGCACAAATCATCATTTAGTTTTCTATATAGTTTTTATTTATACGTAAAGCCTAATCTTTCTTGCTTTTCTCTTTGCAACTTCTGTTATTATTTTGTCCAATTCGTAGGTCTTTGTTACACCACATTCAATTGTTGTTATTTGGTTTTTAGGAGCATTAGCAACTAAGACCACATTGCTCCGGAGATATGCGGTGGTCATTCCCTGACCTTTCCGCATCCTCCGTATTTGGTGGTCACGGGCTCGAACCCAGGTCTAATCAAGAAGCATGTGCTACGCACTGCTGCTCCTGCTCACCTGGCTATGGAGATGCCCCACATTCAATGGTATGCTCGTTTGTTTTGTGGACTTTACGGTGCAAGAGCAACATGACCATAATGTGCCTAACCAGGGTAAAGTTCAACACTGTTTTTTTTATCAATATGGATTGTGGTTGAAGTTTAGAGAATTATAGGTTTGTATCTGTTTGAGGAAAGTAAAGATTTTGTCCACATATGGTGCATCTGCTGTGAGATGAACGTCCTGAGCAATACTCAGGGCGTTCATTGCTGAAAATGAGGCAAAGTGAATTTGTCACTCGCTGTTGTAAATGGGGCAATCAATGAGTATATGCTGGACTGTAATATGATAGTATATAACAGAGCTATGGTGCTCAATACATTCTACATTGATATCACAATATTTGTAAAAGGATAAGAGAAATTTATCACAATATGATACGTAGAAACTTCTGTATGATACTCTCCAGAAATTAAAACAAATAAAAGATTAACCCAAAATAATTATAATAAAAAATCAATTGAACACAATTCAAAAATTAACTAAAAATCAAAAAACAAGTGAAAAAAATAATAATAATAATTTAAAAATCAATTAAAGTTAAATTTTTATGTTTACCTTTGATTTTTAATTAATTGTTTTTTGATTTTTAGTTAATTTTTGAATTGTGTTCAGATTGGGTGTTGCAGTTTGTGCAATGTGGTGAGTCAGCGGCCACAAGCAGATAATGATGTTTCGGGGGTGTGTGGCCTATCTGTAATTGGACTAATACGACTTGTTCACGTCAGTTCTAATGTACACTAGATTTCCATTGTTTGATATCTTTTTTATACCAAGTAGGTTATTATTGGCTTGAATCTACCAGATGTGTTGCCATTGTTGAAGATATCATTTCTATATAATGTACTTGTAGTCAGATGCAGGTGTAGTAAAGGATTGGTTTATAGGATCAATAGAAGTTTTGGCAGCTAGGTCATATTGTTTGTTTCAAGAAATTCCAGTGTGACCAGGGATCCAACAAAAGAGAACTTGTTTCTTCTGGTTTAACAGATTATTTTAGATCTGTCTGAGGGGGTTTCATTCTTTGTAATCTATTGTATAGCTTGGATCACGCCAATATATTTTAAATACATCAAAAATGTTCTTTTATATTTGCTTCATTTCCTATAAAGTGAGATATTCTATGTGGAGAGTGATTGAACAGTGTTTGACTGGATGGTTGAATATAAGGAACAATCAACCAGAAAATGACCAACCATAAGTTGTTGTTGTTATTATTTGGTTTTTAGGAGCATTAGCAACTAAGGCCATATTCCTCCGGGAATATGTGGTGGTCATTCCCTGACCTTGCTGCATCCTCTGTATTCGGTGGTCACGGGCTCAAACCCCGGTCTAATCAAGAAGCATGTGCTACACACTGCTGCTTCTGCCCACCTGGCTACGGAGGCACCTACCATTAGTTGTCTGTGACAGGATGAGCACTGAGTTGGGTGTTCTCCCAATAACACACAGAGATGAGTATGATGAGTGTGTCCAATTCTGAGCCTTGCCAATATGACTTTCTTTTGTCTGTTTCGTTGGAAAGCAGAGAGCACAGCTTTGGATCTTGTATTATCTGGTAAAGTTTATTGTTGGTGTTACTTTTCCAGATTGGTGACCACTTATCGTAGCCTGCTTTGCATATGACAGACTTATAGTCAGTGTAAGGAACCTGAGGATGCTGTGAGAGAGTGGGTTGACGATGTTTAGCAACAAGGTCTGTTTGAGAGTTTGTTCAAGATATTAATAATTTTGGGTGACTGTTTGCATTGCAAGTAGATAATTCTACAGATATTAGCTGGAAAGCCCAATCAATAGCATTTGTCAGGTTTATCGAAAATGGCACAATTATTATTATTTTTTTTTTTCTTTTTTGTTGTTGTAAAGAACTCACCAAAAGAACAACCAGTCAAGGTATTTTCGAAGTAATGAATAATTATTTACAAAAGTGTGGTATTTTATGGAAGTCGTGCATTGTCATTTGTACGGACGATGCTCCTGCAATGACAGGAGAAATAAAAGGATTCGTAAACTTAGTAAAAAGACACAATTCAAATATTATTACAACACACTGTTTTATACACAGAGAAATTCTAGTAGCGAAGACAGTTGTACCCGATTTAAAACTTGTACTTGATCAAGTGGTTAAAATGGTCAATTATATCAGAACTAGACCACAAAAAATGTCTTTTTGAAAATCAAGTGAGGAACTGAAGTGTGACCATTTTTCTTTAAGAATGCATACGAGGTTCGGTAGCTATCAAAAGGAAATGTACTGCGTATGGATGAGTTGTGTGAGCAAATGCTCATTTTTTTTTTTTTTTTCCCCGCTAGAGCAATCAGAATTTTGTTTGGTACTGTAAATGAGCTTTTCTAGCAGATTTATTCATGCAGCTTAATAAATGAAAAGATCAGTATGCAGGGACCAGAGGAAAATTTACTCACTTCTACTGACAAGTTGATCGCCTTTAAAGAAAAGTTGAGTATATGGAAAAAATAGGTAAATGTTTCCCTTGACTGCCAAAACCAATTATATTAAAATAATTAATGTAATAAGCGAAACATTAGGTGTTACAGATAAAAAGTAAGCATTACTTTCCATCCCTTAATACCAAAAAATATGCCGCTAAGAGACCCATTTGCAATAAGAACTTAATCTGCAAGAACTTAATTAAACCTTGCAGAACTTAATCTGCAAGAGGAAGAAGAATTGGCTGAGATCCATAGTGACCAGTCACTGGAAATTCACTTTAATAACACTAATATTAGAAAACTAAGGATCAAAATTCAAAATGAATTTCCAAGAATTTTATTGCCATTTTCCAATTCCTCCTAATGCAAAACATGGTTTTCCACTTTAAATGAGATTAAACAAACAAACAAACAAACAAACAAAAAAAAAAAAAAAAAAAAGAGAGACTAAAGTCGGTAGAAGAGGAGTGAGAGAAAGCCTGTCCTCATATTTAAAAACTGTGCACCTCCCATCACACCCAAACACTGATTAAAATGTTATAATTGTATATTTGTATGTTTTTATATAATTATGTTAATTTTTTTACATATTTTACATATTTCCTTTTAAATTTCCTGCAATTCATGTATGGTCAAAAAGGCATTAAAAACAAATAAGTGTATTATTAAATATACTCAACAGAAATAACTTAGTTTACGAAAATATGAATTTTACACACACACACACACACACACACACACACACACACACACACACACACACACACACACACACACACACACACACACACACAGGGTGTCTCAAAAATATTGGCACAAACATTTAGGGGAGGTACGTAACATCTAAAGGAATGTGAATCGCATAGGAACCCATAACTGGAAACGTTAAATAGAAAGGGTGCAAGAATTTTTGCTGATGCTGTCGAGGCAGTGTTAGGTGGGTCGGAAAACTGCTAGATTGGGGGGATACAAGGACTAATAGATTAACAGTAGCCACTGGTAGAGGAGAAAGTGATTCTTGCACTGCTTCTATTGGAATGAGCAGCAGCCTGGAAAATAAGATGCAGGATATTACAGAGACTGCTGGGAATCATGGGGGTACAAGTAAACACATGGGTTGTGTTAGGGTGGCTAAGATGAAGAGCAGATGCATGTATACTTGCGTGTATACCAATGCTAGGAGTTTAGTAAATAAATTTGATGAATTTGAGTTATTGGTCATAACATCAAAGGCAGATATTGTTGTGATTTCAGAGACGTGGTGTCACACAGATATAAGGAATGCAGAACTGGAATTTGGGGAGTACAATGTTTACAGAAAGGATAGACAGGATAGGAAGGGAGGAGGGGTTATGCTATTAGTTAAGAAACACATAAAATCCAAGGAAGCGAAGCCAGTCGACATCACTGGACAGTGCAGTGTCGAGTCAGTTTGGTGTGACATAAGCATTGGGAGATCAAAATTGAGAGTAGGAGTGTGCTATAGGCCTAATGACTCTGATGAGTATAATAAGAAACTGTACAGAGAAATAGAGTGGGCCAGTAAATCAGAGAGTCTTATAATGGGGGATTTTAATTTCCAAGATATTGACTGGAATTTGGGGGCTGGTCACTCACACACTAGCAAGGCTTTTGTGGATTTATTGGATGATTGTTTTCTACATCAGCATGTTCGGGAGGCAACTAGAGGGAGTAATACTCTTGATTTGATAATCAGTAGTGATTCTTCATGCATTAAGAATCTGCAGATAAATGAACCACTAGGTGGCAGTGATCACAGTGTTCTGAAGTGGGAGTTACTCAAAGAGGTAACTACCATTAGGGGTAAAGGGAAGGGGTATTGCTTTTGTAAAGGCGACTACGATGGACTGAGACAGTATTTAAATTCTATACAGTGGGATCAACTGATGATGTTACCAACAGCAAATTCAAAATGGGAAGCATTCAAAGAACTTATCTTGCAAGCTACTAGGCTTTACATACCAACTAAGAAATACTGTTCAAGGTTTAGGCCTAAATGGATGTCAGATGAACTAATGAGGCATATGGCAGAGAAGAAAAATGCATGGGATACATACAAATTAATGGGCGACACAGAAGCCTATGATAGATACAAGTTGATCTGTAACCAAGTTACAAAGGAGGTTAGGCAGGCGAAGGCAGATTACGAGAGATCCTTGGCAAGGGATGCGAAGAAAAACAGCAAAGAGTTCTTTACTTATGTAAACTCTAGAAGGAAGGGGATGAATCAGATTGGTCCACTTGATATCGATGGGTCAACTGTTGATGACCCTGCTCAGGTAGCTAACAAACTAAATGAATATTTTGCATCGACAATTACACATGAGGAGTTATTCAGTGAGGGGAATGCCAGAGGTGTATTCAACTCTAGCAGTAAGCTAGAGAATCTTGTAATAACTGAGAGTAAAGTGGAGGAGAAATTGTTGAAGATAAACACAAGAAAGGCACCTGGGGTGGATGGGATCTATCCAGTTATATTAAAGGAGGCAGCAAAGGAAGTAAGCAAACCCTTAGCCATAATTATGAGAGCTTCCTTGGACTCAGTGGAGGTACCCATGGACTGGAGATGTGCAAATGTGACCCCAAATCACAAGGGAGGATCAAAGGCTGACACAAGTAATTATAGACCTGTGAGTTTAACTTCTGTTCCCGGAAAATTAATGGAGGCACTGGTTAAAGAAGCACTGCAGGATCATCTAGACAAGACTTCATTTATAGCTCGGAC
Source organism: Mastigoproctus giganteus (assembly GCF_048544385.1). NCBI lineage: Eukaryota > Metazoa > Arthropoda > Arachnida > Uropygi > Thelyphonidae > Mastigoproctus > Mastigoproctus giganteus. The sequence goes on along the minus strand of NC_143587.1, from coordinate 98,782,457 downwards.
ACAGCATGGTTTTGTTAAGGGGAAGTCTTGCCTGACCAACTTGATTGGATACTATGATGCAGTCACAAAAGAACTGGATGCAGGGAATAACTTTGATATTATATACTTGGATGCAACAGTATCGGAAAGGCTTCTGATACTGTTGCACATGGAAGACTGCTGCGCAAATTGGAGCAGTGTGGCATTGGAGGCAAATTGCTGCTATGGATAAAGGGGTGGTTGAGGGGAGAAGACAGAGAGTGGTAATCAATGGACACTGCTCATCGTGGACTAATGTTATTAGTGGAGTCCCTCAGGGTTCGGTATTGGGTCCTTTATTGTTCTCTGTATTTATAAATGATATTGATGATGGTATATCAAGCTTAATGTCCAAGTTTGCAGATGATACGAAGGTTGGCAGGGTTGTTAAGGACACTACTGACACTATGCTGCTGCAACAGGATCTGGAAAGGTTGAGCAGATGGGCTGAGAAGTGGCAAATGAAGTTTAACATTGACAAATGTAAAGTACTACATATGGGAAACAGCAACCCCAGAGCAACGTATCAACTCTGTGGTACTAAACTGACAGTGGTAGAGAATGAAAGGGAGCTGGGGGTGGTTGTGCAGGCAGATATGAAGTTCTCTGAGCAGTGCAGACGGGCTGCAAGAGTAGCTCATTGTGTATTGTCAATGATATATAGGAATTTTTCTAGCAGGGATAAGGAGGTGATTATTCCCTTGTATAAGGCAATGGTCAGGCCACACCTAGAGTACTGTATACAGGCCTGGAGGCCTAATTTCAAGAAGGATGTAGAGCTGCTGGAACGCGTACAGAGAAGAGCAACAAGATTAGTGAAATAACAAAGGGGTGCTCTTACGAAGAAAGGCTTAAGTTTTGCGAATTACAGTGTCTGGAGACTAGGCACCAGCGAGGTGATCTGATAGAGGTGTACAAAGCCTTGAATGGTTTGAACATGCTCAATGCTGATGGGATTCTTCCTCTTGCTCAGAATAATCACCTGAGAGGGCATAAGTTCAAATTGAGGAAAGACAGATGTAGGATAGACGTGCGGAAATTTGCCTTTAGCCAGCGGGTGGTTGGTAGGTGGAACAGACTTCCATCCCTTGTCGTGGAAGTTGATAGCCTAAATAAGTTTAAGGCTCAGCTGGACAGGTATTTCAAACGAACAGAGGGGTGAAGTGGAAGTGGTTATTTTTTATTTATTTATTTTGCTTTATTTTTTTTTTTTGGCTGATGCTGCATAAGCTTGCTTTCTTGCATCAAATGCCTCTACTAATGCTAATGCTAATGTCACCGTAAATCGGTAGACGGCACGGTACTCGCCACACGAAGAGCATGCATCGATATACGAACTGTGAGATGGCAGACATGCACCAAGTATATGGATTAGCAGAGGGCAATGGAAGAGCCGCTCAACAAATTTATGGAGAATGCTTCCCAAACAGACATGTACCGGACAACCGTTAGTTTGCACGTGTGCATCAAAATTTGTGCGATTATGGGTCATTTAAAGGTAACAGGAGTAGTGCGGGCGGACCACGTTCGACGCAAACTCCCGCCATGGAAGAAAGTGTGTTGAATGCCGTCCAGAATAATCCTACTACCAGCACACGTGCTATTGCCTCTGCCTTAGGAATGTCTCATTGCAGTGTACAGCTTGCCTGGCACGACGATTTCTTACACCCCTTTCATCTCCAAAGGGCTCAGTTACTGCTCCCCCCCAATATCATCCTGCACGTGTGGCTTTTGCGCAGTGGTTTCTCCAAGAAAGTGTTCAAGACTTGAATATTCCAGCCTTTGTTTTGTTCACAGATGAGGCTTATTTTACTAGGGAAGGCTTATTCAATCAGCACAATGCTCATGTGTGGGCTCACGACAACCCACACGGTGTGCGCCCCCATGCGGCACAACATCGCTTCACAATAAATGTGTGGGCAGGTATGGTCAGTGACTGCTTAGTCGGCGCATACCTGTTACCATCCCGCATGAACTCCGCTAAATATCGGATCTTTCTTGAACAAGTTCTACCAGGGTTACTTGACGATGTTCCAGCAAATGTGAGATGCAACATTTGGTTTCAACATGACGGGACGCCTACCCATTATGGAGGGTGTGTTCGTGACTATTTGAACAGGCGTTTTGGGCATTGATGGATTGGCCGTGGTGGACCCGTTGTCTGGCCCCCACGCTCACCTGATTTATTGAGCCTTGATTTCTTTCTGTGGGGGGCCCTCGAATCTATCGTGTATGAATCGCCTGTGGAGACTGAAATGGATCTCGTGGCGAGACTCGTCTGCGCTGCTGCTACTGTCAAAGAAACTCCAGGTGTGTTCGACCATGTCCGCCAATCCATGCTGCATTGGTGTCATGCATGCATTGCGTCTCAGGGTGGAACCTTCGAGCATCTGTTGTAACATCATGAAATGCATCCATCTCATACTCCATTGTTAATATTATGTCAAATAAATGTTTGCCACTAATTAATATCTTGTGTCATTTCTGCTTATTGTGCCTCTGCTACTACTTTCTCGTGACGTTTCTGGTTATGGGTTCCTATGCGATTCACATTCCTTTAGATGTTACCTACCTCCCCTAAACGTTTGTACCAATATTTTTGAGACACCCTGTATATGTAATATATTTTTTTTGTTCTTATTTGGTTTTTTTTTTTTTTTTGTCAGGAGCATTAGCAACTAAGGCCATATTGCTTCAGGGATATGCGATGGTCATTCCCTGACCTTTCTGCATATTTGGTAGTCACGGGCTCGAACCTCGGTCTAATCAAGAAGCGTGTGCTACTCACTCTGCTCCTGCCCACCTAGCAACAGAGGCACCTATATGTAATATATTATATATAATATACACCTAATTCTGTTTTTGCACGAACTTTTTTTTACACGGATTTGATTTAACACGAATTCAAAATAAATATTTCATTCTCTTTTTACGCGAGTCATTTTGATTTAACACGATTTCTATGAATTTTTTTTGCCTAAATTCTAAGAATTTTTTTTTTTTTTATTTGTGGCATATTAGTATCATTTCTATATTACACGCACCAATAGATTAGTGTGATTATCAGCTATTTATTAGTGTGATAGATTAGCTAGTGTGTGCGTTTTGAAATGGTGGCTTTTGTTTACCAATGTGTACGTCTAGGTATCTATGAATCATCAACGTTTTTATTGAATTTTGGTGCACATCTACGGTATTCGTGCATTGTATCTTCGAAAGACATTTAGTAGTAAGTTCTATTTCAAAGTGAAAGAATCTTTAGTGAAATTTGTGCACATATAAATTTATTAATTTTGCCGATAGTCAATAAATTGTAACTTTACAAATTTTTCATACTTTTTTTATTAATTATAACTGCGATATTTTTCGGTAGCCCTTATATAATGTCGAATAATTCGCCTATTACCAAAATGAAAAGGAAAGCGATTTCTTTGGAACTTAAAATTCAAATTTTAGATCGTCTTGCAACTGGACATGGCCTACGTCTGTAAGAAAGCATTTTGGTGTACATGAAGCTACCGTAAGAACTATTAAGAAAAATGAAGCTGCAATTAGGAAGTCGGTATGTTCTGGAACAAAAGTAAGTGTTAATTCATCATCATATACAAGAGATATTGTCAAGGAAAAAATGGAAAAGGCTCTGGTAATATGGATAGAAGATCAGTCACAAAAAAGAGTACCAGTAGATGGAAATGCCATCAAGCAAACAACACTAAGAATTTACAGACAGATTAAAGAAAAGGAGCCAAGCACTTCATCTCAGTTAAACAGAAAGTATGAATTTTCTGCGAGTACAGGTTGGATGATAGGGTTTCTTAAAAGGAATGCTCTTCCTAATATAAAAATTAAAGGTGAAACTGCATCTGCAGATGAATCGGCCACTAAAGTATTCCCGCAGGAACTTGCAAAAATTATTGAAGATGGAGGATACACTCCTGACCAAGTGTGGAATGCAGATGAAACTGGTTTCTTCTGGAAACGAATGCCGAACAGAACATATGTAGCCAAATCGCAGAAAACTGCTGGTGGTTTTAAGGTAGCTAAGGATCGTGTGACCTTGTTATTTTCCTCCAACGCTTCAGGAGATCGTATGTTGAAACCACTGCTGGTAAATCGAGCCCTAAACCCACGTTCAATGAAAGGTGTAGATATCAATAAACTGCCTGTTCACTGGATGTCAAACAAGAAAGCCTGGGTGACCACTGTTCTCTTTACAGAATGGTTCAACAAATGTTTCGCCCCAGAAGTCAGATGTTATATGAATTTGAAAGGTCTCGAATTTAAAGTTCTTCTGATTTCTTGACAATGCACCCGGCCATCCTGTCTTGGAACACCCAAACGTACAAATTTTATTTCTGCCACCTAATACTACATCTTTGATACAACCGCTAGACCAAGGTATAATTGCGACAATTAAAACATACTACGTAAAACAAACATTCCAACACGTTTTGGACAAACTGAATGATGAAACACTAACAGTTTAATGTGTGGAAGAAATTCTCAATTATGGATTGTATCAATCAAGTTGGATTAGCGTTAACTGAATTAAAACCAGCAACTTTAAATGCGTGTTGGAAAGCAGTTTGGCCACAATGTGTAAAAAGCAAAGATCCCATCATCCCTAATACGACCGAATTTCCCAACATCATTACAATGGCACACAAAATTGGTGGAGAAGGATTCGATGATCTATCGTTTGAAGATATTGATGAATTGTTAGCCGACAAAGCCCTAAGCGAAGATGAAATATTAGAGGTTGTCCTTGGGACCCCTTATCCCACAGAACGTAGTGATAATGAAGAAAATGATCCTGTTCTAAATGCAGATTTAATAAAAGAAGGTCTGGAACTGGCCAGAAAATTAGGTAATCATTTTGTCAAACATGACCCTAATGAAGAACGCGCTGGGAAGTTTCAACGTGAACTGAAGTTGTTGACAGCCTCTTACAGAGAATTATATAACGGCCTAACCAAAACACGAACACAACGATTAATAACTGAATTCGTTCGTAAAAACCGGTGAAACATCAGCACCAGAGGAGACTCGTGCTGATTTTGCTCAAGAGATCACAGAAAGAATTTCATAATAGAGGAAGAAGACCATGTCCACAACATTTCTAGTGATATTCCAGTCGTACGCAAATGTATGCGCCGTTTATTATCAGAAAGTGAAAATAAATAAAATCTTGTTATGTGTAAAACAGATTTTTTTTGTTCATGAAGAATTTTTTTCATTTAATATGCATACAAATTTACTTTAATACATTTTCATTACATATTATTACATGTGTATTTTGTTGAAATAAAATAATAAGCTTAAAACGAATATTTTTATGTGTTTTTTTTTTTTAATTATTTTTACTGATTTTTTAGATCCGGAACCAATCGTCTTTCCTTCCATAAATACAATGTCTTTTTTTACACGATTTTTTTTTACACGTATTTTTCAGGAACGTATCTATCGTGTAAAAACAGAATTAGGTGTATATTAGTATAATAGTGATTGTAGTGTGCCGCAAAATTTTAGCATCTTTAAAAGTGTGCCGCAACAACAAAAAGGTTGAGAAACACTGTAATAAAGCGAAACTGCTGATGATTGAATTAGTGGCTGCAGACTCCCGGAAAGCCGCGGGACACTTTATAATTACAATAGCATCTGTTAGGAACCAATTCAGGTGAACCTATTCGTGGCCTGCAATCTTGTTTGCGATATACAAACAAAGAATTAGTCACAAGTAGACTGTTTGTGTGAAATACTATCAAGAGATGGTTCGTGTGAAAATAAAGGAAACCTGAAAACCACAAAACGAAAATGCAGACACTTGAAATAGTGGCTTTTAGTTACAATTTGTGCAGCCAGAAATATTGCCCATTTAATTATTTTGAATATTTCATGTCTTTTGAATTTTAGCGATTTATTTTTGTCATGATCTAACAATTACAGAATCAGTTGATGTGATTTTTCGTGTTATTGTTAATTGACATAAATTTATCGAATTCGTGTTTTATAAAATATAAATTGTTATTTTCACTTGGGGGAGGGGGGGGATTTTATTCCACCGGAGCTGAAACTCACCCTCGGTCACTTTTATTCCACCGCGGGTAAAACTCACCCTGGATTCAACACTGTACTACATTATCTTTGTAGGAACTACATCTGATTCCAGAAATTTTTGTGGTTTTGTGAGAATTAAAAAAAATTATAAATTCGGGATTTATAATCACTTAACGGAAAAAATTATCAGGAAGGAAACAGTGATTTACAAATTTCAAAAATAACAGAGAAACTCCAATTAAAAATTTCTATAAAGCATGGCCCATTTTGTGATGTCACAGCTGAGCTTTTTGGGATGTCCTTCAAGAAGCAATTTTAACAGAGAAATAAAAATGGAGACGGATTTTAAAAATTACTCTTGATGCAATATTATTTTGTTAAAAAAATAATCTTGCATTAAGAGGTTCAAATGAGATAATTGGGAATCCGAAAGCTGAAATATTCCTCAACATTATTGACTTATAAGTCATTATAATAAAGAACTTGCAGAACAAATTTCAAATCATCGAGAAGGAACTGTGAATTATTTATCACATAAAATTCAAGACGAATTTATATGTTTAATTGGAAATGAAATTCAGGCCAGTATTATTTCAAATAAAAAAGCTAAGTACTTCTCTTTGTTAATTGATTGATTGCACACCCTATTTATCACATCATGAACGAATGTTCCAAATAATTAGATATATGCAATTTATAGATGGAAAAAAAGAATAGAAGAGAGTTTCATTGATTTTATAAAAATTAAAGGAAAGACTGCCATTGGATTGGCGACAGAAATTACAAAAGAATGGACTTGACATTAAAAATATAAGGGGACAGGGATACGATAATGTGGCCAATATGGCGGGAAAATAATGCTGTTCAGGCAATAATTAAAAAAAAAAAAAAAAAAAGAATTTGCAATGTTTGGTACCATGTCCGGCACAGTCTTAATTTAGCTGGTGTACATTCAACATCAATAACTTCTGGGATAACAAGTTTTTTTTGGCATTGTTCAAAGAATATTTATTTTTTTTTTCTGGTTCCACTAGTCGCTGAGAAATTCTAATGAATACCTTGAAGATTTCACTCAAAAGACATACAGACACAAGATGGTCGTCCAAAGAACGAGGTATAAAATATTTGTTCCTACAAATAATAAAACTTCACGAAGTCTTAATTAATATTGAAGATACTATCAGTATTGCTCAGTCTGCTTTTACAAATACACTATTCATTTCTATGCAGATTAAAATAAAATTCTTCATAATATTGACTGTGTAAATAAAGCAATGCAAACTAAAAACCTTTGTATATCTAACTCTTACCAATTAATAAGCACACTGATAAAAAATCTGCAAGAATATTTGCTGATGCTATCAAGGCAGTGTTAGGTGGGTCGGAAAACTGCTAGCTTGGGGGGGGGATACAAGGACTAATAGATTAACAGTAGTCACTGGCACAGGTGAAAGTGATTCTTGCACTGCTTCTATTGGAATGAGCAGAAGGCTGGAAAACAAGATGCAGGGTATTTCAGAGACTGCTGGGAGTCATTGTGTTAGGGTAGCTAAGAATAGGAAGGTTGTGTTAGGGTAGCTAAGAATAGGAACAGGTGCATATATACTTGTGTGTACACCAATGCTAGGAGTTTGGTAAATAAATTTGATGAATTTGAGGTATTGCTCAAAACGTCAAAGGCAGATATTGTTGGGATATCAGAGATGTGGTGTCACACAGATATAAGGAATGCAGAACTCGAATTTCGGGAATACAATGTGTACAGAAAGGATAGACAGGATAGGAAGGGAGGAGGGGTTGCGCTATTAATTAAGAAACACAAAATCCAAGGGGTGAAGCCTGGGACATCGCTAGACAATGCAGGGTCGAGTCAGTTTGGTGTGACATAAGCATTGAAGTAATACTCTTGATCTGATTATCAGTAGTGATTCTTCATGCATTAAGAATCTGCAAATAAAGGAACCACTAGGTGGCAGTGATCACAGTGTGCCGAAGTGGGATTTACTCAAAGAGAACTACCATCAGGAGTAAAGGGAAGGGTTTTTGCTTTCGTAAAGCCGACTACGGTGGTCTTTTTTTTTTTTTTTTTTTTTTTTTTAGGAGCATTAGCAACTAAGGCCATATTGCTCCGGGGATATACGGTGGTCATTCGCTGACCTTTCCGCATCCTCCGTATTTGGTTACGGTGGTCTGAAACAGTATTTAAATTCTATAGGGTGGGACTAACTGATGATTATACCAACAGCAAATTCAAAATGGGAAGCATTCAAAGAACTTATCTTGGACGCTACTACGCTTTACATACCAACTAAGAAATATTGTTCAAGGTTTAGGCCTAAATGGATGTCAGATGAACTAATGAGACACATGGCAGAGAAGAAAAATGCATGGGATACATAGAAATTAACACGTGACACAGAAGCCTATGATAGATATAAGCTGGTCTGTAACCAAGTTACAAAGGAGGCTAGGCAAGCGAAGGCAGATTACAAGAAATCTTTGGCAAAGGATGCAAAGTAAAACAGCAAAGAGTTCTTTACTTATGTAAACTATAGAAGGAAGGGGATGAATCAGATTGGTCCATTTGATATCGATGGTTCAACTGTTGATGATCCTGCTCAAATAGCTAACAAACTGAGTATTTCGCATTGACATTCACACACGAGGATTTATTCAGGGAGGAGAATGCCAGAGGTGAATTAAACTCAGGCAACTGAGAGCAAAGTAGAGGAGAAATTGTTGAAGATAAACGTAAGGAAGCAACTCAGGTGGGTGGGATCTGCTTATCGTGGACTAATGTTATTAGTGGAGTTCAGTGTTGGGTCCATTGTTGTTTTCTGTATTTATAAATCATACTGATAATGGTATATCAAGGGTGACCTAACTAGTTAGGTCACTGAAAGTTTAAATTTTTATTAATGACATGGTCTTGGCGCATTATAGCCTTAGTAGCTAATGCGCCAATAAAACCAAAACAAACAAACAAAATATCAAGCTTAATGTCCAAGTTTGCAGACGATACAAAGGTTGGCAGGGTTGTTAAGGACACTACTGACGCTATGCTGCTGCAACAGGATCTGGAAAGGTTGAGCAGTGGTAAATGAAGTTTAACATTGACAAATGTAAAGTACTACATATGGGAAACAGCAACCCCAGAGCAACGTATCAACTCTGTGGTACTACACTGACAGTGGTAGAAAATGAAAAGGACCTGGCGGTAATTGTGCAGGCAGATATGAAGTTCTCTGAGCAGTGCAGACGGACTGCAAGAGAAGCTCATGGTGTCTAGTCAATGACATACAGGAATTTTTCTAGCAGGGATAAGGAGGTGATTATTCACTTGTATAAGGCAATGGTCAGGCCAAACCTTGAGTACTGTATACATGTCTGGAGGCCTCATTTCAAGAAGGATGTAGATCTGCTGGAACGAGTATAGAGAGGGGCAACAAGATTAGTGAATGCAATGAAGGGTTGCTCTTACGAAGTAAGGCTTAAGTTTTGCAAATTACAGTGCCTGGAGACTAGGCACGGGTGAGGTGATCAGATAGAGGTGTATAAAGCCTTGAATGGTTTGAGCATGCTCAATGCCGACGGGATTCTTCCTCTTGCTCAGAATAATCACCTGAGAGGGCATAAATTCAGATTGAGGAAAGACAGATGTAGGATAGATGTGAAGAAATTTGCCTTTAGCCAGCACATAGTTGATTGGTGGAAGTTTTCCATCTGTTGTTGTGGAAGTTGATAGCCTAAATAAATTTAAGGCTGAGCTGGACAGGCATTTGGAATGAATGGAAGGGTGAAATGAGAGGTTTTTTTTTTTTTTTTTTTTTTTTGGCTGATGCTACATAAGCTTGCTTTTTTCCATCGTATGCCTCTACTAATGCTAATTATGATTTATCAATTCTGCAGGATATAAAATCTGTAACCCCTTTACAATTTCTCCAATTACTGAACAGGCACACATCTGGTGAGTATGGGATTAGCACACCCAGGGTCCTGAGCTGGATATCATCATTCTTCTCTTTCTCGGTGATTCCTTTCTCTCAGTCTCTCTCTCTCTCATGGTAACTTGATAATTTTTTTTGGCTGTGCAGCATAAGCCTCAGGCTTCCTTGCGCCATATGGCTAATAATAATACATTCATGAGTATTGCTATAGAATCTTGTCCAAATATAGAAATAGCGTTACGAATTTTTCTTACTCTGCCTGTAATAATAGATTCTTGTGAAAGGTCCTTCCGTAAACTTAAATTGATTAAAAATTACCTTAGATCAACAAGTAGACAAGAACGATTAACCAACATATCAATTATATCCATTGAAAATCAGGTTGCACAAAACAAATTATGATAAAATTATTGACGATTTTGCTTCAGCAAAGGTGAAAAAAATTCAATTAAAACAATACATCTTCATTGCATATTTTTATTTTATGTTATAATGTTAAAAGTACTATATTTCACAATATTTTGTTTCAATGATTTTATACTAGATATATAAACATAAGCTATCTGTGATTTTTTTATTTTATTTCTCCGTAGATAAGTGAATATTAACAAGTTTCTTTTTTTTTGATATTTTGTTTTGTTATATTCATTGTATTATTTAAATTATTTTATTAATAAGTACTAGGGGGAGCTTTGCCCCCTGCTTGCTTCTTTTGATAAAATAAAATACTTACAGAAGCTTTCGACTACGCGTGTGTGTATGTGTCTCTCCCTCAGTTATGAATACATAACTATGTTACTATATCTACATAATATCAGTGTAGATACACAATAGACAACTCAAAGAAAAACTGCAATTGTAGTGTGACAGGCATCATTTCATCTGTATCTCATATTGTGTTCATCCCTCACAACGGGTTACCATGTATTGCACGACCTTGAATAAGTAATGCTCACTAATAGAGAATCCTATTGTCATTATTCTCGGTGAGCACAACCACCCAGACAGCACCGTTTTAAATCTATTTGGCTTTTCATCGGTGGGTGCCTTTCACACTATAATCGTAGTTTTTCTTAGCGTTATCTATGGTATATCTACACTGATATTATATAGATATAGAATCTTAAAATATTAGGCCTTGTTGCATTTAGTTTATTTAAATAAATACATTACATATAGAAATCGAGAATGGTACCACATGTCATGTTAGATAAACAGTGTTGTTGTTGGAGGTTTTACGGCGCAACGGCAGCTAAAGGCCATTATGCGCCAAACAATAGTATAAACATAGCGCATGACCAGGCTTTAAACAGAAGTTTGTTTTACCACATTAAAAGCTTCTGTTACATATTTTAGTATTTGTTATGTATTTTTTTTTTTTTTTTATGTAAACCCCAAACACGAGAGGTATTAGAACCAATAGTACTTAGTACCGTGCTTGGGTTGGAGGTTGAGAAGTGAAAGAAGATATTTGTTGACATTGGACTTGAACATCTGTAGACTGTAATTTTCAAGAAATACGTATGAAGGAAGGTTGTTCCAGAAAATAGCAGTTGAATGAATAAACAAAGAAGATGAAAAGTTGGTTCTGTGAGTTTGAAGTTGGACAGTAAATGGATGTTGGCTGGTGGCGGCACGTGTTCGGACTGTTTTGAAAGAGAGAACAGGTATTATAGAAGCCAATTCAGAAGAACAGTGCCCATGGAAGTATTTGTAGAAAAGGCATGCAGCAGAAATAGTACGTCTATGAGACCGAGTGGAGAGTCTCTGTTAGACAGGAGTCATGAATTAACCTAACTGCCCTCTTCTGAATGGAATCAAGAAGCCTGAGAGACATTTTGGGGGCACCACCCAGTAGTGGGAACAATATTCCATGGCAGGGAAGATTTGCGATTTATACAGCGTGAGCAGCTGCTTGGAAGAAAACTAACGCCGAGAGCGAAAGAGAAAACTAAGTTTTTTAGATGCAGAGGAAGCAATATTTGTAATGTGCTTGTGCCAAGAGAGATAAGAAGTCAGGATAATTCCCAAAAGAGATATATCATTTTGCCTAGAAATCAGAGTGTCCCCAAAGATAAGCATAGGAGCAGAAGAATCCTTTCTGCGAGATATAACACAAGTCTGAGTTTTAGAAGGATTGAAATCAACAAGGTTGTCATTGCCCCACTGGAGAATTACCTGGAGATTGGAATTCAAGGTATTGGTGGTGGATATTTGAGAAGTTGAAGTTGATTGAGCAGGGTAAGGTTTGTCAAAATGGAAAACGGAATGCAGTGTGCTATCATCGGCAAAACTATGGATAGGATTTCCAGTCAATGGAAGAATGTCATTAAAATACAAGAGGAAAAGGGTGGGGGAAAGATCTGAACCTTTGGGGGACACCAGCATTTTTTTTTTTTTTTTGGTTGTTGTTGGCGCATAGGCTTCTGTGGCCATAATGCACCTACTAAGGTTTTTGCAGTAGTTTGATCCAAGCCCGAGGCGGGAATTGAACCCGCGAACTTTGGGTTGCCAGGCAAGCACTTTACCCACCAGCAGTGGGGAAGTTAGAAGACATAGAACCATTTACCATCACCCTCAGTGAGCGATCAGAGAGAAATCTACAATTACAAATTACCAATTACAAAAAACAGTTGACAAACCATAAGATGGAAGCTTGTTTAGAAGACCTTTATGCCAAACACGATCGAAAGCCTTTGAGATGTCAAGAGCAACTACTTGTATTTCACTGAACCTTTCCATTGAATTAGTCCATAAATGTGTAACATAAGCCAGAACATCACCAGTGGATCGACACTGACGGAATCCATAGTGGTGATCGTTGATCAGACGGAAGGTTTCTAGGTTGTTTAAGAGTTGGCAGTTAATTAATTTCTCCATTACTTTAGAAAGAGTAGAAGTAATTACAATGGGACGATAACTGGATGGGAGGGATTTGTCACACTTTTTAGGAACTGGTTGGATATGAGCAAATTTCCAAGCAGAAGAAAAAACACCTTTGGAATCAGAAAGTGAAAAAAGGTGGCAAAGAATAGGAGTAAGTTCAGGAACACAGGTTTTGAGAACAAGTGGAGAAATACCATTGGGATCTGGAGCTTTCTTAGCATCAAGATTCGTCAAAATCCTTCTGACATCCTTTTGACGGAAGACCACAGGAGGCATTGAATGGAGCATGTTGGGAATGGTGGGGGGTGTTTTACAAAGAACATTAATATATGAATTGGAAGAAAAATGGGATGCTAGCAGGTCAGCTTTATCCTTGACTGAAGTGACAACAGAACTATCTGGTTTGGACAGAGGTGGGAGCAGAGATGGGCAAAAGTTGCGGCCAATAGCTTTGGCAAGGGACCAGAATGCTCGGCTACCATTAGGGCAAGAAGCAAGTTTTCTACTCTTAGCCTGTTCAAACTCTAGTTTGGACTGATTAATAACTGCTTTACAATTGTTGCGAGCTTTGGTGTAGGCAGAAAATGAAACTGAAGAATTAGAAACAAGCCAATTACGATATGCAACATTCTTCTCTTGAACAGCCTTAGCACATTTATTGGAAAACCAAGGTTTAGATAAAGGACGAGATTTTAAAGTGGAGTGTGGGATAAAGGATTCCATTCCTGCAAGAATAATTTCACTGACACGAATTGAGCAAACGTTGACATCAGAAGTTTTGAAACAGTAATCTGACCAAGGAAAAGAAATCTCGCAGGTCATCCCATTTTGCATTCTTGTAATGCCAAACAACACGAGGTTAGGAATAGCCATGAGATAAAGGCTCCATTGGAGAAGAGACAATCACCAAGTTGTGATCTGAAGTGCCTAAAGGACCTCTCACTTCGACCGTGTACTTAGAAGGGTTGTTTGTGAGAAAAAGATAAAGCGTGTTGGCTGTATGATTAGGATTGTCCAGTATTCTTGTAGGTAAATGAACAATCTGTGCAAGGTCATTAGTAATTGCAAAAGCCTCAGCATCTCGACCAGCCGGGTCGGTGTGACTAGAAAATGGAAGTCAGCTGGAGTTGTGAACATTAAAATCACCAAGGAAAATTACCTCACTGTTAGGAAAGTTGGACTGGGGAAAGTCAAGTTGCAAAGAGAGGAAGTCAAAGAGCTCCAAGTGATTAGTGGAGTTGGGAGAATGGTAGAGACAATAGACGAATTTTACACAATGAGGTGGTGAGATTTTAAGCCAGATATGGTCAAAGAGAGTAGATTCCAAATTGCCAAGTCTCTGCCAAGGAATATCAGAACGGACATATGCACAAGTACCACCTTTGAGGCAAAAGGAATCATACAGCGAATAATTTGGGCATCTGAGATGAGCAGTAGTTGAATCAACTGATAACTGAGATTCTGTCAGAAAAAGTACACGGGGTTTGGCAGACTGCAAGTGGAAATGGACATCATTAAGATTAGAATTGAGACCACGTATATTTGTGAAATGAATTAGGAAGTGCTTGGGAGGTTTAGATCTTTTTGCAGATAAGCTTGCTCTATTAGTTTTTGACAATTCATGGTGTATTCAATTGTAAGAAAAAAGTGGGTGGGACATGCTGTATGAAGTAATGAAATTTTTGGATACGGGGTACACATGGTAAGAATATAGTCAGATCCTTGACATAACGTGGCCTTGACAATGCACCCCGCATACACACTACTCTGACCCTCTCCACTCACTATCTGGCAGAGTACAGGTAGCAAGATTATACACTAGCTGATCCGGAAGCTTCCTAGAGAGTTACAAATAGGTTCGGTCCGGTGTACTAACTAGCGCCCGGCCTACGAACACCGGTTTAGAGCTGTAACCTTGAAATGTAAGGAATATTGGATCTCACCACGATGTTCATCATACCCTCAAAAGTCATCGATCATACTGCATGATGGATGAGATAGGGAAGGGTTGACCAGAACTTAGCTCTAGAGACTAAACATGGGTTCCACCACTTCAAGCCTCCAATAAGCAAAATGGTGGTATTGCACTGGTTGATGAGAGTCATCTACCACCTAGTACTGCCTGGTAACATAGAGGGACGGCATTCCTCCATGTGGTGTGGGCACCATGCCTCGACCCCTGCTTACGTTAGTTTACACCTGAGTGGTCACCCACCATGTACTTGTGCATGGAGGGTATACCCAGGATTACTAACAGTCTCACCATCGTGAAGGTGCAAGCAGAGGATTAGGCTGTCCGGACTTTGCCGAAATTGGGTCCCCTTGACTTGAGTTTCACCCAAATATCAGTTCCATCAGCATTTTAGACTCCCAGGTAGCAAGTGCAGTTTGTCTGGCATATCTGAGAGAATGTCTGTGACAACCTCAAGGACCACATCCCTCTTCTCCCATTGGCTAAATAAATATCATTAGGAGGAAAATTATTTTAATATATAGAAAGATATGCAAATCATATATCATTGCAATAGTAATTTTTATAAATTCATACTGATTGACAACCTGCATGTAATTGAGGGTGGGGGGGGACATACTTATATTACTTCTGCCCCAGGCGTAGGATTGCCTAGTTTCACCTCTGTTCAGAACACTATACTGAACAGACAGAATTAATGGGATACCTAGTTCCTGGGCAACACTATGCTGTCACCCCTCTCGCTAGTGGACAAGCCTCTGCTTGGCATGTATATAGGTACACTGCATTCATATAGACGGTAATTCGATGTCAATATGGATAAACGTTGTAAGCTAAGCAACCTTGAAAGAGGGATGATAGTGGGTGCCCGATGCATAGGTCACTCTATCGTGGAGGTGGTGCAGAAATTGCACTATCCCCATTTGACAGTATCAAGAGTGTATTGGGCATATACCATTTCCAGAATAACATCTCATTTTGGACAGCGCTGTGGGCGGAGAAAGGTGGTGGATGAATGTGGCTGTCGATGTCTGTCTTGCATTGTTTCAGCCAACCGGAGAGCAACAGTCGCATAAATAACTGCAGATTTCAACGAGGGAGGTGCCAGAAACATCTCCACCAAGACCATTAGGTGATCATTAGCCGCAATAGATTATGGGCACCGCCGACCCACCACAGTCCCATTGCAAACACTGTGACACAGGGCTCTACGCCTCAACTGGGTAAAAGAACATCGGCACTGGACCTTGGATGATTGGAGGCAGGTCTCCTGGTCCGATGAGTCTTGTTTCCAGTTATTTTAAGTGGACGGGAGGGTGCACATCTGGCAGAAACTGCACCCGTAATGTCAACAAGGAACTGTTCAGGCAGGTGGGCAGTCGGTAATGGTCTGGGGCATGTTCAACTGTCACACATTGAGACTTCTGGTATGTCTAGATGCATCCTAAGGTGGTAGATGACTCTCATCAACCGGTGCAATACCACCACTTTGCTTATTGGATGCTTGAAGTGGTGAAACCCATGTTTAGTCTCTAGAGCAAAGTTTCCGGCACCCCCCCCCCCATACTTCTCTTTCAACCCGTGCATGGTACTAAGTACTATAGGTTTTGATTCCTTTCATGTTTGGGGTTTTCATAAAAAAAAAAATCTCTGAACAGTCCAGGTTACATGTCCATCCTTGTAGACTATTTTCATTGTCATAGTGTACCACCCACAGGGCAATGGACTCTTCCAGCAGAACAATGTGCCTCCCCAATGAGCCGCGGGGATTAGAATATGGTTTGAAGAGCGTTTGATGGATTTTACCACCATGGAATGCCTCCCTGGTCACCAGGCATGAACCCTGTGGAGCATGTTTGGGATGCTGTGGAAACGTCTGTTCGAGCTTTGGATCCTACACCCAGGAATGTGATGGAATTATGGACAGCACTGTAGCAAGCAAGGATGGAAATACCTGTAGAACACTTTCATGAACTAGTGGACTCAATGCCTCACTGTGTGACTGCCTTTATCCGTGTGAAAGGTGGGCCTACCCGTTACTAGGTAGGTATCCAATGATTTCTGTCCACTTCGTTTGTTTGTTTGATATTTAGGAGCATTAGCAACTAAGGCCACATTGCTCCTGGAATATGGGGTGGTCCTTCCCTTGACCTTTCCGCATCCTCCGTATTTGGTGGTGACTGGCTCGAACCCCGGTCTAATCAAGAAGCGTGTGCTACGCACTGCTGCTCCTTCCCACATGGCTACGGAGGCACCCTGTCCACTTGGTGTACATCAGATATTGACAAACACTTGTACGACCCACTGTGTGATCAGTTGTTGACAATAACTGTATTAAAGAGGTTGTTTATGCATGGGTATGGCACTTCCATCATTTCTACTACCCAGGTTGTATGAATGCATCATTTATTCATATCTCATATTTTGAACACCTTCACAACAAGTTGCCTAGGTATTGCACTACTTCGAATAAGTAACACTTCTCTGGTAGAGAAGACTACTGTTGCTTATTCTCAGATGGGCACCCCCACCCAGACAGTACCGTTTTGAAGCTAGTTGGCTTCATCATCAGTGAGTGGGCAGGTACCCTGCAAATAAGTAACAGTAGTCTTCTCTACGAGAGAAGTGTTACTTATTCAAAGTAGTGCAATACCTAGGCAACTCGTTGTGAAGGTGTTCATAATATCAGATATGAATAAACAATGCAGCATTCATACTACCCGGGTAGTAGAAAGGATGGAAGTGGCATACCCATACATAAACAATAATTGTTGTGCAATCAATCATTAGAAAATTGTTGCCAATGAATTTTTCAGAAAGAATACCTCAAAAACTTTAAGAATACATCTGAAGGCTTTACAGGTTGTTTAAATTAACAAGTTAACTGCTATAATTTTAAATAAAAAATTATGTGGGGCCACCGACTTTTCTTTGTTATTATTGTTCCTAACTTGTGTACTTAACCACTCATATAACAAAAATGAAAAAAATCAATTTTTCTAATGATTTATTTTTGTGAGACACCCTTCACATGTCATGAGGCCCAACTGTAGAAAATGGCTTCACTTCACTTCAAACCATGAGACATACTATGTCTCTCATACTGCTTGTCGTGCAAGCTTGCTTATATTTATGGCATTTATTTCTCCAGGTGATATTAATTTGTGAAGTTGCAAAGTGCAAAATAAAAAGTAATTATGTTTACTTAAGAAGAAAAATATCTACATACAACTACAGTAGAGCGTCGATAATTCAAACTAATTAGGACTGAGGGTAGGTCAGACTTCCCATTTGTTTGGATTTTTGAACTTATCAAAAATATTGTTCTAGAGACAAGAAGAAAAAAAAAGGTTCTTGTTTATACTCTGGCACGATCACCAAGTCAGTGGAATTTCCAATAAATCAATCAATATAAATATTAATTGTATTTAGCAGTCACGGGTTGAATCCCGGTCCACTCAAATAGTGTGCGCTATTGCACTTGTGCTCCTAAATTTACATGTTTTTATTCATAGGTAACTGGAAAAAAAAAAAAAAAAAAAATGGAACTTTCAGCCACAATGACATATGTATAGGCCTTTAATGAAAATAATTACTTATTTTTTGTTGCACCATTTTCGAACTTCGTTACTTTGATGTCAGATCTCTCACTCATTTCAGCAAGAGTAGTTGAGGTGGATGGCATTCAGTTTGTTGATTGTTTGTTGATTCAGCATTCAGTTTGTTTGTCGATTTTCACATGTCATTTAATTGGTTAATTGGTAAGGTAATAATAATATAAGGTAATAAGGTAATAAATAATAAGACAAATTTGTGTTTTATATCTTCATTTTTATAGCCTGTGGATAATATTCTTCCGATTTTTACTTATTAGAATTGTCATTTAATAGAATCAAAATTCAATTTGCAAATGCGATCACAATAACTGTAATTATTTTATTGCACCGTCATAAAAAATAATAAATGCTGGCTCGTTTGGATTATTTACGTTCCGAATTACTGACGTTCGGATTTTCAATGCTCTACTGTATATAAGATAATATTCAACCTCTCCACATATCCATATGATACAATAGTCGGTAAGAGCCAAGTCCTGTTTCAGAGTGAAAAATGACAAACAAGTGAAATATTTTCCTTGATGGTCTTCTGTGTTAAATATAAACCTAAAAAAAAGAGTCATATGTTGGTTGATTTGGTCGTTTTTAACCGTGCATTAGTGACATTGGCTATATTGCGACAAGACCTTAATAATAAAAAAATACAAAAGGATTTTCAGTAAATTTTAAAAGTGATATACCATAATTTTAAAAGTAAATTTTAAAATTGTGGTATATAAAGACTAAAATAAAATGCTCTGTATATGCAAAGTTGGTTTTGCATTGTCCCCCCCCCCCCCCCCTTGGCACCTCCGTAGCCAGGTGGGCAGGAGCAGCAGTGCGTAGCACACGCTTCTTGATTAGACTGGGGTTCGAGCCCATGACCACCAAATACGGAGGATGCGGAAAGGTCAAGGGAATGACCGGAGCAATATGGCCTTAGTTGCTAATGCTCCTAAAAACCAAACAACAAAACACCCCCTCCCCTCCCCATGTAGGAATAGACTATGTCATTCTGATGAAGGCTCAAAGTTGAGAAGAGCTGATATAAGATTGTAGTTCACATGTAGTAATCAGATTTTGAGATACTGAAATCTTTCCAACATCAAAAGAGTGGAATGATCATGGGAGCAAGACATGGGGGTGTTAGTATCTTAACAGCAGCCAACATGATTGAGTGCTTCATTCTGTGGTGTCACAAGTCTACCATATCTAGCTCAACATAAAACAACCAGACAAAGGTTGCATGTGAGACAGCCATGTATGGTCATTAATGTCTGCGGAGAGTGCCGTGTGTCTTGCCTCGTAATACAGTAGCAACACAGCACAGTGGCCCAGCTAATCATCCAGTAAAATGTAGGGATAGCAGGATCAATATCCACATGGAATATATGCTGTAGATTGGCTCATATAGGCTATGGCAGTTGGCGACGATCATGGATACCCATGCTCACTATGAGACACAAACTGTGACTTGCATGGGCATGTCAGCACTAACAGTGGACTGCTAACATGTTTAAATCTATTGACTGGTCTGATGAATCTCATTTCCAATTGTATCATGCTGATGGGCATATCCACATCTGGAGAAAGCAACATGAGGCTATGGCACTTGGATGCACTCCTGGTGTTTGATTTGCTAGACTGTTTGAGGCATGCCCTGGTTCCTTTGATCACCATTGGAATGGAATAGAATAGAATTTTTAATTTTAGTATTAAAAACTAAGATGCTACTTACACATATTAAGTTAAGTTAGAAAAAAACCTAAAGTAACTGTATTCAAATAAATGAATGCAAAATGAACAGAAATCAACTGGAGTACACATCTCAAAGTCATTGAGAATAATAATTCATCATCAGCAAGAAACTAACTACTGACATGACTGTTCATTTATATATGGTCAGACCTCCCTTTAACAAACTTCCATATAGTGAATTTTTCTGTTCAGAGAATTTGACTTTCGATTGGAATTACGTTGAAAATAGTTTTGTATAATGAAGAAAATTTCCATATAACGAACTGATTTTGAGACCTGTGTACACATTGTTCACACCTCTGGCCTTTAAGCAATACAGCTAATGCTGTAGAAAGCATGGATTAAGAGCTAAAATTATTAAGAATTAATCCCTCTATCTTTTAAGAGCTGAAGGAATTAAGAGCTAAAACATTCCACAATTTAGTGGTGCCCGTAAAAACTATACAACCACCTCTACTGCACGAAAAGTCGAGCTGGTCAACAAATACTATCCATCCACAGCCATTGGCAGAGATTAAGGGATATTCCTGATGCAGACACTGTCTCTGGTCAACCTGTTTTCTGCTGTAAGCACCCTATTAGAGAATTAGGAGAGAGTGATTTTCCTTTATCCAGGAAATTGATGTTGTTTTGCAGAAATGAGTCATCCACACTTTCACTAAATTCCACCTGTTTCTGTTTACATGGTAAGTACAAGTGTCCCTAAATCAGTTTTGTTTTAGTTGCTGTGCAAGTAACCTTACAATGTCTAAGAGGAAATTCTCGAATGTAGTGGAAAAAGTGGAAGTGATTAAAAGTGTAGATCGGGGCATTAAAAAAAAAAGAAATAGCTCTTTAAAATTTGGTATCCCTGATAGTAGTGCATCAACCATTCTGAAAACCTCTGTTTCGATTCTCAAACTGTTTAAGGAAACAGAACCCAGGTGGAAGTGTGTAAAATTATGTCTGGATGAAGATGCAGAAAAGCCATTTTTAAGTGGGTGAAGTTGATTTTAAACCAAAACATGCCAATATCAGGGCCATTAATAAAAGAAAAGGCTATGGAGTATGCATCTTTTCTGGGGCATAAAACATTCCAAGCCAGTTCTGGCTGGCTGGACAAATTTAAAAAGTGCCATGGCTTACTCAAAAAAGTTATTTCTGGTGAAAGTGGAGTTGCAATCAAAGAAGACTGTACCCATGGGAAAGAAACCATTTTTAAAAAATTATGGCCCCAGGACTACAAGTACAAAAAAAAAACCTTGGATGGCAAATGAAATTTCTGAACAGTGGAATTTAAATTTCGATAGAAAGATAACGAGAGAAAACAGAAAAATTGTGTTGATTGCCAACAACTGCCCTGCCCAACTTCACTCAGTAATTTCGAAACTTAAGTGTGAAGCTTCGAATACCTTCGAAATACCTTGTAGCCTTTCGAAAGCCTTCTCTAAACTGCAGCCAAGAGACCAAGTCATTATCAAGAATTTAAAAATGCACTACGAAAGGCACATCAGAAAAAAAATTACAGTGAGAATAGAAACCAGCCAACTTATAGATTCTGTTATAGATATGCATACCAGAGTTAGAAAAAGTGTGCAGTCAAGACAGGACGGAAAAAAAACGATTAAGATTTTTTTCCAGGTTTTGCTAAAATGCCAATTAACAGTGATGGGAGGTATAAATTATTACAAGATATTGAGCAATCTTGGGAAGAACTCCAAGTGAGAGGATCAGTGGAGAAATTGTTCTTGATGAATTTTTAAGAGTTGATAATCATGTCATAGTAACTGAATATCTGAGTAACTTCAACATTTTAGGGAGTATTCAAAGAACTAGTGACAATATTGACGATGAGTTGGATGAAAATGAGGGCAATATTAAACCATCCAAACATGAAATGTTGGTAGCATTTGAAACTTTGTGGAGAGGACTTCAGCGTGAAGAAAATTTGACAGAAAATATATTTGAGTGTGTCAACAAATACAAACATTTTTACGAACAATGTACAGTAAAATCCAGTGTACAACAAAAATAACTAAATATTTTACGAAATAATTCTTAAAAGTATACTAATATATGATGGGGTATCAAAACATCCATACCCTTACCTAGAAATAATAGCCCTAGAAAGGTGATGTTTGTTGTTTGATTTTTAGGAGCATTAGCAACTAAGGCCATATTTGCTCCGGGGATATGCAGTGGTCATTCCCTGACCTTTCCGCATCCTCCGTATTTGGTAGTCAATCAAGAAGTGTGTGCTACGCACTGCTGCTCCTGCCCACCTGGCTACGGAGGCACCTTAGAAAGGTGAAACTTTGCAGGAACTTTAATCCTTTTCGATGTACATGTACTCTCCATGTATAATAACACATTTCTCCCATCTAAACATAATTAATTATAATTAATTAATAAATTAATAGAATCATGACTCAGACCAGAGCAGCAAAGCAAAAGGCTCAAGCTAATGGAAGTGCTGTGGCTCAGAGCAGAACTGAGGGGGGCAGTTGTCCTCTGACTCACAGCCTTATAAAATGCACTGTTTGCTTGATGTTTGCAGAGCAATCGGGTATGGGACATGATACTGCCAAGGGGGATGTCTTTGTGTGTGCGCGATGCAAGGAGTGTATCGATATCAGGCAACAACTCGGCGTTCTTGTGGGCCTATATGAGAGCTTGAAGTACAGGGTGGATGTCGGATAGATGTGCGGAAATTTGCCTTTAGTCAGCGGGCAGTTGGTTTGTGGAATAGACTTCCATCGCTTGTTGTTGAAGTTGATAGCCTAAACAAATTTAAGGCTCAGCTGGACAGGTATTTCGAACGAATGGAGGGGTGAAATGGGAGTAGTGGTTGTTTTTTTTTTTTTTTTTTTTTTTTTGGCTGATGCTGAATAAGCTTGCTTTCTTGCATCATATGCCTCTAC
Organism: Mastigoproctus giganteus; assembly: GCF_048544385.1. Classification (NCBI taxonomy): domain Eukaryota; kingdom Metazoa; phylum Arthropoda; class Arachnida; order Uropygi; family Thelyphonidae; genus Mastigoproctus; species Mastigoproctus giganteus. Next base: position 98,759,323 of record NC_143587.1, on the reverse strand, counting down.
TAATGCTAATGCTAACATCATGGCAACTCGTTGTGAAGGTATTCACAATATGAGATATAACTTAAAACGATGCTGCTTTGCAAATATTTTGTTCATTCAGATTTGGCCATGTATTATTGATGCTTTCGCACTATACTTATACATAGTCTAGACTTTTCCATAGCTTGAGGCTTACGCTCTAAATGCTTTATAGTCTAAATACGTCATACACCATCAGGCATCTCTCATATTGTGGAGTTATACTTCATAACTGTTTTGCCATCATTGCATCACTTGGGTACCTACCCACTCACCGAAGAAGGGCCAAATAGCCCTGAAACGGTGCCGCTAGGGGGAGCTTGATGATGTCCGGAGTTTCCAAGAATAGGTAACAACAGCCTTCTCCACTGGGGAAGTGTTGCCTATTTGAGGAGTTTATGAGTTTTTGAGTGGTGTGAGTTGAAGGAGTTACTGTCCCTTTCATTCTTCTACACCGTTTCTTTTCCTCTTCCACTCCTACTATAACTTTCCCTCTACCTTTTTTGCTTTTCTAAGTCGAATAGGGACAAGTGGGTATTCGAGTAGATATTCACATACATACAAATAGCCCTGAAACGGTGCCGCCAGGGGGAGCCTGATGATGTCCGGAGTTTCCAAGAATAGGTAACAACAGCCTTCTCCACTGGGGAAGCATTGCCTATTCGAGGAGTTTATGAGTTTTTGAGTGGTGTGAGTTGAAGGAGTTACTGTCCCTTTCATTCTTCTACACCGTTTCTTTTCCTCTTCCACTCCTACTATAACTTTCCCTCTACTTTTTGCTTTTCTAAGTCTAATAGGGACAAGTGGATAGTTGAGTTATTATCCCACACATATACAAAAAAGCCCTGAAACGGCACCAGGGGGAGCCTGATGATGTCCGGAGTTTCCAAGAATAGGTAACAACAGCTTTCTCCACTGGGGACGCGTTGCTTATTTAAGGAGTTTATGAGTGGTGTGAGTTGGAGTTACTGTCCCTTTCATTCTTCTACACCGTTTCTTTTCCTCTTCCCCTCCTACTATTACTTTCCCTCTACCTTTTTGCTTTTCTAAGTCTAATAGGGACAACTGGATAGTCGAGTTATTATCCCACACAAATACAAAATAGCCCTGAAACGGTGTCGTCTGGGTAGTGGTATCCATCTGAGAATAAGTAACATTAGTCTTCTCCTCAGGTGAAGCGTTACTTATTCGAAGTAGTGCAATATCATGGCAACTCGTTGTGAAGGTATTCACAATATGAGATATAACTTAAAACAATGCCGCTTTGCTAATATTCTGTTCATTCAGATTTGGCTATGTATTATTGATGCTTTTGCACTATACTTATACATAGTAACACCTAAAACACAACTTCCATGCTAAAATCTATTTTAAAAACTTGAATGGATACTTATAACACCAAGGCACAACATCTCTGATGAGCTATCAAAATTCATACAAATCACTACCAACATTTGCTAGAAATCTGTATGAATTTTTCCTGTGAATGAAAGGAAGATTATTATATTTTCTTCTAAGCTCCACTTGTATTGTAACTTTTCATTTTAAAACTGTTGAAAACATTTTAAAACAGTTTTATAATTACAGCCTTATATAATTATTTAATATACACATGATCTAATACCTTGTGTTTGTTAGATTAAGCTCTGCTCTTACTGCTGGTTGGTCATTTAATACTTTAATTACTGAAACTACCAAATGGTGCCTGTAAAATTACTCTACTGTCCAATAAACATTACTTGATACTGCTTCTAATTGTTGTAAACAATAAATGATTATGGATAGCATCAAGTAATGCTATATAAACATGCAACTGCTGCTGTATCAGTTCCCAAAAGTACAATAAAGACATCATCATTGTGGGTTCAGAACTTTTTAAAAATTTTAATTACAAACACTACATTTTGCAGTTAAATGTTTAGCAAAGTACATTTATATTACTGTAATCATGTTATATGAACTAATAAATATTGTATTGTTTAGTGTTGTATATTATTATAATGATGAAATGATTTAATGTATTCTATGCAGATTTTTTTTAGTTCTATTAAATTATTAAAAAAAGCAGCTGAATATTTATTAAATGAACAGCTCAATTATCATTAAAAAAAATCAGATGAATATGTAAATATTCAGCAGCATTTTTAATAATTTTAACAACCAAATAAAAAATTAATTTATTGCACATTCTGTTACTTAACCCGGTACATAAAACAAATGGGTAGGAGATATTTTATTGAATTCAACTACCCAGAGCAGTCATACATGCTATATCTTTTATTTCGAATGAAAGAGGCCTTCGGGAGTTGGGAAAGAATGACATCAAAATTTCTTTAAAAACTCCAACTGACTGAGTATACAGAAATAAAATAAAAAATAAAATGTGTATTTTTCAGAATACAATATTTACATATCACACATCTTTGCACAGGTGCCACTTTAGCAGTCTATTCACTTTTCATAGCATTGCTCTAAGAACTTCGTGGTGGGCAGAGACATCCTGGAATGTCAAAAGCTGTTTTATTTTTTTTTCTCCTTTTTTAACTTGTTTTATTTTGCTTTTACCTTATATATTTTATAATAAATATTATAAATATCATAAATAAATATTGTAAATATTTATGAAAATATACATATTTTTATTTTATTTGTGTTTACTCAGTCAGCTGGAGTTTTTGAAGAATATTTTGATGATATATCTTTTATTCTATGTGGAAACCTTATGAGAAGTACAAAGCAAAACAAAAATGCTAGAATACCTTCTTCAAAGTAATTGAGATTTTGGTTAAACATACAAAGGAATAAACTAATAAATATAGACATTATCAAGACTTTTTACACCTTTTTGCTATTACTAACCAGTGATTTTCAGATTATGGAAATATTGTCTGCAATAGCTTTAATAATTTAAGCCATTACTCTTATAAACTTATATCTGTAAACTTTAAAACCTTAATCTAGGAGTAACCTTCACACACAGCTGAGTAACTATGACTGCCATATTAAAACAACAAAATAAAGTTTCAATATAAATATTTTAAGATACAAAAGATGTGAGGAAATATCACAAAAAATTATGTACCACAACTTAAAAATTGAAATATGAGTTAATAAACAACAAAAAGATTAATAGTATATTAATCTTTTTTGTAGCTCAGAATAAAACTGCTTATTCATCTAGTTAACTGATGAACCCCACATAAATACAAATTCTTCAATCAATCAGAAAAATAAACAAAATTATAAAAAATAATAATAATACTTACATGGCTCATTGCTATTAGATGGCTCTAACATCAGAGGGGATAGGAAAAACAATATGTTAAATAGGGAAAACAAAAACCAGCAGAGAAGGTTATGCAGATATAATAAAGGCAAATAGAAAACACTTATGTACATGTCAGCAATGTTAATTTCATTAAAATTTAATTACCAAAGTTAATTGCACTGATTGATATTATGAGAGTCAGCACTTTGGAGCTTTAATAAACTGGTGAAAATATGAGGCCTGCTGAAGAATTTACATATAAAACGTTTCGTGATTCTTTAAATCTCTTTTCTATGGCAATTATTACTTTACGTTTTAATGATGGAGTATCACTATGAAATGAAACAAAATAAAGAAAACAGACAAAAGTCAAATAATAGAAATTCAATTAACAGATGGCATGGCATAATAAAGCTTTGATTTGTCTTGAAACTAATTAGAGAGAGAGATCCTTAAAATGCAGATTAACTTATTTACTTTTAACAAAAATGCTTTCTTCTTCTCCTCATTTTATGTAATATTTTTGCTCAACAACTTAACAAAAAATGAAGAAATTTAAACACAATAAATTGTTAAACAGATTAAATCGGTTGGCATTACAATAATGCCAACCATTTATACATAAATTAAATTACAAGAAACTAAGAAAAGTAATAATGGGAAATTTCTGATGGCTAATTATCTGATGGTTAAAATGGAAACTTTTTTCTATTATTCATATTTGAAATAAATTTATTTTAATTTAAATTTAAAAAAAGTTGTGTGAAATAACTGGAAATTTCTCAGTATGGAAAAAAAGGAACAATAATTCTTAGCTGGGTGGGTGATGATGCCAATATATTCTCAATATGCATATTCACCATGCATCAGGAGAGATGTTTAAATATTCAATCCCACTGATATTTATTATAGCTCCAAGGTGTTAATTACTAAAAGCTTTTAGCACTAAAGATATAATAATTAATACCCATCACCAAAAGAGTTATTTAGTAAAATATTAAATACTGCATTAAACAAATTATCATTTCTCACCTGAATATAGGAAAACATAGGCAAGCAATAATAAAAAAACAAAAATAATTAATAAAATTTTAACAAAAATGGTTATAACTCATAATTCACTATAAAATGAACTATGAATTCTTTATGTATCATTACATAAAAAAAAAAAAAAAAATAGTTCATTAATTGTTTTAGTAACTGTTATATGCACAAAATAATAAAATTATTTCTTGCAATATTCAAGGGAACAAAATCAATATTACAAATAACTACAATGATTAAAGTGAGAAAATCAGAACTTGAAGAGAATTCATTGAAAAAAATGAAAGCTATAAAAACATTAAATATAATGAGTACTCTTTTGACAAAAGAGTGTACTGGCTTTTTTCAATATTAAGCAAGACTAATCAATAAGACATTAAGCACTATATTATTTTTTAATATAAAGTTATATTGCATATTAGAACGCACTACATTAAAATTTTGTATTTTTGGATAATACAAATCTATCTTAATATAGGTTCTAATTATTTATTTCACATTTGTTATAATTTCTCCTGATAAGGATCCAACAATAAAGTAACTCCCAGAATTCATAGGAAGCCTTTGTGTGCAAATTTCTGGACAAGGAATCCATTACTGAATTAAAAAAAAAAAAAAAAAAAAATACAACTGCCCTGATATCTTTGATCGCACTGTTTTTTCAGAAAGTACGTGGACACTTAAACAGAAAAACTTTTTAAAAGAGCTAATAACCTTATTGTGTTTTTTAACTTGGTCAGGAGTAAGATAGATGCAACATTCTTGACACTGATCAAATGGGAAATAAGGCTTGAAATGAACTCTTTTAAATTTCATTTTTGCTTTGATCAGCAAGAATATAACACATTATTTACATACATATTTACAGATAGAAGTATACTACAATGTGGGAAGATCTGACAAAATTTAATATGCATATATTATTTTTTGAATAAAGAAAAACAATGAAATTTGCAGTTTTCCTTTGGTTAGCTTCCTGCAAATGGTAATGAAAATTCCAAAGTATCATCTTGTCAGCAAGAGTGGTATCTTCTGTTGTTCCATAAAATTAAAAAATTAAATATTTTTACATTGAAGTTCCCCAATCCAAAGCTCATATATTCACAGTACATTGTCCATGAATTACTGTATGTATGTTATTTGGTCAGTTTTCATGTATTGTTTTCTGTGAGATAAAATCTTGCAATCCTTGCTTGAGACAAACTAACTTGCCCATGTCATGAAAGAAAGCCCATAAAAATTCCTTGTGTTATTTAGGGATTTGCCCTCGGGTCTTTTTTGAATAATGTGCAAGGGCAGTGATTGTATAACTGTTGCGCTACTTGCAAGGGCTCCTTGTTTCACATAATCACGTAGAGACTCCGCATGAAATAAAGAAAGATTAACCAAGGCCTACAGACATTCTAATTAATCCACAGCTGGATTACTGGAAGTCTATTGTATGTACAAACAAGTTTTAGAATCTCAGATTGAAACCATTTTTATAATGTATTTCAGAATAGTATTTATGTCAGGAATTATATGGGTCATTTTAAGTCATATGTTCCTGAGGTTTGTTGCAAATATTCTTCCAGAGATAACAGCTATGGGTGCTACTTGAGAATCTAAAATGCCAACAAAGCTCATATTCAGGTTCCACTTGTGAGTCACTCACATGGAGTGAATTTTGGCAAAGTCCAGTTGTTGCAGAACAACTGGAGTTTGTACCTGTACCTTCATGATGATGGAACAGTTACGAACCTTAGGTACATCTCTATGTGTAAGATTTAAAATCTTGTGCCTAGTATACTGGATGTGATCCCCAGGTGTGAACCAACATAAGCAGTGGTCAATATGTATGTGGCATTTACGCTACACAGAGGAATGGTTAACCCTTTGTGTCCACTAAGCAATATAGTAGATGACTCCCAACACTGTTTGCAGTTCAAACACCTTGCTTAAGGGAGGTTTGAGAGGTGAAAACCATGTTTGATCTACAGAACAAAGTTTCTTCATGATAGAAAAGACATTTCCTCCTCTTTTCTATTGTGAAGTATGAATTGTGTTTTTTGATGCTGATTGGTATCAGTGAGGTCTAATATTCCTTACACTTCAAGGGCACTGCTTTAACAAAGTTTTTTTCAGTTTGACCACTAAACAGTACACCAGAATGGCCTAATGTTTTGAAGGTATCCAGATCAGATCAGATGGTTGTATAATCTTGATGTGATCCCCAGGTGTGAACCAACATAAACAACTAATCTACTAGTTGTGACTCAAAGAAATCAGAGTATTGTGTATTTGTCTGGGGGGATACAGTGTACAGTGTTCAATGTCTTGTAGCGCTGGGGGTTCCCCAACTTGGCAACATAACTATGTGATGCAATACAAACTCTGTGAAGGTCATATAGTATGTGTAATTGTACAGTTTGTACCATATTGTGGGGTTACACATTGGTCTGTTGTAATTGTACAGTTTGTACAATGTGGGGTTACACATTGGTCTGTTGTTCGTGTGGCCTCGAAGCTGTGGGACCCTTGGAAAAACAAGGTTCCCCATTGCCTATCAAGAACCATGCAGAGGTGGGTCAGGTAACAGAGTAAGATCACTGGATGGGCAAGTTGCTGGAATTGCATGAATTTGCCAAGAAGGGACCCTAAAGAGAGACAAAAAAAAAGCAGAACTTTTTGTTGGAAGTGGGTGGGGGGAGTGGTATAGTATTGATTGTCAAATGACACTGAGAGGGCCCCAACTCCACTTTGTGTACTCTGTGCCACACTCTGAGATAGTGTGGCACAGAGTACACATTGGTCTGTACAATGTAGTATTGGTCTGTTGTTCCTCCAGCATTTAGCCATGGAGCTTCTAGTGGGACCCACATTGCCCATATACTTCTGGCAGGTGAGAACCCTGGTCTGCACTTGAGAATGCCAGGAAAGGCAAAAAAAAAAAAAAAAAAAAAAAAACAAAGGTGGTAATTTTTTACAACCTAGTCTACAATAAAACCTAATTTCAATTGAGAAAATTAGGGTGTCCAGAACATTGAATAATCCCTGAATGAATGAAATAGCAAAACTGGTTATGTAGGTGGATTTCAGAATTCACTCACAACCTGAACTTGATAAGTATGCAACATTAACTTTTCTGTGGCTGAATGGGTGTTCCTATACAACAACTCATACAAACTCATAGAAATTTAAACAGAAATATTCCAACAGAAATCTCCAAGGTGCTCGCTCCTTCAATTTCCTGCAGTTTATCTTCTGTTAAACCTATTGACTTGCAGTTGTTTACAAACAGTGTTTTTTTCCAAATGACCAATGTTAATGTTTTTGGTAAAAATAAATACCATACAATGTGATAAATTGTGTTATTTGATACAAATCTATTGGTGTATTTATTAATGTATGTCTCATGGCATTAAAAATTATTTCAATGCAAAAATGAAAACAATTTTATTCAGTGACATCAGGATTTAATCTGTAAAATAATGAGCTGGCATGGAAGCTTCTGATTAATCAAATGACCAATGTATTAGCATTAGTAGTAGTTGTTGTTGTTATTTGGTTTTTAGGAGCATTAGCAACTAGGGCCATATTGCTCCGGGAATATGCGGTCGTCATTCACTGACTTTCCGCATCCTCCATATTTGGTGGTGACGGGCTCGAACCCCGGCCTAATCAAGAAGCGTGTGCTGCTCAGTAGTAGTAGTGGCATGTGATGCAAGAAAGCAAGTGTATGAGCTTATGCAGTTTGTTCCAGCAATTAACCACCCGCTGGCTAAAGGCAAATTTCTGCACATCTATTCTACATCTGTCTTTTCTTAATTTGAATTTATGCCCCCTTAGGTTCGTAATCTGAACAAGTGGAATGATCCCATCAGAATTCAGCATGCTCAACCCATTCAAGGCCTTATATACCTCAATCATATCACCATGCAGGTGCCTAGTCTCCAGCCACTGCAATTTGCAGAACTTTCTATTTAACTGTATCCTGTCCCTGTAGAAGCAATCTCTCATGTTAACAATCACAGACCACACTGAGAAAAATTCTACCCCATGAGCCTTTTAAAATCTCTTCAGAGCAGAATTGATTGACAAGGCTTTCATCACATACTCCCTCCTATTGTGTCTGGGCAGGATTGTAGATCACTTTCAAATTTAACCCTAACTCACGACTTTTTTTTTTCAACATTGACCTGTACATGTTTAGTAAATCCAGAGATCTCCTACACTTAACATCATTTGTGCCAACATGTGCAACAATATCACCTTTTGATATTGTTGCACATGTTATATCTGTTAAAAAATTATATCTGCTCTACAATGTTAAAAAATTATATCTGTTCTCCAATATTAAAAAATTATATCTGCTCTACAATGTCATCAACTTTTACCCCTGGCAGACATACCCTGGTGCTATTCCACCTATCCTTTTTGCACAACATATTTCCTGTTTCCCTGACAATTGAGTCACCGCCAATAAATAGCTCCTGTGGGACCAGTGCATTCTGCCCTGAAGATTGGCACTGTGTTGCCTGGTACATAAGAGTGAGCTCTCGCATTGAGTTGGGCAGCTGAGAGCTTGATGCCCCCTCCATTTCTTCGAGGGCATCTACCTGACTCTACAAACTCTCACAGATGCTCATCAGAATGCTGAGTAGGTGCCTAATTTCTTCACATTCTCTGCATCCAGCACCATAACAAATCATGGTTAGATCATGTCCTGTTCCAGAAAAGTCTGCAAACACGTCACATTTTGCATATTTTTTTAGACTGTTACATTGGAGAATGTAGCAGTCTAAAAAGTTATACAGTTTATTGAAACTGTATAACAGAATATTCCAAGAAAATGTATTTTCTTGGAATATTCTGTGCTTTGATCATGTCTTGGTTCTTGGATCATGTCGTAATGTATGTCGTCTAGGCCTGGCTGTGGACAAAACTTCATGTAGTTCATTTATTGTGAATGGTTGATTGTAGGGCTCATTACCTTTTAATTTAAATTTGATCATATGCTTTTCTGCTTTTTCTTTTTGGATCAGAAATTCCGGATGGCATGAAGCTTTCACTGATACTTTTGCAAAGGTCTCACCTAATGTGTTTGCAATAACGGTAGGTTCAGTCAAACTAATTCCATTGCAGACCAGTATTGGCGATGGTCTATTTCTATATTTACCTGTCATTTTTCTTATTTTATTCAAGACTATATGTGAATTTGTTGTTTTGTTTATTGTAGATGTGAATTTGATTCCCTGTTGCTCTTCAACTCTGCTTCCTAGTGAATCGTGCTATAGCTTGCCTTCTTTTGCATTGAATCAGATTTTCTGTGGTGGTGTACCTGCAAAAAAGGTTCCATGCCCTATTTTGTTGTTTTTGCACTGAAACAACAAAACTGTTCCACCATGTTTTTGGTGGAACAGTTTTGTTCATCACATTTCATCACATTTCCCATGGTTTGGGAAATGTGATGAAGTCTTCGGGATTGTTAGCTTTCCTGCTTTTTGTATGGTTTCTGTGACAAGTGCTAGTGCAACAACTACTGTTTCCTGCTCAATGATATTGGTGTTGAAAACTGCTTTCCTCCTGAATGCTTCCCAATTAGCATTTTCTATTTTCCAGTGAGGAGTCCTGCTGGAATGATATGGATATTCACTTACCAGTGTGGAAATTACTGGGTAATGATCACTTCCAAGAGGATCCTCAAAAACTTCCCCAATTAAATGCTGTGTAAAGTGTAGGAGTACATATGGTAAGGTCTATAGCTGTGGTGGTCCAAGTTGGAAAGTGGAAGTAAGTGTGGTTACCCGATTATCTAGCAGTTTTTCAATGATATGTCCTCTTCCATTATAGTCGTAGCATCCCCACAAAGGGTTATGTCCATTCATATCTCCCATCAGAGAGATTGGGGGGGGGGGGGGAAGGTAGTTGTTGTAGTAATGCATCTAGGTCTTCATAACAGACATCTCCTGGTGGAATGTATAATGAACATATGGTTAATAGGGACTTTGGTATTGTACGAATTGCTATCGCCTCTAATGGGCTATTTATATGCACCTGTTGCATTGGTATTCTGTCATTTACTAATATAGCAACTCCATGTGTTAATTGAGTTATTCTGTCAATGAATAGTTCCTGATACTCAGGGTATCTTGTTGTTTAAGGTATGTTTCCTGGAGACAGATACAGATTGGTGTGTACTGGGTGATCAGATACTGTACGTTGTCAAAATTAGTACGTAATCCTTGACAGTTCCACTGAATAATTTTATCCATTATTTATATTTGCTCAGCCCCTCGAGCTGTTTTCGTTGGGTGGCTGCCTTTTGTCTTTCTGTCCTTACTCCATCTCTTTTGAGTAATAATGGTTTTCTGGTATCCATATCTTCTAATTCTTCAGCATGGATTTCCAACACTTCTTCATCTATCTTTCCTGTTTTCTCAAATTCCATAAATTCTGAGGTAGGTTCATGATTTTGTGGTTCTTCATTACTCTTACACTGTTGCAAGGTTGGAGAATCTGAGGGGATTGAGATTGGCATGTTTACTGTTTTCTCATATTTATCTTGTTGCTTTGCATGGAGTAAGTGTTTCATTTTGTGGGGAAAAAAAGATTCATTTGGAGGAACTGAGATTTCAGTTTGACATTCCACTGATTTCAATTTAGTTGCTACTTGTGCGTACGTTGGTCTATTGGTTATAGTTGGCTGGACCATATTTCTTGCTTCTTGGTATGTAATATTGTGATCCATTTTGTATTTCTGTATTTCTTATCTTTCATATGTTCTGGAGTTGGCAGGATGTTCTCCTTTACAATTTGGACACTTGGGGGTTGGAACTGGGCAGTCATCAATCTGTTGTTCTTTGGATCTACATTTAGCACATGTCGGTGTATTTCTACATGCTGTCTGTGTGTCCAAATTTTTGACACTCGAAACAGTGCAAGAGATTTGGGATATATACTTTTACTTGGCAGTTCAAATATCCTGCTTTTACAGTAGGTGGGATTTTTTGTGCATTAAATGTCAGGATTAAAGTTTTGGCAGGTATTGTATTTCCATCTCTCCGAATAGAAATCATTTTCTTACATTTTCCACTCCTTGATTTTGGAGTTCGTTGCTGATTTCCTCTTCAGTAAAGTAAGAGATCCCATTCGGAGATTACTCCACATGAAGAGTTTAAGGTATTATGGGGGATGACCACTACTGGTATACCTCCAAAGTTCAATACATTCAGTAACTTTTCTGAATGTCTGGTACTGGATGTTTCAACTAATAAATCCCCAGATCGGAGTTGTCTGACTGTTTCTGGTGTTCCAGCTAGTCCTTCCAAGACTTTTTGGATAAAAAAATGGGGATTTTTCCCTAATGTGTCCTCTCCAGTGGAATGAATAATTAGGAATAAGGATGTTGGTGATGGTTTTGAACTGTCTCTCCTTTGCCTTTTGGCAGTATTTTCAGATTCTTCAGCAGATCGATTTATTGGGATCTTCTGTGAAATCCCTTGGGAAGTTGTGACTTTACTACTCATGTTTTGTAATTTTTAGCCCTGGAAGTGTAGCTTCCATCTCCCAGGTTTCCGGCCCCGCCACGAGGAAGCAAGAGCTGTGCCACCAAGTGATCAAACAGCAGTCATAAATTAGTAGGGTTGGTGGTTAGTTTGAGAAGAAGGTGACTTTCTTTTCTGATAGTTTGCTAGGTCCTTTTAGTTAAACCTAATTATTCAGTACTGAAAAATAAAGATTGCTTTAAATGTAATAAACTAAATATAATTGGGAAGCGCACTATAGAATCACTTTATATCACTTGATCACTTGGAAAATGCTTGGCACTTGGGGCCTCATGCAGAGAGGGATAGGGATGATTTTGAAGAGGAAATTATTCAAATGAAATGGACCTAGAAGCTAAATCACTGCACTCAAAAGAAAGTTTCAGGGGATTTTGGACAAGCAAAAATATTATTGAAAGCTACCCCAAACTGCAAAAAACTGTCAGGCCTTTATTATTGCCCTTTCCAAGTTTATATATGGCAGAAGCCAGATTTAGCCATGCTAACCGTATTTTAACTAAGCAGAGAAATTGACTAGATCTCGAAAATAATGGAGATCTAATATTAAAACTAACAAATCACAAACCCAATATTTCCTCTCTTCTAAAAGCACATCACCTGCATCCTTCACATTACACATGCGGTAAGTGTTAGTGTTCATTAAAGTTTTCTAATATGCATTGCAATTCATAATTGGATACATTTTCTAAAAAAATTGTTTAAAAAATACAACTAGGTTGCAATTAATGCAATATTCGATTTAGTGTGAATTGTATAATGATACCAGGTCGCGTTTAATGCGAACCAAAATTCAGTTAATGCGAGGCTAGCTGTGCTAGCCTCGAATTAGATGATTAGCCTCGATTAGTCTCACATTAGACGCTGCTACACTTGTTTATCTTCGCGTGTGCATATGTTACTGCCTGTCATAATATACGTTAGTTTTCGTGATTTGTTGTAATCGTTTTAAGAAGTACCCATAACAAAATGGACAAAAGGAAGATTTATTCAGATAAAAACACTATGAGCGCAAAAAAGAAGAGGCTCGTTATTAGATTAGAGCAAAAAATTGATGTGATTGAACAACATGAACACAGTCATAGCCACTCTAAAATAGGACGGGATGTCAGAATGCCTGAATCTATAGTATGGAATATTACAAAACACACAGGGAAAATAAAAGAAAAATGTAAAGTTGAATCAGCCTTTTGTGGTTTGCAAACATCTACAAGGAATAGAAGTATTACTATGATAGAAATGGAGCATCTTTTAACTGTATGAATTGCAATCAAAAACACATTCCCCTTAGCAGAGCAGCCATTCATACAAAAGCTTTAAATTTGTTTAAGAGAGTGAAAGAAAAAAATTATGAAGTAGAAGAAACCTTTAGTGCGAGTGCTGGTTGGTTTGATCGATTTAAAAATAGAGTCCAGCGGCATAATGTTAAAATTACCGGTGAGGTGACCAGTGCAGATGTGGATGCAGCATCTAAATATCCTGATGTTTTAAAAAAAATAATCGAAGATGGTGGATACACTGATCAACAAATATTTAACGTGGATGAAACTGGTTTATTCTGTAAAAGGATGCCTTCCAGAACTTACATTTCTAAGAAAGAAAAAAACTCAACCTGGATTTAAAGTGTCTAAAGACCGCCTAACGCTTTTATTGGAAGGCAATGCTCAAGGCAATTTTAAATTGAAACCGATGCACACTGGTCTTCAAATCCTCGCACTCTAAATGGCTACAACTATAGATCACTTCCAGTTATTTGGCAATCAAATAAGAAAGCATGGGTGACCCAAGCTGTGTTCACTGACTGGTTTTCAAGCTATTTTTGCCGAGCTGCTGAAAAATAGCAACATCACATTTAAAGTTCTACTAATTTTGGATAATGCTCAGGTCATCCAACTACACTCGGTTCATTAAGTGAAAATCATTTTTTTGCCACCAAACACAACATCTTTGTTGCAGCCCATGGATCAAGGGACCATTGCAACATTTTAGGCCTACTACATAAGAAAAACATTTGAACAGGCAATTGCTAAAACTACAGGAGACAATGCAATTTCTTTAACAGTTCTGGAAAAATTATAACATCAGACATGCAATAGAAAATATTCAGCATGCTTGGCAAGAAATAACTGCAAAGAACATGTGTGGAAGGGCATTTTGCCTCATTGCGCAAATAGTAGTGGTTTCGAAGAAACTGTTATAGAAGAAATAGAAAATATTGGAAGAGAACTTGGATTTGATGAACTAGAAAATGACGATGTTCAGGAACTGCTCAATTCACATTCGGAAGAATTGAGTTTCATACCTATTAAGAAATATTGTTCAAGGTTTAGGCCTAAATGGTTATCAAATGAACTAATGAGACTCATAACAGAGAAGAAAAATGCATGGGATGCATATAAATTGTCAATAATATATATAGGAATTTTGCTAGCAGGAAAAAGGAGATGATTGTCCCTCTGTATAAGGCAATGGTCAGGCCACGCCTTGAGTACTGCATACAGGTCTGGAGGCCTCATTTTAGGGAGAATGTCGATTTGCGTGTACAGAGAAGGGCAACAAGATTGGTAAGGGGAATGAAGGGATCCTCTTACCAAGAGAGGTTAAAGTTCTGCAAATTGCAGTGGCTGGAGACTAGGCACCTGCGCATTGATCTGATTGAGGTGTATAAGGCCTTGAATGGGTTGAGCACGCTGAATTCTGATGGGATCCTTCCAGTTGTTCAGATTACGAACCTAAGGGGGCATAAATTCAAATTGAGGAAAGACAGATGTAGAATAGATGTGTGGAAATTTGCCTTTAGCCAGCGGGTGGTTAATTGATGGAACAAACTTCCATCTGTTGTGGAAGTTGATAGGTTGAATAAATTTAAGGAGGAACTGGACAGATATTTGGAGGGAATGGTGTGATTTTTTTTTTTTTTGGCTGATGCTGCATAAGCTCATACACTTGCTTTCTTGCATCACATGCCACTACTACTTTCAGATCAACAAAGAGCATTTGAAGAAGCCGAGAAAGATGCTGAAGAACGAGATAATGTGAAAGTGAAGGAGTTCACTCTCAAGGAATTTAAAGATATGTTTTGAGCTGTGGAAGTTGTGAAGCAAAAAATTATGGATGCTGATCCTAACCTCGATCGCAGCATGCAAATTCGCCGAGATGTGGATAAAGCACTCTGCATCTACCAGCATATGTATGAAGATTTAAAGAAGGAGAAAACAATTCAGTCTATGCTGCTAAAATATTTCGAAATACAGTAAAAATGTTTTCGTCAGTGTAAGCTTACCTTTAGGAATGATATTTAGAATTTTTTTGTTTTTATTTTGCTTTCTATAATTACAGTACTATATGACTTTGTTAATAATAAATTTAAATTATAAGTATATTTTTATCCTTTACTGTAATATTTCATTAATAAACATATAAAAACTTATGTTTAAAATTTTCATTACCTATTTCCATCAAGCTGGAACCAATCACCGTATTTTACACATAATTATGACTTCGAATAGTGCGAATTTGAATAATGCAACTACTTCATGGGATTCATTAGTCGCACTAATTGCGACCTAGCTGTATATTAACTTGAAGCTTATTGCTCTCGAGAGTCTTTCTTATTACTTTCTTATTTTTACTTAGGGGATCTTTAACCGAAACGTTTTGAACCCCTGCTCTATAGCGTGCAGCTCTGCAGTATATATGCTGCATTCAGGGGGAAACTGGTCAGATATATTAGTCAGAAAAGACAGCTGCAGATTCGACATGATTCTGACTTCGAGCAGTCTGTGTAAACTAGCAAAAAGTCAGAATGTTTGGCTCAGTGAGTAGAGCTGGAGGTAAACAGCAGTCAGAGTATCTGACTTATCCAGTTTTTAAAGAAGTCACATGTTGCAGTTAGAGCATGCTAGGCTGGGAAGGGCTGCTTGGGTGATAGCACAACCTTGTCTACAGTGAGGTTTAACTCTCTGAGTAGTTATTGGATATGTAAACCGAATGGAGTCTGACAGTCTGACACATGTTATAAAGATTTTCCCATCGTGGCTCAAAAACGGATATCCACGTGGGGTGGTTCGGCAGGGTGTCCAGCTTAAAAGTATAGTCAGTCCTCGTATAACACATGTTTACACTACACAAATTCAATCATACATGATTTATAAATAGAGAAACGATATCGTATATAACACGAACCGAATTCACTTATGCATGATTTGCCTTTGTGTTTACAACAAATGGCAGTCGGACGCGGAATAACCCCAACTGAACGCAACACTACAGGAATGAAGAGAATATTTTGAAAATGTATTTATGTTTTTTATATCAGTGAAGGGGAAACACTGGTAGTAAACTCGATCAAATGCAATTAGATTGAGTTTACTACCAGTTTATAACAGATTCCACTAGCAAGAATGCAACTGGAAATTGTTTTTATTGTTTTATGGTAGTAACCCCCAGAAATGTGCTTTAGTAAAATGTGAGTAGTGAGGTGTTCATAGTGTGTCTCTGCCTTTACGGTGTTGTTTATTCAGTTGCTACACGTGTGCAGCTTTGTTTATGTGTATCAAGCGTGCCTCCTCATTTTGTAATTGTGCTTTCTTCCCTAAAAATGAGTAAAATACTTAAAAGGTGTGAAAAGGAAGCGTCCTGGTGAAGACAGTACAGATTCAGAGAGAAAAAGAAAAGCAATATCGATAAACAGAGGCAGACTGGGTCAAAAATTCTTACCCGGGAAAATCTGTAGTGGCCAAAATCATACCGTTATTAGCGTTTATGGCCAAAATCATACCGGCCTCCAACCCACTGTGGTTTCCCTGGTAAAGCTTATGGCCAGTCCGCCTCTGTCCATAAGAGAAAAAAAATATGAAATTGTGCAACACTGAGCAAAATGAAAGACCATGTGATATTGCACGTGCTACAGGCCTAAATGAGGCAACGCTGAGAATTACAAAGAATGCAGAGAAAATAAAAACTTTCATAACAGGAACAACTCAAAGTGTAATTAAAATCCATTAGATTAAGACACAAAGAATTGGAAGAAATGGAATGGCTGTCATCTGTTTGGATAGAAAATCAAATAAAAAACAAGTTTTCTTATGGTAGAAGCAAAAGCATTAGCAATATTTTATTACGATTATTTATTGTGCTTGGTAATGTTTTGGTTACAAATGTGTGTTCAATCTTGGGTGGTCGGTACCTAACCCTATTTTTCCCATAGGGCCTGCTCTTTATATTGCACGATTTTGCATTGCACGAATGTTTCTAGGAACACAACTATTGTGCTATACGAGGACTGACTGTATACTGTAGAGACAACTGTTTCCATCAAAGAGACAAGGACGGTTCATTTCCTATGACATGCAGACTTTACACTGGAGATGTTCTAAATACACCAGTAGCAATGCAGACAGCAGAATCTCATGAACAGCCAGAGCAGTTTGTATGCACTGCTCAGAGAAGTTCATGTCAGACTCTACTTTTTTCTTATCTCCCCTATTTTGAGTGCAACAGCACCCAAATGGCATGTTATTCTGGGATCACTGCTACTCAAATGCAGTACCTTGTATTTATCAATGATAAATTTCAATTGCTACTTCTCAGCCTATCTGTCTAATTTTTTTATATCTTGGTGCAGCAGCATACGATTGTCATTCACCACCTTTCCAACCTTTGTTTCATCTGAAAACTTAGACATTAAGCCTGATATGCCTTCATTTCATCAATAAATACATAAAACAACAATGGGCCCACCACTAAGCCCTAGTGGCGTCTGATAATACCTTAAGTCCAAGAAGGGCAGTGCTCATTTGATAACCACTTTGTCTTCTCCCACTCAACCATCCCTTTACCCACAGCAGTAACTTTCTCATAATGCCATCTGACTAATATTTCTAATTTCTATTTTATCTGTCTAATATTTCTATCCAATTTGCAAAGTAGCCTGACATGCAGAACAGTATTAAAAGCTTTTCTGAAATCTAAAAATATGATGTTAAGATTATTTTTTGCATCCAGTTCCTTTGTTACGGCATCACAGTAGTTAACCAGACGTGAGGCAGAATCTCTTAATAAATCCTGTTGTGATTAGTGTATAACTGCATTTCTCTCAAGGTGGTCATGCATTATTTCTTTATCCAGTGACTCCTTTATTTTCCTTTGAACAGAAGGAAATCTTACAGGGCTGTAATCATACACATCACCTGATCCTCCCTCCCTTTGTTTGGGATACATTCATTCATCTCCAATCTGCAGGAACATCCTCTGAATTCAAGAATGCCCTCATAATTACAGCCAAAGGCTTGTTTACCTTCCTTGCTGCTTCCTTCAATACAATTTGATAGGTATCATCAGCTGACTTTTATGATAGTACTGATTTCAATATATCAGTTGAAGTCTGTATTAGTTTCACCTTTTAGCATGAGAAAAGGCACATGATGCAAGAAAGCAAGCTTATACAGTGTCAGGCAAAAAAAAAAAAAAAAAAAACAAATTTCACCCATCCATTTGCTCCAAATGTTTGCCTAATTCTGCCTTGAATCTATTTAAGCTATAAAAACTTAATAATATTAATAAAATCTTCATTGGCAATAACGAAATTTCATACCTTTTTCTTTTTCATTCTGCCTCAATCCACTCAGTCTGCACAGTACTTTCTCCACACCAATCACCAAATGTTAGCTTGACTGTGCACGTAAATCAGTCAAACTTCACTTTTAGCATTCATAAAGGCACATGACGCAGGAAAGCAAGCTTATATAGCATCGGCCAAAAAAAAAAAAAGAAAACCCTTCTCACTTCACCAATCCACTTGCTCCAAATGTTTGTCTAGTTCTGCCTGAATCTGTATAAGCTATCAACTTCTACGACAGATTGAAGTTTGTTCCAGCAATCAACCACCCGCTGGCTAAAGGCAAACTTCCACACATCTATCCTACAACTGTCTTTCCTCAATTAATTTATGACCACTCAGGTGATTATTCTGAGCAAGAGGAAGAAACCCATCAGCATTGAGCATGATCAAACCATTCAAGGCTTTATACACCTCAATCAGATTACCTCGCTGGTGACTAATCTCCAGATATTGTAATATACAAAACTTAAGCCTTTCTTCGTAACAGCAACCCTTTGTTTCATTCATTCTTTGTTCCTTGTTGCCCTTCTCTGTACTTGTTCCAGCAGCTCTACATCTTAAAATGAGGCCTCTAGATCTATATATAGTACTCGAGGTGCGATCTGACCATTGCCTTATACAAGGGAATGATTACCTCCTTATCCCTGCTAAAAAAATTCCTATTATCATTGACAAGACACCGTGAGCTACTCTTGCAGACAGTTAGCACTGCTCAGAAAACTTCATATCTGCCTGTGCAATTACCTGCGGGTCCTCTTCATTCTCTACCACTGTCGGTGTAGTACTATACAGTTGATACGATACTCTGGGGTTACTGCTTCCCACATGCAGTACTTTACATTTGTAAATGCTAAACTTCATTTGCCACCTCTCAGCCCATCTGCTCAATTTTTCTAGATACAACCTGGGAGACTCCACTAATAACATTAGTACATGAAGGGCAGTGTCCATTGATTACCACTCTCTGTCTTCTCCCACTCAACCCTCCCTTTATCCATAGCAGCAGTTTGCCTCCAATGCCACACTGCTCCAATTTTTGCAGCAGTCTTACATGTGCAGTAGCAAAAGCCTTTCTAAGATCCAAATATATGATATCAAAATTATTCCTTTCATCCAGTTTCTCTGTGACCACATCATAGTATCCAATCAAATTGGTTAGACAAGACCTCCCCTTAAACCGAAGCTGTGTCCGAGATATAAAACTGAATCTTTGTCTAGATGATCCTGCAGTGCTTCTTTAATCAGTGCCTCCATTAATTTCCCTGGAACAGAAGTCAAACTAAAGGTCTATAATTACTTGTGTTGCCCTTTGATCTACTTTAGGAATTGGGGTCACATTTGCACATCTCCAGTCCATTGGTACCTCCCTTGAGTCAAAGGAAGCTCTCAATAATTATGGATGAGGGTTTGCTTACTTCCTTTGCTATCTCCTTTAATATAACTGGATAGATCCACCTGAGTTGCTTCCTTACATTTATCTTCAACAATTTCTCCTCTACTTTGCTCTCAGTTGCCAGAGTTTAATTCACCTCTGGCATTCCCCTCCCTGAATAAATCCTCATGTGTGTGAATGTCGATGTGAAATACTCAGTTTGTCAGCTATTTGAGCAAGGTCATCAACAGTTGAACAATCAATATCAAGTGGACCAATCTGATTCATCCCCTTCATTCTAGAGTTTACATAAGTAAAGAACTCTTTGCTGTTTTTCATTGCATCCATTGTCAAAGATTTCTTGTAATCTGACTTTGCCTGCCTAACCTGTTACTTGATTACAGATTAGCTTATATCTGCCATAGCCTTCTGTGTCACTGCAAATTTATATGCATCCCATGCATTTTTCTTCTCTGTCACATGTCTAATTAGTTCATCTGACATCCATTTAGGCCTAAATCTTGAACAATATTTCTTTTTTGGTATGAAAAGCCAAGTAGCTTCCAAGATTAATTCTTTGAATGATTCCCATTTTGAATTTGCTGTTGTAACATCATCAGTTGGTCCCACCATATAGAATTTAAATGCTATCTCAAACCACTTTTCATAAAGGTGAAAGCAAGGGTATTTTGCTTTCACCTTTATGAAAGCAAATACCCTTCCCTTCACCCATGATGGCAGTTACCTCTTTGAGTAAATCCCACTTCAGCACACTGTGCTCCCTGCCACTTAGTGGTTCCTTTATCTGCAGATTCCTAATGCATGAAGAATAACTACTGATAATTTCAGGTGGTAGATGACTTTCACCAACCGGTGAAATACCACCACTTTGCTTATTGGAGGCTTGAAGTGGTGAAACCCATGTTTAGTCTCTAGAGCAAAGTTTCCGGCATCCCCCTCTCCCCATATTTCTCCTTCAACCCATGCACGGTACTAAGGTTTTGATACCTTTCGTGTTTGGGGTTCTCATAAAAAAAAAAAAAAAAATCAGATCAAGAGTATTACTCCCTCTAGTTGCCTCCTGAATTTGCTGCTGTAGAAAACAATCATCCAATAAATCCACAAAAGCCTTGTTAGTGTGTGAGTGACCAACCCACAAATTCCAGTCAATATCTGGGAAATTAAAATCCCACATTATAAGACACTGATTTACTGGCCTGCTCCATTTCTCTGTACAGTTGCTTATTATATTCATCAGAGTCATTAAGGCCTATAACACACTTCTACTCTCAATTTTGCTTTCCCAGTGCTTACATCACACCAATCTGACTCGACACTGTAATGTCCAGCCATGTCGAATGGCTGTACTATTTTGGATTTTGTGTTTCTTAACTAATAGCATAACTCCTTCTCCCTTCCTATCCTGTACAAATTGTACTCCCCAAATTCCAGTTCTGAATTCCTTATATCTGTGTGACACCACGTAACTGATATCCCAACAATATCTGCTTTTGATGTTTTGACCAACGCCTGAAATTCATCAAATTCACTTAGCAAACTCCTAGCATTGGTGCAAGTATTCATGCACCTGTTCCTATTCTTAGCTACCTTAAAACAGCCCATGTATTTACTTTTGTTCCGCAATGACTCCCAGCAGTCTCAAATCCTCTGTACCTTGTTTTCCAGGCTGCTGCTCATTCTAAAAGAAGCAGTGCAAGAATCACTTTCACCTCTGCCATAGGCTACTGTTAATCTATTAGTGATGTATCCCCCCCCAAGCTATCAGTTTTCTGACCCACCTAATACTACCTCGATAGCATCAGCAAATATTCTTGCACCCTTTCTATTTAAGTGTCTCCCATCCCTGTAGAAGCAGTCTCCCCTGTTAACAAGCACAGACCAGGCTGAGAAAAATTCTATCCCTTGAGCCTTATACAATCTCTCCAGGGCCAAATTGATCGACAAGACTCTCATCATATACTCCCTTCTATTGTGTCTGGGTAGAATTGCAGACACTTTGAAATTCAACCCTAATTCGTGGCTTTTTTTCAACATTGACCTGTACTTGTTATGTAATTCTGCCAGTCCCCTACTGTTAATATCATTAGTGCCAACAATGTGCACAACAATATCACCTTTTGTGCCCTTAAATGATGATATCTGCTCTATGTCATCAATCTTTGTCCTTGGTCCTGCTCCACCTATCCTTTTTGCACAATATGTTTCCCATTTCCCTGACAATAGAGTCACCGACAACAACTAGTTCCCTCAATTTAAATCCTTTGAGAGCATCCACCTTGTCCTTCACGCTCTCATACAGGCCCAATACAACGCTGAGTTAGTGCCTGATTTCCTCACACTCCTTACATCACGCACACACACACAAGGACATTCCCCTTGGCAATATCATGTCCCATTCCTGATTGCTCCACAAACACCGGTTTTGTGCAGGTGAAACCTGTACAAAACCGGAGTTGCGTGTGATTGTGGAATTGGGACACATATCCTCCTTCCCAAAAAACAATGCTTATAAATGTGTTGTATGTTCCTCACAGACTAGAATTTAATTATTTACAATTGTAATATTGTGGTGCTTAGTGTATAAATTAATTTGTATATTAAGGAAATAATTTTCTATTTAAAAAGAAGAAAAGGGGAGGGGAAAGTTATTTCACATGTTAAAAAGAGACCCACAGTCCTACTCATATTATTAATTGTAATAACTAAATATACTGCACTGATTCCAAAAAAAACATATTGCAACTTACCAGTGTTAAAATCCAGACCAAAATCTTCTTGCTCATTTCCACTTATTATATTATAAATTAGCTGCCTACCATGAGGGCTATTTGCTGTGATGGTAACAACAGGAGCATTTGCTGGGAGATTTTCTGGAACAGTAGCACTATAAAATTGTTGAGAAAATACTGGCATATCTCGATTTATTACTTTCACTAATACAGTTGTCTGGACGGATAAACGAGGCTCACCTGGACAGCAGAAAGAGAGTAAACTGTGATTTCATTACAGAGATTATTTAATTTTTTTAAACATATTAATACACAAATGGAATAATGAAATTCGCTAATGGGGAGATATTTTACCTACAATTACCTAATGTAGAAAGGAATATATATATTATGAAATAAATGGCATGAATCTCTAGACTTCTTTATCTTCAGAAACCACCTTATGGACCCAACAAATCCAAATAATGGGTACGTTCAAATTTCTACAATGGAATTGTCATGGATTCCGTCAAAATAGTGACAACATCAAGCCCCCCCCCCCCAGTAAGCATAAGCCCACTTGCTTTTGCTTACAGGAGATGCATTTAAAGGCAAATGAAGACCCATACTTGTGTAACTTTTCAGTTATTTGAAAAAACAGAGATGCGAATGGACCTGCCCAAGGAGGGGTCACCATCCTTGTGGGTAAACACACCCTATTTCAAGCTACACCACTTACCACCAACTTAGAGGTTGTAGAAGTTCGAGTTACTGTAGGGTTTCTCTTAACTGTTTGTTCCATCTATTTGCCACCTGTGAATGACATCCCCCCAAGGCAGACCTTGATGATCTCATTAGACAATTGCCACCCCCTTTTTTGTTACTAGGGGATTTTAATGGACACAATACTCTGTGGGGTAGTGCTGACATCAATGGAAGGGGTCGAACAATGACCTGGCCCTGCTACATGTTGGACATAACACCTTTTTCCACATGCCTACTCGTACATTTACCATGACCGATCTCTCTCTCTATATGCTCCCCCTCTCTCTTTCCTGTGTATACATGGGAGGTTGAAGACAACATTTATGGCAGTGGCCATTTCCCCGTAATATCCACCCTTTGCAAAGGGAGATCATGCCATCTGTCTAGAATACGGTGGAAGATCGGTCACGCTGAATGAAATGCCTTCAAAGATCTGGCATCATTTGATACCAACACAGTCAGCAAGAACTGCTTAATGGTGTGGAAAAGTACATTACAGACACTGTTATCCAAGCAGTGGCAATTGCAATTCCAAAGAATTCAACTAAGTTTCCACCATTTCCAAAACCATGTGTAATTCTAAATTGCACTGCAGCAAGAAAGTCTCAAAACAAGGCGTGGGTGATTTTCACCATTACCCCACCACAGATAACTTAATAGCCTTCAATCGCACACATGCTAAAGCACATTACATAAGACATCAGAGTCAGAAGAAATCTTGGATCCACGTCACATCTATCATCAGGTTTCATCATCTAAGCTTGTCTTGTATAAAGTCTGGAAAATGAAGGGGAAATACACATCACCCCTTCATCGATCCTGGAGCCTAATGGATGTGCAATTGCAGACCCAACTGCAACTGCAAACACTCTTGGGAAGATATTTGCTAACATATCTGCCAAAACATCTTACCCCCCCCCCCCCCCCCGAGTTTCTAGTCCTCAAACAAAATGCTGAAAGGCAACATTTGAAGTTGTCGTCAAACAACTGTGAAGAATACAATAAACCCCCACTATTCGCAGGGGTTACGTTCCTGAGAAATGTCACAAATACCGAAAACACGAATACTGAGTTATGGCACCCATAGAAATAAAAAGGTTCCATTCCAAAGTATGAAATATATAAGAAAAACCAGTCTAAAATTTTATCTATGTATGTATTATATGTACCTATATAATATGACTATGTACATAGTGAAATACAAGCATAAGGAATCGAAATGAAAATAAGAAACGATTTAATATTAAAAGTAATATTTATTAGAAATTTCAAACAAATCTTTCAAAAACAATATGGGTTGCTGGACGAAAAATAACTCTTATTTGAAGTTGTTTCTTCATTTTTTTTTATTGAGCTCCTTTTGAATTTCCCTGTAAGGCAAGAGTTATTGTTCTAGGTCTCATTTAAACTTGATGCTTCTATCCAAATTAGGATCCATTTCCACCACCTTTTCTGAAAGTTGTATGGAGAGGCTAAAGATTTCCTTCAATGATTTGCTTTTTAATTCTGGTCTAACAATGTCGAGATCTTCCTCCTCAGGATCATTTTGTTCTAATTTGATCTTGTTACTAATTCATCCAACTCTTCTATTGTAAGTTCAACAACTTTTGGCCACAATTTTTGCCAACATGCATTAATTATTGATGCTCTTATCTCATCAACTGATGCCTTGATGTTGATCAGGCAATCTGTGATGTTATAATTTTTCCAACTTTGACTTACAGTTAAGTCAAAGTTGGAAACTCCCTTTCCAGTTTTTCAATTAAGCCAGTAAAAGTTCTCGTAACACAGTAGGACTTAAACGCAGCAATCACACCTTGGGCTAGAAGTTGTAAAAGTGATGTGGTGTTGGGTGGCAAAAACACAATTTCAATGTTTGGGTAGTCAAATTCTAGACTACTTGGATGTCTTGGCATGTTATCAATAAGAAGCAGAACTTTGAAAGGCAAAGATTTTGAAGTTAAATAACTTTCCACCTCTTGCAAAAAGCTATCATTAAACCACTCTCTAAAAAAGTGTAGTAGTTACCAGGCTTTTTTATTGGATTTCAAATAAACTGAAAGATGATCTTTATTCTTTTCCTTCAAAGCAAGTGGATTCTGCAATTTATACACGAGGATCGGTTTGAACATGTGTCCACTAGCATTTGCACAAACAAAAGAATAAGCCTATCTTTGGAAGCTTGAATCCAGGGGCAGATTTTTAGTTTTGTGTTAAGTATGTTCTGTCTGGCATTCTCTTTCAAAACAACCCAGTTTCATCTGCATTGAACACCTGTTCAGGAACATATCCTTTGTCTGTAATTAACATCTGGTGAATATGGACTTGGCACATCCAGGGTCCTGAGTTGGATATCATCATTCTTCTCTTTTTTTGATGATTCCCTTCTGCTTTTGCCTCTCTCTCTCAGGGTAACTCAGGATAACTCAGGATTTTTTTTTTTTTTTTTTTTTGGCTGGTGCATCATAAGGCTCAAGCTTCCTTGCACCATATAGCTAATAATAATAATATAATAACAATAAAATAATTTTTAATTCAGTCGGGAAACTTTCTGCAACCACGAAATCTGCTGATGCAGACTGGCCTACAAGTTTCACGTTATGAAGGCCATATCGATTTTTAAATCTTTCAAACCAGCCTTTGGTAGCTAAAAAACTTATCCTGCCAGTGCTATCACCAGTTTTGCTATAAAGTTTTGATAAAGGTGTTTTGCCTTTTCACGAATGATGAGTGAACTTAACAGAATTTTATTTGGAGTTCGCCATTTTTTCTAATTTAACATCACGAGTTACAAAGAAAATTTTAGAAGCAATTAGCGTGTTTTCACTGACACTACTGCGGATTTTTTCTTCTGATTTCTTGATTGATCGTACCATTGACTCATTCATTTTATGATGTTTTGCCACTGACGAGACGCTTTCACCATTAGAAACTTTGTCTAATAACTCAATTTTACTTGTTAATGTCAGCACATTCTTTGATCTTTTCACAATTCCCTTGTTATTCGTAGCCATAGTTTTGTAGGGGTTAGAAAAGAACTTGTCCACAATAAAGTCACTTTCCTTTTAACTGTTAACACACTCGAAAACTGTGAGTGTAAACACATTTTGCAGTGTGTTTACACTCTCACACACTGCAAAATGGTATGATTTTCACTTTTGTAAGCATATCAATTAAAAGCAAACAACGAAACCTTCCATGACAAGCGCATAACACATACTGAACAAGGATTAGCAGGAAACATCTGGCCTTGTGATTTTGTTACCCCTCTCTCCCCCCCACCCCATTGAGTGCTGTTTTGACCAGGCAAGATGATTTTAGCCACATCCATGTTTTGTATGGCAGAAAATGTTCACAGCACTTTAAAATTCACTTTTTTTTTTTTTTTTTTTTTTAGGTTTCATTTTCTATTAAATCAGTGATTGTGAATACTCCAAATCGCAAATACAGATACTGCAAACAGCGGGTGTTTACTGTACAATCAACCCTTCACAGAACGGGAACTGAAAGCGGCACTATCACTATCACAGGTGAGTGCTGTGGGGGGGGGGGTTATGAAGGTTTAATGGTGCATAAGCTTCTGGGGCTACAGTGCACCTATTCATAGTGAAATACTAAAAAACCAAATTCACTTGTAATGACTTATTTTTATTACGGAGGTATTTCAGAATTTATGATACATTCCAATTTTTTTTTCAGAAAAGAGAAAAATTCATTGATATTTGGTTCATCGCAAATAATATATGCTTTAAAGTCATTGGTTCTCATAGATTTGTCAGGGAAGACAGAACAGATGTTCTGTCCTGTTGATATTGTGGGCAGTCAATTAGGATATGTTTCGCTGATAAATGTGGTGAACAGTGCGGACACTGAGGATGATCCTCTCCTGTGAGTAGATGGAGGCGAGTCAGATATGGATGTCCTGTTCATGCCCATGCAAGTACCACTTTTTTCTCACTGTTTTGGTGCTAGAGTGCCAATGTTTTGGGTCCTGTTTCCATTGGTAGAGTTTATTATTGGTTTGGGTGTGCTATAGATCTTTCCACTGTGCAAGACATGCTGTTTGTATGATGTGGTTGCAGTCAGAGGCTGGAACATGGACAGAGATTCAAAAGTTAATGGATTTTTAGCAGTTTTGTCAGCGAGTTCATTCCTCTTTATCCCTGAATGTGCTGAGATCCAGCAAAAGGTCACTGATTGATGACATTCTTCAATTTGCAATAGGAGACTTCTGATATCATTTAAGACAGGGTGAACCTTATAGGAGGAATTTTGCATTGCTGTAATTGAGCTGAGTGAGTCTGTATAATATGTATTTTACAGAAGGGTAGTGATTCAGGTTTTATAAGGCTAATTTTATTGCATGGAATTCTGCTGAGAAGCTGCTATACTCAGGTGGAAGAGCAGCTGAAATGATTGTAGAAGGAAATACTGCTGCTGCTCCAACGGCTGAATGTGATTTGGAGCCAACAGTATATATTGGCAAAAATCAGCATATTTTTGAATATGGCTTGAATGGAGTTTCACATTTATTATCGGTAGGTGATTCTTTCCCCACTTGTGAAGATAAGTATTGCAGGTTAGTTGCGGAGGGGGAGTGCACAGTGGTTGAGAGTAATTCATTAATTGTTGCTGTTGGCAATAGGTACATTCCAACTCTGTGTTAATTCAATAAGGCATAAGCCTGCTGGTCTTATTTTAGTGGGTTTGTTTCTATAGAGATTTTGCAGTGGGATTAAAGAGGTATGGCTCAATAGGACGCTGCCAACAACTTTGTATTTGGGTTGCATACTTAAGAGGAGGCTCATTAGCTTCAATATATAAACTATGAGTAGTAGATGTCCTGAAAGTATGCAATCAACAATGCACTATGCTGTACAGCATCCAGACATCGTAGAGTATCCTTACGGGCAGAATCAGATTGGAGCACCATAATCCAAACGGGATCTGATCAATATGCTATAATAGAGAAACAAAGATGTACGGTCTGCTCCCCAAGACAAGGCAAATAAAGTTCTTAGTATGTTCAGCTTTTTGGGGCAGGAAGTAAGCACAAATTTAATGTGCTCAAGGAAATTTAATTTCCTGTAAAGGATTAATCCCAAGAATCTGATGTTGTTAGTCACTGGAATGGTTAAAGTCTGACATTTGAAGTTCGGGATCTGTATGCATTTTTCATTGATTACAAAAGTGGATTGCAACAGTTTTCTGCTGTGATAGATGATAGCCATTTAACTCTGCCCACCTTTGGACTTTATTCACAGATATCTGCAGTAGCCGTTCAATGGATCTCATGTTCTGAGAATGGCGAGAGAGAGAGAGAGAGAGAGAGAGATAATCGAAGTAAAGGTAGGTCTGAACAGTATCTGGAAGTTCTTTTGTGATGGAATCGATTCTAAGGACAAAAAGGGCTGCACTCAGTACAGACCCTGGTGGCACTCCTTCTTCCTGTAAAAATGTCGTAGAAAGTGAGTTGTGGTATTGAATTTGGAACAAATGATTCTGGAGAAAGTTCCTGATGAATATAGGAAGGTTGCCCCGTAGACCAAAAGCATGGAGGTAGTATCAAATACCTTCTCTGTGTCTATGGAAACCATAACAAGACGTTCATTTTTTACAAAAGGCATTATAAATTGCAGACTCAGCTTTGATCATGAGATCTAAGTAGGACCTGTTCTGTTGAAAGCCATGCTGATTAGTTGTTGCATTTTGTGGATCCAAACAATATGATTATGGATCATTTTTTCAAATAATTTACTGAGGCAACTGGATAGAGAAATAGGTCTAAAACTGTTAGGACTGGTAGGATCTTTTCCAGGTTTCAAAAAGGCAAGAACTGTGGCATGATGTCAAGAGCTGGGATAAATGTTTTCCAGAAAAATTCAGTTATAGAACGCAAGCAGTATCTGCAAATTTTTTGTCACCAAGGTGTTGTATCATGATATAATATACTCCATCTGGTCCAGCAACACTGTTGTGTGTTGATTTAATGGGGTGCAGGATTTCAGGATATTGAAGAGGCTGGGTATAAAGAAGGAATAATTAGGTTCGAAAGTTGATGGTTCTCTGTTCAGTCCTGGTCTTTATTTTCTGGAAATCCAGAGAATACGTTGATGCCACTGAAACTTGGGCAAAGGTTTTGCCTAAGGAATTTGCTGGGTCCTTAGGAGCAGAGAGTTCTTTTCCATTCCACGAAAGAACTGGCAAAGGGGCAGTTGGAAATTTACTGGAAATCTGCCTAATTTTCTTCCATATTAACCTGGAGTTAGTTTTTCTATTTATAGTAGATGCAAACCAAATCCAAAAATTCTTCTTGGCTTACCTTTGAATGAAACGTGCTTTTGCCCTTAGCTTCTTGTAGTTGATAAGTGTTGGAAGTGTCTGCAATTCTGCCCAGACACGATAGCAAGGCTCAAGGGGTAGAATTTTACTCAGCCTGGTCTATGGTCAAAAATCCTCGTGAGCACTTTTGAAAGGCTTAACCATCGCATGTCGGAGAAGTAGACAGCACTGCCATGATCAGCATCCCATTCTGTCTGTAGAAAATTTTCAATGTCTGTGATAACTTTCATGCCATTTTCAAAACAGATATTTGGCACACAAATTTTCCTGGTAAATGATGCAATGGTAGTTGGTAAATCTGCTCTTATCTATTTCTTGTTCTTTTTTTAAAAGTGCTACCAATCCCGCTTTTGTTCCAACCCTGCAAGGTTTTTCAAACTTGGGTGATATCTAGCAAGAGACATTTTTGTAGCTTTCAGTATGTCTGTTCCCTTCGTGGTTCCTTTCAAGGGACATGAAGCCAACAGTTCTTCAAAGACTAAGTTCGTTGTCGATCCCACGAATAAAAATAGCCAACTGAGCTGTATCGGTTAAGTTCGTACTTTCATCCAATGCTAATGAGTAAAATTTGCATGCTAGCAACTTTGTTTTAAATGTCTCCTCAACATTCAGTACCACTTCTACTCTCCCACTAAAATTCATTCGAGAAAAGCTTATCTTTTTTAAAGCATCAGCTGTGTTTGGGCACACAACTTCAGCTGCTGCTATATGGCACTCCTTCACAAATTCTCCATCAGAAAATTGTTTCGACCTTTTGACAATTTTTTTAGCAATGATATAACTAGCTTTGACATAAACTCAGCATCCTCCGGTACTTTCTTAAAAACTGATTGTTGCAATTTTACTGATTTTTTGAGAAGGTTCAGTTTGTCTGTGCATACCTGACCCTGGAGACTGACGAACTTGGTTGCATGTTTTGTGTCATGTCTTTTCAAATTTATTCCTTGACAGTGGATATTGATTCTTGACATATCGAACAAACAGGCTTTCCATCAGTTTCCATAAAGAAATATAAATCAGTCCATTTTTCGTTGAAAATGCGAACAACTTCATTGTAAACACGTTTTTGCTGGTGCCCGCCATTTTGAATTTACTAGGGTCTCTTTATTACAGTTGTTACGTTTTTATATAACAAAGGTAATTAAAACTTCACTAAATGATTAAATTCACTTAGCTTTATTTTTATAACACTCAAACAACGTAATAAAAACTAAAGAATTATTAATATTAGAATAATCGAAAGTTTGGAAAGAGCGTGTCACGAGATCGATTTCTAATTCGACTGAATGACTAAAGTACACGCAAGCGCAAGCTTACATATACAGGAACTCCCCGACTTATGTAAGGGTTGCGTTCCACGGAAAGGTACATAAGGCGGAAATTTCCTAATGCTTGTGCAGCACTTGCAACTGTACTCGCTGAATTGATTGAATCAAAAAAGAAATGTTCGACGAACATGTAAATAGAATTATTTATTATATTTATTTAATTTTTTTTATCTCATGTGCAAGAAAAAAATAACAAAAGCGTGCAGTTTAAAAAAAATTCAAAATTATAAAATTACAAAAAAAGAGAGGAGACAGTCATAACATCAGTAAATTTTACCTCTCGAGCATCGTTGCCAGAATCGTCTTCAGCTGATAAGTATGCTGCTGCGGAGGTTGCGGGCTGTGGAGATTTAGAAGGGGTCAGCTGCTCAACCTTACGAAAGAACATATGAAGGGATGACTGGACAGTGGCTTTTTTCTTTTGATTGTAGATTTCTTTGTAGCAAGCAAGCATATCATTCACTTCTCTGTTAACTTTTAAGAATTGTTCGCTGTCAGAATCCATCTTTTCAAACCTCGCCATTGCCGATGCAATTTCACGAAATGCCATCTCTCTGGTGATGAAGCATCTCGACTCCTCATTTAGTTCATCTTGAGCTTCGTCAGCATTTTCTTCTTTCATTATCACTGCCTGCAAGTCAATAAGTTCTTTGTTAAATAATTCCTTCTCTTCTTCCTCAATTAACTCCTCCACACCTTTGGCATCAATCTCCAACTGAAATAGCTCTGCAATCTTTACAATTTTATCTGTAACCTCTTCATGTGATTCGTCTTTTTCAAATCCTTCGAAATATTTTCTTCCATGTGCCATTTAAACAAATTTTAGTAATTTCCGCCCAGGCCTTAATAATATTTAAGATGACGTGGTAAGTATTGTACGATTTCCAAAAGTCTCTCAATGTAAAATTTTTCTCATTGTCTACTGCAGACAATGTTTGAGGAAATGCTGTGCGTAAATAGTATGCTTTTAAATTCGAAATAACAGCCTGATCCAGGTTGGACGAGTGAAGTTTTGTTTGCCGATAGAAATATGACTTTCACGTTCGGATTGAAATCATCTAGATACGTAGGATGTCCAGGACCATTATCTAATAGAAGCAAAATCCTGAAAGGAACATCGTTGTCTTTACAATATTTTTCAACCATGGGAGTGGAGCAGCTTTTAAACCAATCCTCAAAGGAAGATAGTTGTTATCCATGCTCTCTGGTTCAATCGGAAATGCACGAGTAAAGTGGCTTTATTGATGCCCTTAAATGCACGAGAATTTCCAGAATGGTACAGAAGCAGTGGTTTAAATCTGTAATCTCCTGCTGCATTAGCCCCAAGCAAGAGCGTGGCCCTATCTTTTGACACTTTGAAACCTGGCATTGTGTTTTCCTCTTTGGCAATGTATGTTCGAGCTGGCATTTTTTTCCAATACAGAGCAGTCTCTTCAACGTTAAAAATTTGCTGTGCTGAATAGCTGCCTTCATCAATAATTTTTTCCAACACATCACAAAATTTTTCTCTGCAGCTGCAGAATCGGCACTGGCGACTTCACAGCATACTTTAACGTTGTGGAAACCAGCACGATGCTTGAATCTATTAAACCACCAGTTGCTTGCCACGAACTTGGGTTGGGGTTCACTGTACTTATCCTTAATATCTTTATAAATACAGACAGTCCTCGTATAACACGTGTTTGCACTACACGAATTCGATCATACAAGATTTAATTTATAAATATGGGAACGCTATCGTATATAACACGAACCGAATTCGCTTATGCACGATCAGCCTTTGTGTTTACAAGAAATGGCAGTCAGATGCGGAATCACCCCAACCGAATGCAACACGATAGGAATAAAGAGAAGATTCTAAAAATGTATTTATGTTTTTTATATCAGTGAAGAGGAATCACATTTCACCATAATAACGTAAAATTCCAGCTATCAGTATTATCGCAAATGCAATTAGATCGAGTTTACTACCAGTTTATAACAGATTCCACTAGCAAAAATGCAACTGGAAATTGTTTTTATTGTTTTATGGTAGTAACCCCCAGAAATGTGCTTTAGTAAAATGTGAGCTAGCGAGGTGTTAATAGAGTTCTCTCCCTTTACGGTGTTGTTTATTCAGCTGCTACACGCGCACAGCTTTATGTGAATCAAGCGTGCCTCCTCATTTTGTAATTGTGCTTTCTTCCCTAAAAATGAATAATATACTTAAAAGGTGTGAAAAGGAAGCGTCCTGGTGAAGACACTACAGATTCAGAGAGAAAAAGAAAAGCAATATCGATAAACAGAGGCAGACTGGGTAAAAAATTCTCACCCGGGAAAATTTGTAGTGGCCTCACACTAGCGTTTATGGCCAAAATCAGACCGGTCCACCGGGGTTTTCCTGACAAGGGTTATGGCCAGTCCGCCTCTGTCGATAGAGAAAAAAATATGAAATTGTGAAACACTTTGAACGAAATGAAAGACCATGTGATATTGCACGTGCTACAGGCATAAATGAAGCAATGCTGAGAATTACAAAGAATGCAGAGAAAATAGAAACAACTTTCATAGCAGAAACAACTCAAAATGTAATTAAAGTCCATTAGATTAAGACACAAAGAATTGGAAGAGATGGAACGGCTGTCATCTGTTTGGATAGAAAATCAAACAAAAAACAAGTTTGCTTATGATAGAAGCAAAAGCATTAGCAATATTTTATTACGTAATAGTCATAATAAAACACAAGTATTTTATTACGATTATTTATTGTGTTTGGTAATGTTTTGGTTACAAATGAGTGTTCAATCTTGGGTGGTTGGCACCTAACCCTATTTTTTCCATAGGGCCTGTTGTTTATATTGCACGAGAGTTTCTAGGAACACAACTATCGTGCTATACGAGGACTGACTGTACTTGTTGCTTCTGTTTGAATGATCATTAGACTCAGGGGCACTCACTTCTGATTCTCCATCCATATTATTAACTGTTCCATCTTCGATATAGCAACTGAATGCTGTTTTGTGGTCACTGTTGATCTTAAGTGCGTTGATCCTTTGACACGTTCTTTTATACGTGTACCGTCCTTAAAAATAGTATTCACTGTTGAAGCAGCGAGACCTAATTCCCTTGTAATAGATGTCAAACTTTGTCCTGCTTTGTACTTCTTAATCATTTTCATCTTCATTTCTAAATCGATTTTAGCATTAGCATTAGTAGAGGCATTTGATGCAAGAAAGCAAGCTTATGCAGCATCAGCCAAAAAAAAAAAAAAAAAAAAAAAAAAAAGTAACATAAATAAATAAAAATAACCACTTCCACTTCACCCCTCTGTTCGTTCGAAATACCTGTCCAGCTGAGCCTTAAACTTATTTAGGCTATCAACTTCCACGACAAGGGATGGAAGTCTGTTCCACCCACCAACCACCCGCTGGCTAAAGGCAAATTTCCGCACATCTATCCTACATCTGTCTTTCCTCAATTTGAATTTATGCCCTCTCAGGTGATTTTTCTGAGCTAGAGGAAGAATCCCATCAGCATTGAGCATGCTCAAACCATTCAAGGCTTTGTACACCTCTATCAGATCACCCCGCTGGTGCCTAGTTTCCAGACACTGTAATTTGCAAAACTTAAGCCTTTCTTCGTAAGAGAACCCCTTTGTCCCATTCACCAATCTAGTTGCCCTTCTCTGTACTCGTTCCAGCAGCTCTACATCCTTCCTGAAATGAGGCCTCCAGGCCTGTATACAGTACTCTAGGTGTGGCCTGACCATTGCCTTATACAAGGGAATAATCACCTCCTTTACAAAATCACCTCATTTTGTTTCGTTTCATGGCACTACCACCACTTGCACTTTTCGGTGGTCGCTTTCCCTTCATCATTGCAATATGTAAAGAGAAGTTTCTGAAAATTTGTTTTTTTAGGATTAAAGATTTCAATCAAGTGGAACACATTTCACCATAACAGCGTAAAAACCCAAACAATTGCAGTTATTGGTATTATCACAAACGCGATAAGATCGAGTTTACTAACCTGTTTATAATAATAATAATAATTATTATTATTATTATTATTATTAGCCATATGGTGCAAGGAAGCCTGAGGCTTATGCTGCACCAGCCCAAAAAAAAAAAAAATCCCACGTTACCGCGAGAGAGAGAGAGAGAGAGAGAGAGAAAAATAGAAGGGAATTACCAAGAACGTTAGAAAGAGAAGAGAAGAGAAGATTAGATGTAACAGAAAAACCCAATAAATCAGGAAGTGCAAACTGTTTTATGGTAGTGACCTCCAGAAATGTGCTTTAGAAAAATATCAAAAAGGCGTTCAAAATTGATTTTTATAACATATGATAACGATGAGAGTGTAATGCAATTTCCATTATAAAAATGACCTTTAAGAAAGAGATAAATAGCTTAGTAATATAGTGAAATTTTCAACTTCCAAGAACTTGGAATGAATTAAAAAAAAATGTTATTAGGTTCACATTACGATATTTTCACGATACCTCCATTTATTTCTACAGGATG
The DNA here is from genome assembly GCF_048544385.1 of Mastigoproctus giganteus. Taxonomy (NCBI): domain Eukaryota; kingdom Metazoa; phylum Arthropoda; class Arachnida; order Uropygi; family Thelyphonidae; genus Mastigoproctus; species Mastigoproctus giganteus. The sequence continues at coordinate 98,723,789 of NC_143587.1, read as the reverse complement.
CAAAATACGTTTTCATAATTTTTTAAGTTTGCACCAGCCGGCAAAAACTTATGTAAAGTCAAATTTCCATAAGACCAGGAGTTCCTGTACCTTGACAGTTTCTAGAAAGGTCCAGAAATTCGAGAATACTTTTCTAATAAACACTATAATCTAGAAAGTATGCAAAAATGTAGCAGCACCACCTGTGTGTGCTCATTGAGAAGCTGAGTTTTCTTGCTTAACCGATAAGTGGCATAGGAGTTGCTACACTCCATTTTGCGCTACAATATATATATATATATATATATATATATATATATTTTTTTTTTTTAAATAATTTCTGGAAACTTCGTTGTGTTCATGGGCCACAAGTGGCCTGCAGGACATGGTTTGATCACAACTGTCTTATACAATGGGATAATCATATCCTTAACCCAGCTAGCAAAATTCCTGTATATCATTCACAAAACCCCATGAGCTATTCTGAAAGCCTGTCTGCACTTCTCAGAGAATTTCGGATCTGACTGCACTATTACCCCTGGTCTTTTTTTATTTTCCAATACATTGAATACAGTAACTCACAGTTGGTACGTTACAACAGAGTTACTGCTGCCCATACGGAATACTTTGCATTTGTCAAAACCAATTGCTACCTCAGAGCCCATCTGTTTTTTTTTTTTTTTTTTTTTTATGAAAACCCCAAACACGAGAGGTATTAGAACTTATAGTACTTAGTACTGCACTTGGGTTGGAGGTTGAGAAGATGAGAGAAGATATCTGTTGACATTAGACGAACTTTTGCAGACTAATTTTCAGGAAAGACATATGAAGGAAGATTGTTCCTGAAAACAGCAGTTGAATGAATAAACGAGGAAGATGAAAAGTTGGTTCTGTGAGTTTGAAGTTGGACAGTAAATGGATGTTGTCTGGTGGCGCATGTGTTCAGACTGTTTTGAAAGAGAGAGCGGGAATTATAGAAGCGAATTCAGAAGAACAGTGCCCATGGAAGTATCTGTAGAAAAGGCATGCAGCAGAACGTCTCATAGTAACGTCTATGAGACAGAGAATGGAAAGACTCTGTTAGAGATGAGTCATTAATTAATCTAACTGCCCTCTTCTGAATGGAATCTAGAAGCCTGAGAGAGGTTTTGAGGGCACCGCCCCAGATGTGGGAATGATATTCCATGGTACGGCGGAGTTGCGATTTGTACAGAATGAACAGCTGTTTGGAAGAAAAGTAACAGCGAGAGCAAAAGAGAAATCCAAGTTTTTTAGATGCAGAGGAAGCAATATTTGTAATGTGCTTATGAGTGATCAGAGAGAAAACTGGATAACCAATTACAAAAAACAGTTGGCAAACCATAAGATGGAAGCTTGTTTAGAAGACCTTTATGCCAAATACGATCGAAAGCCTTCGAGATGTCTAGAGCAACTGCTTGTGTTTCACCGAACTTTACCATTGAATTTGTCCATAAATGGTTAACATATGCCAGGATATCACCAGTGGCTTGACACTGACGGAATCCACACTGGTGATCGTTGACCAGACGGAAGGATTCTAGGTGGTTTAAGAGTTGGCAGTTAATTGATTTCTCCATTACTTTAGAAAGAGTAGAAGTAATTGCAAGGGGATGATAATTGGATGGGAGGAATTTGTCAACCTTTTTTTAGGAACTGGCTGAATATAAGCAAATTTCCAGGCAGAAGGAAAAACTCCTTTGGAATAAGAAAGTGAAAAAAGGCGGCAAAAAACAGGAGTTAGTTCAGGAGTGCAGGTTTTGAGAACAAGTGGAGAAATACCATCAGGACCTGGAGCTTTCTTAGTAACAAGATTCATCAAAATCCTTCTGACAGAAGACCACAGGAGGCATTGAATGGATGCATGTTGGGAATGGTGGGAGGTGTTTTACCAAGATCATTAATACATGAGTTTGAAGAAAAATGGGATGCTAGCAGGTCAGCTTTATCCTTGGCCGAAGTGACAACAGAACCGTCTGGTTTTGAAAGAGGTGGGAGCAGAAATGGGCAAAAGTTGCGGCCAATAGCTTTGGCAAGAGACTAGAATGCATGGCTACCATTAGGGCAAGAAGCCAGTTTTCTACTCTTAGCCTGTTCAAAATCTAGTTTGGACTGATTAATAACTGCTTTACAATTGTTGCGAGCTTTGGTGTAGGCAGAAAATGAAACTGAAGAATTAGAAACAAGCCAATTACGATATGGAACATTCTTCTCCTAAATGGTCTTAGCACATTTATTTGAAAACCAAGGTTTAGATAAAGGACGAGATTTTAAAGTGGAATGTGGGATAAAGGATTCCATTCTATTCCTGCAAGGATAATTTCACTGACACGATTCGAGCAAACATTGACATCAGAAGTTTTGAAACAGTAATCCGACCAAGGAAAAAAATCTGACAGATCATCTCATTTTGCATTCTTATAATGCCAAACAACACTAGGTTGGGAAGTGCCATGAGATAAAGGCTTCAGTGGAGAAGAGACAATCACCAAGTTGTGATCTGAGGTGCCTAAAGGACCACTCACTTCAACCGTGTACTTAGAAGGATTGTTTTGAGAAAAAGATCAAGCATTTTGGCTTTATGGTTAGGATTGAGCAGTATTCTTGTAGGTAAATGAACAATCTGTGCAAGGTCATTAGTAATTGCAAAAGCCTCAGCATCTCGACCAGCTGGGTCGGTGTGACTAGAAAAACAAAAGCCAGCTGGAGTTGTGAGCATTAAAATCACCAAGGAAAATTACCTCACTGTTAGGAAAGTTGGACTGGAGAAAGTAAAGTTGTAAAGAGAGGAAGTCAAAGAGCTCCAAGTGATTCGTTGAGTTGGGAGAACAGTAGAGACAACAGATGAATTTGACACAATGAGGTAGAGAGATTTTAAGCCAGAGAAGATCGAAAAGAGGAGATTCCAAATTACGAAGTCTCTGACAAGGAATATCGGAACGGACATATGCAATATGCACAAGCGCCACCTTTAAGGCGAAAGGAATCATAGCAAATAGTTTGGGCAACTGAGATGAACAGTAGTTGATTCAACCGATAACTGAGATTCTGTCAGAAAAAGTACATGGGGTTTGGCAGACTGCAAATGGAAACAGACATCATTGAGATTAGAATTGCGACCAAGTATATTTATGAAATGAACTAGGGAGTGTTTGGGAGGTTCAGATCTTTTCACAGATTACACGTACACCCATTGCGGTGGGTGTACGTGTAATCCCAGATCATATAGGTTTCGCATTATACCGTATCTCCAGGCATTGTCAAATGCTTTTTCGATGCCAAAGAGGACCATGACCATATGTCATAGTCCTCTTTATTATTTCTGTTTTAATCAAAAGTTCAAGAGACTCTGCCTTCTCCCACTCAACCATCCATTTATCCCTAGCAACAACTTGCCCTCAATGCCACACTGCTCCAATGTGAACAGCAATCTTTTATGTACAACAATATCAAAAGCTTTCCTGAAATCCAAGTATATGATATCAAAATTATTTTTTGAATCCAGTTCCTTCCCCTTATCAAACCCATGCTTTGTCTGAACTATAACTGCAGATGATCCTAATTACTGAAGTTTACATACATTACTACTTTTGAGGTTTTGTAAGCATCTCTTAAGCACATTAGTGATCATAACAACTGATCTTATGTATGATGCTGCTGCTCTTTTTCTTTAGTAGTTTTCTTCTAATAATCAGCACAGTTTCCATTTTTCAGCTTTCGTTCTTGCAGCATTACATCACACCAAATATCATTATACACAGCAGGCCTGGCCAACCTAAATCGTTCTGCAGGCCACCTTGATGAACTACAATTTTCTGCAGGCCACATAAAAAAAAAAAAAAAAACCTTTTAAAAATAAAAAAATCAAATGACATAAAAATTTATTTTATTCATTCATTTTTATTATATATCTACATGTTATTTGTTATTTGGTTTTTAGGAGTATTAGCAACTAAGGCCATATTGCTCCGGTGGTCATTTCCTGACCTCTCCGCATCCTCCGTATTTGGTGGTCATGGGCTCGAACCCCGGTCTAATCAAGAAGCGTGTGCTACGCACTGCTGCTCCTGCCCACCTGGCTACGGATGCGCCATATATCTATATCAATGATATATTTGCTTTTCTTTGAGATCACTCAATTTTTTTAAAATCTACTTCAATATTGGTAGTTGCACATTTTAATTTGATTTTCCAGATTTTAATTTTGTTATTGAAGCTTGAGATTTACTTTTAATAAATTTAATTTTTGAAAAGAAAGTTTCATAAATGTATGTGGATCCGAAGGTGCATAATTTTTTGTGCAAAAAAAAAAAAAAAAAAGAAATCTTAATTTGGGATACTTTTCCACTGTCACATACATGTAAAAGTTGATTTTTGATGTTGTAGCATGCATGTGTTTTAATTCATTGTTGCATTGTAAATCAATTACTTCCAACTGCAGAGTTTTTGGTTCAAAGAAGAGAAGGAGTGGTGGGGGATTCAGGCAAGTACGGCTGGTCTAGTATTATATTTCTCGTTATTTATTGTGCCTAGTGCAGCTAGTGAATGATTTCCTATTGATGTAGTGAGTAGTATAAAAATCATTTGGTGGGCGTGTGGTTGGTCAGGCCTGATATACAGTATGGATATTAAAAAAATACATACATTAAAAAGAGATTAAAAATCACTATAATCATCAAAAGGATTTAAAAGCAAAACACAAAAACAAAATGTAAATTATAACACATGTGAAATTATAGCTAAAATAAAAACTTTAAAAAAAATAAAAGAATTGTGTTGAAACACATTAATATTAAGGTTTAAAATTAATTATTAAAAATTAATATTAAGAATCAACATCAATCCTGCACCCCTGTTTGTTGCAAACACAGTTTCACATAACTGACAGAAATCCAATTTTTTTTGTTTCAGGAAATTTTTTGGCTTTTTTAAATTTTGCTTGCAGTATACCAATATTTCTTCTTTTTTTTTTAATGGACTGCATTATTGTAATATTTTAAATTTATATATTCATGTTTAAAAAAATAATTTAATACTACTCAAAATGAAACTAGAAAGTTATGGTCATAAAATATAAACATGAAACTGTCACTTCTATTTTCCAGTTCAGAGAACTGTTGAAGAGTGTGAAAATTTAAAACATATTTTGAACATATATGTTCAATGGTATTTTTTCAAACAAATAAATAATAAATAAACAGATAAATGATAATAATAAAAACACTTTACATGAATAATAACAAAAACTGAGACAAAAAAAAAAAAAAATTTACAACAATTAAACATAAAACAAGGAGGGACTACTTTCTGCAACAGATTCCTCCACTGCATGTCAGCTGAAACACCAATTTCAAACTGTACATGTGAGCCATGTTGTTGCCATTGCTTGTTTGGGCTGAAAAGCATAAGGGCAACAGTGTTATAATGCACCTAAAAACAGATATGATGGTATAAAACATATGTTTTTTTTTTTTTTTTTTTTGGGCTGATGATACATAAGCTCATATGATTGCTTTCTTGCATCACATGCCTACATTACTACTACTATATTTGCAGCAAATATCTGCTTGAACCAAAGCATTATTGCCTTCTCCACATCTCCATATTTTCCAGTTCATCTCCTTTTAACTTTACATGAAACATTAAGGCATTTGAGTTCAACACTTCTTTTCGAAGTGTTGAACATAATTCCATTTACTGTACAAACTGCCATATTAAGTTTTTTGCTATCGCGACTCTTGTGCAAGAGGGATTTGATTCCACTATTTTTACGACAAAGTTTTTCCAGGTCAGGGAATGACCACCGCATGTCCCCAGAGCAATATGGCCTTAGTTGCTAATGCTCCTAAAAACCAAATAACAGACAAAGTTTTTCCTTTAATGTCAAAGCCTTTCTTTTTATTCCTTTGGAGTTCCTCCTTCCAAATTAAAAAATTATAATATAATTAGTATAATCAGTATAATTAATATTTGCAGTATTAAAATAAAACTGCCAAAGAGGGACGGATTAGAGCCAATACGGTAGACAGACAAAAATACGGTTATTCTTTAAAGAATTACCAAAAATACTAATGATAATCTACAGAAATAAATAAAGTACAGTATTATAAGTTCAGCTTTCAACATACCTTAAAAGGTCACAATTACAATAAGACACAGTAACAACCAACTAAGTAATTCAAAACCGTGAGAACTTAACAGCAAACACTTCACTGTGCTTCAGGTGACCAATACGTGAAGAAATAAAATATAGAAATAGAGAATTTCTAAATTTAAAAAATGTATTATGTGGGAAAACGTCATTATAATAATACACTGTGTATTCTTCATCATAAACTATTTATGTGGGAAAACGTTTTACTCAGGAAAAAAAAACTTCTTACACAATAAAATAATACATTACAATACATAGAGTTGAAATTGAGACTTAAGAAACCAAACCTAGTACAGGGGGAATCATCTTATCCAAATTCTAGTGTGCGTGTGTGTGTGTGTGTGTGTGTGTGTGTGTGTTTTTTTTACAGTAACACTGCTTTGTAATGGAGCTAAAGATGTTTAGACCAAATTGATGCATTTGTTCTCTTTTATGTTTTTAATATGTTTTAAATTAATTATTAGATTAAATCTGTTATTAATGTGTATTTTTAATCAAGTTAATTTATTCTGTTGTTTGAATCACAGAAGAAAATTCTAATCAATTTTTTCTATTTTCTTGTAGGCAGGGCCATGCAAAAATGGGAAGGGGGATGCACTGGATGTACAGCATCTGTGCCCTGATACAGAAGGGATCACGAAAATCCTGAATGCTTATACAGTTATAACACACAGAAATAACAAAAATACAGGAGGACCATATTAAAATGACTAAGCGAGCAACTTAAACTATGATATGATGGCAAATTTGTCATTGCACTTGAAAACAGAATCCCAAAGTGGATTTATAAAACCATCAACAAATTAATTTGTAATGAATATGCCAAGTATAGAAATTTTTTTTTTTTTGTGTATCATACACTAATTATTTTATTAGTTTCAAGTACAGTTTCTTTTATATAATTTAAAGAATTAACCAACTTACATGATGTACTTCATTCAATACATTAATAACAATATTTCAATGAGAAACACATACCTCCATCAATTGCAGAGACTGAAAGCTTGTAGGTTTCTTTGGTCAACAACTCTATTAATGAAATAATGCCACTCTTTTCATTTATGCTAAAAGTTTTTATTTCATCTCCAAATTCATATGATAGTTCTCCATTGAGTCCAATATCTAAGTCAATAGCTTCTACCTATAAATTAAAATTTAACTGAATATTTTCAATGAAAATATAAAACCCAAAAATCTACTAGAGCATTAATTTTTTTAGATTTGTAAAAAAAGAATATAAAGAAACTTCTTGATAGGACCAACAATACTAATTCAAAAATTAAATTTTATGTGTTGATTTTTTTTAAGAACTAAAAAATTCTTTCAGTTGTATGACTGCATATCTGCATACAATGAATCAGATTGTAGAAGATAAAAATGGTGCTAAATGTTTTTTTTATCATATGATCAGGGTTATCCAAGATAAACATGACCAAAAGGCAAGCTGGAATGAGTATATTAGTATGTAATCTTTTATTTTTATTCCACTTCTTAATAGAACAAGTAGAAATATGCAAATTTATATACTCAAACAGCATTATAAAAAGGCACTATGTGACACGCACAGCAGATACAAGTAACTGATGGCTTCCCTGTGGCTGTGATTAATCTGTACAAGAAAGTCTATATTCTAAAATAAGACATGGTTTTCCTTCACTTCTCAAAGGAAACATTATAAAATAAATAAATTGTACAATAAAAAAAAATTAAAAAAAAAACGTTCATTTATTTTAATTATACAGACAAAAATAATGCTTTTTAGTTGGGTTTTTTCTTCTCTATTTGCAAGCTTATTTTTATATTTGAAGTTTACCTTTGTATATACAGGCAAACCCCCATATAACATAGTTTTGCTCTAACACAATTGATAAATTGCAGCAATCCTCGCACAACACGCTACTTATATTAAAGGGTTTTGCTCTAACACGGTTAGAGAATTGCGGCAAACCTCGCATTACACGAGATTTTTTTGAATGGTGGAACCCTGCTATTATGTTGGATCTAATTTTTCAACACTTCCATTATTTTTTGTTAGTCTCCACTGTTGACTCGCTAGTCGTTATGCAAAAAAAATTATTGGTAAATTTTGTTGGGAAATCCCCGTGTTAGGTTCTGTGCTATTGAATGCTTGTTAGAGACCTTAAAAAAATTGTGACTTTGAAGCATGCAGTTCGCGACTTTTAAAGCTTTTGTAAGGTTATTTTGGCTTTTAATTTGATCGTTGATAAATTTTTCCAAGTATGTTTATTTATTTATATACAGACTTCACATCCACAGGGCACACAGACCGTAAATAATGGTGAGAATGCTGAGGGTTACAGAATCAATACAAAACTAGAATTAAAATATATACAAAATTTAGATTAAGAAAACAGAGTAAGGAGCAAATTCTTATACATAGATGGATTAAGTGTAAAATCAATGTTGTAATTATTCAATACCTGAAGGAAACGAAACAGGGGACCACCAAGTGAGTGTTGAGTAGGAGGGGCAGGCAGCAAGAAATTAGTTTTATAATGAGAATTTAAGCGGGGTACAGTGAAAGATATTTGTTCAAGAAGAGATCGCGAATCGATAACAGAGTTTATGATATTAAGAAATAAACCAAGTGGTACATAATACAGGCATTCCCTGACTTACGTAAATTCAACTTTTATATAAAGTTTTTGCCGGCCAGTGCAAACCGAAAAAAATATGAAAACGTATTTTGCATCATGCAAGAATAAAAGGGGGTATTCTGAAAATATTATAATGTGAACCCAATAACAGTGTGTGTGTGTGTGTGTGTGTGTGTGTGTGTGTGTGTGCGCACGCACGCTATTTAACTCTCTAAAAGGTAATTTTTATAATGGAATTTGTATTAATTTTATACAAATTTATGTCAAATAAGCACAACACAAAAATCACTTTTACTTGTTTTTGAAGGCAATAATGCAGGTTTGTAGAAACTGAAAAGTTTTGTCTTGATTGTATTATTATTGGGCCATCAAGTGATTCATGCAACTGTAATATGCTCTGCTGGGACTGAGAATTTTTATTCCTCACTAAGAGTGATTATAAGTCACATAGTGGCACAGGGTATATCCAGGGAGGTATTGTACAAGGGACAAAGGCTGTCCCTTGAAGGCTGAGAAAAAAAAACTCATGAAAGTCAAGTTGCCAATCAGTAAGCGTAGAATGAAGGCATATCCTTGTTGATGGGCTGATTGGTGGGTAGGCTCTGTAAAGATTCTCGTTTTGAGAAGTGAGCCATGTGTTCTTTATGAGATACTGAAATTAACACTAATAGGTTAAACATGCTGCTTTAGAAAGTTATAGAGAATTACTGGTAGGCAACCTTGAACCAGAACAGCAATCACTTGACATGCAATTGAAATATTGGAGCAAAACCAGTGAGGTCCCTTGCATTTTTAGTTCCAAGTAAACAATTTTTCGCTTGGAAAATACCTCGAATAAAAGCTTGACTATATTTAGGAAGATAGAAAAAAAAATCATTAATTCAGATTTTAATCATTTGATTAATGCACAACAGGCATTTTCAAAGGGCACCTGTCAGGTCCTGCATAATTGGTACTGGATTAAGTAAGAATGACACTAATTAAAACAGACACTAATTAAAACATTTCCTGTTATAAAGTGAATTTTATTGTCTATAAAGGTTATATTAAGTTTAACATTAGTATAATGAAATGCCTACACAATAAAACTACTTAATTTATTCAGATTTCTGATTTCCATGTTGAATCCTATTATAAGGTATAAAATACTGCAGATATTAATGAGACTCGGTTACGCAAAGTGAGACACATTAAATATGGATATCTCCTTGGATCCTTTTGACATCTCAATGTATATACATACATTGAAATATGTATGTATATATGCATATATAAAAATTTTGTGTAACTTGATCTCATCAATATATCTAAAACTTAAGAGCTGATGACAGAACTCAACACAAAACCAAATATACTAGTTGGAAATTTATTCCAACAATCATTCTGGTTGAAAGAAAATTTTCACAGAGATCTATTTTGTAATCATACTGTATCAATAAAAATTTATATTCCCTTGTGTGTCATCTGAGTAAAGCAAAGATGCAATCAACATTTAGTTTACACAACCATTTTAAAGTTTTATACACTTCAATTAGGTCATCTATGATGCTTAGTTTTCAAACACTGCAATTTACAGAACCACTACAATCAAGATGATCTTGCATTATTTTTTTTTAAATTATTGATTCCATTATTTTTCCTGGAACAGATGCCAAACTTAGAAGTATGAAATTCTGTTTCACCCTTTAAATATAAATAGAAGATACATTTGCAAATCTCCAGTTCAGTGAATTTCCCCACATCTAAAAATGTCTCATTACCATGACTAAAAGTTTAACACTCTTTTGCTGTTTATCAGCACCACATGCTTTGTTCATTCATAGTTACAGTAAGTTCTCTTACACTTTCCTTTAAATTATTATTATAAACTCAAAAAAAAAAAAAAAATACCACAGCGGATACCACCACCCTGACGGGGTGGTGGTATCCACCAAGAATAAGTAACTTTAGTCTTCTCTGGGGACTGGGCACCTGCGAGGTGATCGGATCAAGGTGTATAAGGCCTCGAATGGTTCGAGCAGGCTCAACACTGACGGGATACTTCTGCTTGCTCAGATTAAGAACCTGAGGCAGCACAGATTCAAACTGACGAAAGACAGTTGTAGAATAGATGTGCAGAAGTTTGCCTTTAGCCAGCAGGTAGCTGATTGCTGGAACAGACTTCCATTTGTTGTTGTGGAAGTTGATAGCTTAAATAAATTTAAGGCTGAAATAGACAAACATTTGGAGTAAACAGATGGTTGAAATAGGAAGGTTTTTGGTTTTTTTTTTTTTTTGGCTGATGCTGTATAAGCTTGCTTTCTTGCATCACATGCCTCAACTAATGCTAATGCTACCCCATATCTGATGACAGCTCTACCTCTTTTTATTTTATTTTATTTGTATTATATTTTATCTTATTATTAATAATTTTACTTTACAGTTCACTCACCTCCTATTGGCTTTGTAATTCAGCCCATAATTTTCTTAATTCATCATAACTTTTAGGATATTAACATTCTTTCAACTTTTACATATCTACTATATTTCTTTTTCTACTATCCTTACCCTTCTAGTCTCTGGCACTATGTGTAAATTTCACCTCCATCTATGCAAACTTTATGTAATATATCTATTCATACATACTTATATACACTTTTGCATCCTTTAATGCTGCTTTGTGCTTTTAGGTGTATCTATCATACCTGACTTATTAATTTTTCATCAATTGAAACATTTTTTCATCCACTGAAACTTTTATTTTAAAATTGCATTTAATATATATATATATATATATATATATATATATATATATATATATATATATAAGCAAGTAAGAATAGATAAGTCTGAAAAAGTTTTCATTGATGGAGATGAAAACTACACAGTGTCAAGGACCAAGGCTAGAAGTGTAAGGATAGTAGAAAAAAGAAGTAATGTAGATTTGAAAAAGGCAAAAGAATGTTAATATCCTAAAAGTTATGATGAATTTAAAAAATTATGGGCTGAATTGCAAAGCCAATTTGGAGGTGAAGGAGCTGCAAAGTAAAATTATTAAGACCAAATGATTAAAAAAAAAAAGGTAGTAGAGCTGTCATCAGATATGGGTGGGCAAATTTAGTAATAAGTCAAATAGAGGAAAGGCAAAAATGCAGTCTGATGTCAGCAGAAGTAAATATTGATATGTTATTATTATCAGCCATACAGTGCAAGGAAGCCTGAGGCTTATGCTGCACCAGCCGGAAAAAAAAAAAAAAAAAAATTCTGAATTACCCTTGGGGGGGGGGAAGAGAGAGAGAAGTAGAAGGGAATCACCAAGAAAGAGAATTAGCATTAGTAGAAGCATACGATGCAAGAAAGTAAGCCTATGCAGCATCAGCCAAAAAAAACCCTCCCATTTCACCCCTCCATTCGTTCCAAATGCCTTTCCAGCTCAGCCTTAAATTTATTTAGGCTATCAACTTTCACATGGTTAGGTATTTCATCAGGGGACTGCACCTAACCATGTATCAGGAACTGCATTTCTATACATGTCCGCAACAGTAGAAGAAATGTGAAATAAAGACAACAACTGGATCACCATCTATCATGACATTGTAAAAGAATACAGGAAACCCTTGATTAGTGCGGTTAATGAATCCTTGAAATATACCACACATATTAAAACCGCACTAATCAAACTTAAGAAACAATGGGAATAATTATAATGAATCCTTGAAAATTATAAAAACATATTTTTTTACTCAATACGTACCTATAATGAACTGCATAGTTCTTAAATTAAGGAATAAATTTAAACAAAGATAGTATGATTTAAATTTTATTTTTTGCAAAAAAACGTATCTAACTTCGATTGAACAGTGGTAGCTTTCTTCCTTTCCTCCATGATTTTGCGATAACAATCAATTTGCTTATCTAATCCTCGACGAACGTTCATGCTTCTCTCTGCATCTGGATCAATCTCTAGTATGAGTTCTTTTGCTTTTTCAACTGTATTAAATAGTTCTTCAAGTTTTTTGAATGAAATTTCTTTGGGAGCAAATTGCTTTTCTTCTGCTTCATTTTCGTCTTCTTCCTCGTATGCACGTTGATGCTCAATTTCAAGAAGATCGTCGTTACTTAAATCTTTTGAATGCGATTCCAATAATTCTCTAACATTTTCTGAATCTACTTCCTCAAAGCCGAGGTCTTTTCCAATTGTAGTAATTTCATCAATAACTTTGTTGACAGGATTAATGAAACCGCAAAGATCACTTGCGCATTCAGGCAAAAGATTCTGCCAGACTGCTCTCATGCAGCTGTTCGTCATTTCTTCCCACGATTTGTGTATGTTCTCAACTGCTTCTTTAATATCGTGTTTTTTACAAAATTCATCGAGAGTGATTGCGTCATCTCCAGTTGTAGCTTGAATTGCCTGAGCAAAAGTTCGTCTCAAATAATATGCTTTGAATGTAGAAATAACTCCTTGGTCCATTGGCTGGAGTAAAGAAGTCGTATTTGGTGGTAGAAATATAACCTTCACATTGTTATTTAAATCAGTGAGTGAGGTAGGATGCCCAGGGGCATTATCTAAAATTAAAAGAACTTTGAAATCTAAATTATTTGCCTTGCAGTATTTTTCGACTGCAGGACAAAAATGCATAGTGAACCATTCTTCAAACAACTGCTTTGTCACCCAAGCCCTTTTATTTGATTTTCAAATTACTGGAAGGGATTGCTTGTTACAGCCTTTTAACGCTCTTGGGTTCATTGTACGATAAATTAGCATCGGTTTCAATTTGCAATCTCCTTCAGCGTTACCTCCAAGTAGAAGTGTTAATCTATCTTTGGATGCTTTATGACCTGGTGCGGTTGCTTCTTTTCTTGCCAAAAATGTTCTTGTTGGCATTTTTTTCCATAAAAGGCCAGTTTCGTCGACATTGAAAATCTGACGATAATCATACCCATTTTCTTCAATTATTTTCTTCAGTTCAATGGGATATTTGGCTGCTGCATCTTTATCGGCACTGGCTGCTTCACCTGTTAATTTAATATTTTTTATGCCAGATCGAGCTTTGAAATTTTCTAGCCAGCCTTTACTAGCCGAGAATGTTGAAGTATTCCCTTGATATTTGTTTTCTTTTAATGAAGAAAAAAGGCTCAAAGCTTTAATCTTGATGTTATTTCCATCAATAGGAATGCGTTTCTGATTACAATCTTCTAACCAAATAAAAAGCAAATCTTCCATTTCAATCATTAATGGACTTCTATTCCTAGTGCATTGCATATTTAAAGATGCAGATGCCATTTTGCCTTTTTCCCGATACTCATCTGCTTTGTTCAAAACGGCGCGTATGGTTGACTCACCAAAGCCTAGTGCCCTACCTATGTTTGCTTTGCTTTCGCCATTATCAAATCTCTTAATGATGTCAAGTTTAGTATCCAAAGTGATGAATTTTCGTTTATTACCCTTTTTCCTGTCCATAGCTATGAAAGGTAATTTAAAAAAAAATTTGTTTTGGTAGGATGAGCGATAAGCCTACCGCACTTCTACACTCGTCAAGGATTGCTGAGGAACTGCCCAGCGACTAGTGAGAACTTTACGGAGCACTTTCCCACAGCTTTCATACAAGATGAAATTAGCGCCAGATCCTCGCTAAACGCTACACAGGAATCACTAAAATTGAACAAATTGTGAAAAATCAGAGCGAAAATAATACAGAATCAAACATACATCATGTACTACTTAAACTACATTAATTGTACATTTAGCATGATGTAATATCTGTGTTAACGTTAAAATTATACAAGAATATGAGTTACCAGAGCAAATTTCAATTTCAGAGTGGTATGGGGTGCTGCTGTCGAGCGTTTCGGAGTCGATTCCCATGCATTTAAGTTGGAAGACCCTGGTGAGTGCGTGTCACATATTTGCCGCTTCAGGCGCCGTTGTGAGTTGCCAAGCACCGCAAGAAAAAAACAGCGCACTAATCAAATTTGATAACGCATATATTAAGGGGATAGTATCAAAAACATTTTGCGCACTAATTAAAACCGCATTGTTCAAAACAGCATTAATCAAGGGTTTCCTGTATTTCAAAAGCCTACAAACTGTACAATAACTGCTACACACCATATTGCAATCTTAAGAAACATATAAAAGAATTACAGGACAATTTTATCATCACCCCAGTAGATAAAGCTTCCAACAACTTTGCGATCTTTTGCAAGCAATTTTACTATAACGAACTTAAAAATGAAATAGAAAATAGTTCCACTTTTACTCACTGCTATCTCAGTCCTGCTTCCACAATTAAAAAGTTACATAAACTGCATACTAAATTACAGAACTCAACCCTACCCTTTCTGTATATGATTTCCAAATTTCATAAACAACCTGTAGGCTTCAGATTCATTACTAGTTCCAAAAATAGTGGCTGCTACTTCCCAGGTAAACAGTTTTTTGAATTACTCAATACTATTTTTAACAATCTTAAATCTAGGCGCACGGGTGCATAAGTACACATGCCTTGAATGACCGGGGTTCAAGCCCGTGACTGCTGAATACGGTGCTGTTCCTTGTATTCTATGTATCTTGTAAACTCCTCTGACCGTTTGGTCATTCCAGAGTATAAACAGAAAATTTATTTTATTTTTTTACTTGGATCATAAACTGAAACCAAGCTGTCATCAACAGCTTTAAATCTGATATCACCATAACCAGCATAGAAACTTTTGATTTCACCAACCTCTTCACTTCAATCCTATATAACCTTCTGGTATTTGTGCTAAAACAACTTTATCACAGATACAAAGATAAATTGAATATAAATGATAATACATGGAACTATTATGTCAATCTCTGTTTACTATATCTTCGACAGCAAACTTACTTATAAACAAACCATTGGTGTGCTCATGGGCTCCCAAATTTTCAGTTTAGCATTCAACCTATTTTTACACTATTAGGAAGAATTATACACCACAAACAACCCTAATCATATTTTTTTAGCATTCAGATATGTAGATGGCATCCTGATTTTAAATACAAACTTTGAACCATTAGCCAAAGCAATTTACCCCAATGAACTTAAACTAAATAAAGAAAACTCTACTAATCATACAGCCAACTTCCTTGACCTCTATATTACTCTTAGTAATGCTTCCCTTCCATATAATATTGACATATTGTATATGATAAAAGAAATAAATTCAACTTTAATGTCATCTAATCTTACTAACTGGCACTCTAATATTTCCAACACATAAAAATATAATTTATACTCAAACTATTACACTGGCTAATATATGCAGCAACCATTTACTGTTCACCAAAGCTCTTAAACTTCTTTACAATAAGCGAATTAATAATAACATCCCTATCTATTTTATAAAATACTGCTTCAATATAGTTTCCCCATTTGATCAAGAATAAATTCAGTTATAATTTACTATGAACTGGTCAGTTCTATTCATATTTGTACAGTTTGGTAGGATTTCCACTACTTGATAAATAATAACTATACATGATTTCCTATGGAATTATTTTCATTGGAATGATTACTTTGTTTCTTTGCTCATTAAGTTTCTACTTTTTAAGTATCCACTTCTTTCATGTATTCATCTGATATATGTTTTAACAATCCTTTATGAAATTATTGATAATTCACTTCCCTTGTTGAGACTTTATTCATATTTCATTTTTGTTTTTAAGCATGGATAATCTATCTAGGTAAATTGCATTATTTGGATCTTGAATCTTTCTAGCATTAAAGCTACTTTAAGGTATCCAAAAAGTTTTGATACCTTTCGATTCTATCTTTAAATATCCACCTTTGGATTTATTTTCTCTAGATGTATACTAATTTCATTCACTATTGTGCATATTTATTACTACTGAAATTTTATACAATACTTGTTCATTTTTAGATTCTTCAACTCCATGGATCTTTGTGACTATTTATATTAATTTTTTTTTTTTTTCCTACAGTCTCCTTAGGATTTGATGCCTAATTACCCTACCATTGGGTCTACAATCATCTAGTTGTATGCACCCTCTGATTTATTTCCTATTCTTTCATGACTGGTTTTAAAACAGATTTCCTCATCGAAAACCTCCTATGGATCATTATTACACCCTTTCACCTTTGGATTCACTTCTGAAATTACATTTGGATTTATGTTACTCTATTTACTTTTACAGAAATGAATACTGATATTACTTCAGTTTTGTTTCACTCTATTTTGGACTACAGGTTATAACTCATGAGTCTTAATCTGGCCTCTCCATCTCGGGATTTTATGCTGTTCTTTACATATGTAATTACATTTCCTGGATATTAATATCATTTCTATGATAATTAATATCATATTAATATCATTTCCTGGATATTGAAAAAAAAAATAATAATAAATATGTGTAAGCTATATCCCCTAATGGTATAATTTTGATTTATATACTAGGATTATACTACATCCTTTTTGCTAAGTATATAGTAGCCATATCACTTGGTCTACTTTCTATTCATTTTATTACAGTCATGTTCAATTCTTTTTTTTATCTACGAACTGTTTTATTTTTTGTAGTAGTAGTGGCATGTGATGCAAGAAAGCAAATGTATGAGCTTATGCAGCATCAGCCAAAAAAAAAAAAAAAAAAAATCACACCATTCCCTCCAAATGCCTGTCCAGTTCCTCCTTAAATTTATTCAACCTATCAACTTCCACAACGACAGATGGAAGTTTGTTCCAGCAATTAACCACCCGCTGGCTAAAGGCAAATTTCCGCACATCCAATCTACATCTGTCTTTTCTTAATTTGAATTTATGCCCCCTTGGGTTCGTAATCTGAACAAGTGGAAGGATCCCATCAGAATTCAGCATGCTGAACCCATTCAAGCCCTTATACACCTCAATCAGATCACCGTGCAGGTGCCTAGTCTCCAGCCACTGCAATTTGCAGAACTTAAGCCTCTCTTGATAAGAAGATCCCTTCATTCCCCTCACTAATCTTGTTGTCCTTCTCTGTACACGCTCAAGTAAATCTACATCCTTCCTAAAATGAGGCCTCCAGACCTGTATGCAGTACTCAAGGCGTGGCCTGACCATTGCCTTATACAGAGGGATAATCACCTCCTTTTCCCTGCTAGCAAAATTCCTATATATCATTGACAAAACCCCATGACCTGCCCTGGCAGCCTGTCTGCATTGCTCAGAAACTTCATATCTGCCTGCACAATTACTCCCAGGTCTTTTTCATTTTCTACCACCTTAAGTGTAGTACCACACAGTTGGTACGTTTCTCTGGGGTTACTTCTACCCATATGCAGTACTTTGCATTTGTCAAGGTTAAACTTCAGTTGCCACTTCTTAGCCCATCTGCCCAAATTATCTAGATCCTGTTGCAGTAGCACACTGCCATTACTGTCATTAACAACCCTGCCAACCTTTGTATCATCTGCAAACTTCGACACTAAGCCTGATATACCTTCATCAATATCATTGATAAATATACAAAACAACAGTGGACCCAACACCGAACCCTGTGGGACTCCACTAATAACATTAGTCCAAGAAGAGCAGCACCCATTGATTACTACCCTCTGTCTTCTCCCACTTAACCATCCTTTTATCCATTGTAGCAACTAACCCTTAATACCATTCTACTCCAATTTGTACAATAGTCTTCTATGCACAACAGTGTCAAAAGCTTTCCTGAAATCCAAATATATGATATCAAAATTATTTTTTGCATCCAGTTCCTTTGTAACCACATCATAATATCCTATCAAATTTGTCAAACAAGACTTTCTCTTAACAAACCCATGCTGTGTCTGAATTATTGCTGCAGTCTTGTCTAGATGATCCTGCAATGCATCTTTAACCAGCGACTCCATTATTTTACCCAGAACAGAAGTTAAACTAACTGGTCTGTAATTACCCGTGTCACCCTTCGATCCCCCTTTGTGAACTGGGGATACATTTGCACATCTCCAGTCCGTGGGAACCTCCCGAGTCCAAGGATGCTCTCATAATTATGGCTAACGGTTTGCTTAGTTGCTTTGCCGCCTCCTTTAATATAATTGGATAGATCCCATCCACCCCAGGTGCTTTTCTTACGTTTAACTTCAACAATTTCTCTTGCACTTTGCTCTCAGTTATTACAAAATCATTAAGTATCCTGCTACAATTTGATAACCTTCTGCCATTTTCAAACCTTAATAATTCCTCACGTGTGAATGTAGATGCAAAATACTCATTCAGTTTGTTTGCTATCTGAGCAGGATCATCAACAGTCGAACCA
This sequence comes from Mastigoproctus giganteus, assembly GCF_048544385.1. Taxonomy (NCBI): domain Eukaryota; kingdom Metazoa; phylum Arthropoda; class Arachnida; order Uropygi; family Thelyphonidae; genus Mastigoproctus; species Mastigoproctus giganteus. The sequence goes on along the minus strand of NC_143587.1, from coordinate 98,704,759 downwards.
TCGATGTCAAGTGGACCAATCAGATTCATCCCCTTCCTTTTAGAGTTTATATAAGTAAAGAAATCCTTGCTGTTTTTCTTAGCATCTTTTGCCAAGGATTTCTCGTAATCTGCCTTCGCCTGCCTAACCTCCTTTGTAACTTGGTTACAGATCAACTTGTAGCTATCATAGGCTTCTGTGTCACGTGTTAATTTGTATACATCCCATGCATTTTTCTTCTCTGTTACGAGTCTCATTAGTTCATTTGACAACCATTTAGGCCTAAACCTTGAACAATATTTCTTAATAGGTATGAAACTTTTAGTAGCATCCACGATTAATTCCTTGAATGCTTCCCACTTAGAATTTACTGTGGTAACATCATCAGTTGATTCCACTGTACAGAATTTAAAAACTGTCGGAGACCACTGTACTCGCCTTTACGGAAGCAAAAACCGTTTCCTTTACCCCTGATGGTAATTAAATCTTTAAGTAAATCCCACGTCAGTACACTGTGATCACTGCCACCTAGTGGTTCTTTTATCTGCAAATTCCTAATACATGAATGATCACTGCTGATAACTAGATCAAGAGTATTACTTCTCTGGTTGCCTCACGAACATGCTGCTGCAGAAAACAATCATCCAATAAATCCACAAATGTCTGACTAGTGTGTGAATGCCCAATCCACAAGTTCCAGTCAATATCTGGGAAGTTGAAATCCCCCATTATAAGACATTCCGATTTACTAGCCCACTCTATTTCTCTGTACAATTGTTCATTGTACTCATTCGAGTCATTAGGCCTATAACACACTCCTACTCTTATTTTTGCTTTCGCAGTGCTTATGCCACACCAAACTGACTCAACAGTGCACTGTTCATCTATATCAACTGGATGCACTTCTTTTGATTATATGTTTTTCTTAATTAACAGCATAACACCTCCTCCCTTCTTATCCTGTCTATCCTTTCTGTACACATTGTACTCCCCAAATTCCAGTTCGGCATTCCTTATATCAGTGTGACACCATGACTCTGATATCCCAACAATATCAGCCTTTGATGTCTTGACCAACACTTCAAATTCATCAAATTTATTTACTATACTTCTAGCATTGGTATACATGCAAGCATACATGCTCCTACTCCTATTCTTTATTACCCTAACACATCCCATATACCCACCCGTTCCACGATGACCGCCACCCGTCCCTGAAAACCCCAACAACCCACGCTCCAGGTCGCTACTTATTATAATAGAAGTTGTGCAAGAATCACCTTCACCTCTGCCTATGGCTACTGTTAAACTATTAGTTCTTGTATCCCCCCAAGCTATCACTGCCTCGATAGTATCAGCAAATATTCTTGCACCCTTTCTATTTAAGTGTATCCCATCCCTTGTATATCTTTTGACTTTATACCAGTAAAGTCCTGTTATTCCAACCACACTTCTACGTTATAGATATACTCCCTCTTTCTAACGCTACTCTTATGTATCTCTACACGCTTATTTGTTCAAAATAAGATTATAGAGGTCACTATTTCCATATCTATTTCCACATCTTCACAGCCCTCTATCAAGTCCATTATGCTGCTATAAATTGCTTTATTCTGTAGCTGTCACTAATGTAGTTTTGCTTTAGATACATTCGTCTACTCTACTAAATATATGCGCTTTATTTTCCTGCCGTCTTTCTTTCGCTACGTACTACTTGAAAACTCCAGGTATCGTTCCATTTCTTATTATACTTTCGTTTTATTTCTAGGCCTGTTTTGACTTACATATTTTTTGCCGGCTTTTTCCCTGCAATACAAGCATTTGGTATTCATCTTCTTATATTAACCCTTACAAAGCCACAGCCCCTTACTAAAAGATTGGGCTTTACAACCCAAGCTAACTCAGTATTTTTTAATAACTTTTTCTCTTTTACTTTCTAATTCTACCTTTCTTCCCATTCATAGAGCTATTAGTGCAATACGAGGGTGATACGAATGTTCCAACTACCTCATTCTATCACTATTTTTGTCTTTATTTAACTACGCCTTTATCCCTTCCCCATCCTCAATTTAATACCCCTCCCTATACCATGTGCTTGTTACTATTTATTTTAATTCTTCTAATCCCCACAAAATTCCAAAACTAAAATATTTTTTCCAAATTTGTTCAAAAATCTACATATATTTCAAAAACTTTTTCCCCCTCTGAAAACACTTAATTATATATATTTTTTAGCCTTATCCTTATCTTAATAATTTTCATATCATTGACACTGCACTGGGACTACCTTGTCCATACTGTAAAAGAGTTTGCTAATTTTTTTCTTTCTGCTTTTTGGCTTTATTTCACTTTTCTTCTACTGTTATGGACAAGTACAGAAATGCAGTTTCTGATACATGGTTAGGTGTAGTCCTCTGATGAAATATTGTTGTCGTTATTTGGTTTTTAGGAGCATTAGCAACTAAGGCCATATTGCTCCGGGGATATGTGATGGTCATTCCCTGACCTTTCCGCATCCTCCGTATTTGGTGGTCATGGGCTCGAACCCCGGTCTCATCAAAAGCATGTGCTACGCACTGCTGCTCCTGCCCACCTGGCTACGGAGGTGCCCCCTGATGAAATACCTAACCATGTATCAATATTCACTTCTGCTGACAGACTGCATTTTTGCCTGCCCTGTATTTGACTTACTAAATTTGCCCACCTATATCTGATGACAGCTCTACCACATTTTATTTTATTTTACTTTTTTTTTTTTAATCATTTGGTATTAATAATTTTACTTTACAGTTCCTTCACCTCCAAAATGGCTTTGCAATTCAGCCAATAATTTTCTTAATTCATCATGACTTTTAGGACATTAACATTCTTTCGCCTTTTTCAAATCTAAATTACTTCTTTTTTCTATTATTCTTACCCTTCTAGTCCTTGGTGCTTTGTGTAATTTTCACCTCCATCTATGCAAACTTTATCAGACTTATCTATTCTTGCATACTTTTGCATCCTTTGCTGCTGCTTTGCACATTTTGGTGCATTTGTCATACTTTGCTTATTCATTTTTTATTTTTATATCAACTGTAACTTTGACTTTAAATTACATTTAACACACACACAGATCTGAAACTGTAAAAAGCAATATGCTTGTTTTGAAGACTTGGATGATCATTGCAAGTAAATACATTATTTAATTTATTTATTTTAATGTTTCAGATTACAGAAATTATATATTTCTACAATAGAAAGGAAAAATATTCCCAGTTTGCTCAATCCTCTAAGGCTTCAGATGCCTAAACCAAATCTCACAAATATCTGGTTTCAAAACTTTGCAACTTACAGAGCTGGAATATCCCTTTCCATCTATTACAAGTGTTGTTTTCATAATTTGTACCATTTCAAATAAGATTCTTGAAAATGAGTTTCTACATCCATAGATAGTATTCAAAATTAAGTCTGAACACCGATTTGTTTGGTGGGATGATTACTGATTTACAGTGCTGTTTAAAAAAAAAAAAAAAAATAGGTACCAGAATGTACCTCCCTCACATCTGCCATCCATTTATTTTATAATTCAAATTATACCTGATATATCAAGTTCAATTAATTATTATACTCCTACCATACCTATTGGATGTTATTGGCTGTTTAAATTAGACCAATGATTCTGCTGACCACGGAACCACTCTGACCACAGCTTTACTGGTCCTGTGTTCGGCTGTTAAAAAATTATGTAAGATACTATGATTATTGTCTTTTATTAGTGCTTCTTTCCAGAAAGAATGATTTTGAAAGAAATCAAATCAAGAGTAATACTCTTGATTTGATTATCAGTAGTGATTTTTCAGTGATTCAGTAGTGATTTTGAATAATAACATGTCTAAATAACAATATTTTATTATTATCTGAAATGCTAGGACCAGACTTCTGTTTAAATAAGGTTGCAAAATGGCATTAAGATACATTCCCACCCACAAAAGCAGTCCTGCCTCTTCTATTAGGAAGAATCCTTGTAGATCTGCTAAAACTCCATGCACTGTTCCAGCAACCTTACTGCACTGCTGGATAAAATTCCATGTTTGACTGTTTTACTACTACCAGATCTTTTTTCTTCATCATTTTCAAATGCTGTGAATTATTCTCCTCCTACCCTTTCCCTAGTTGTTAGTATAGTCTAGGTTTATGGCTTCTCAAGTACAGAGCCTTGCATTTATTAGCATAAAGTTTAATGGCCACATTTTAGACTAGTTGTATAATTTAACTAAGTCTTGCTGTAAGCAACATTCCCTGATTAAACTTGCCCACATTAATATTATCAAATACTCAATAAGCAATACTGCCATTATCATAAATGAAAACACGATGCTAGTCCCCTTGGTGATATAAACATATAGTTTAAAAATTCGGTTCATTTATAAATGTACAACCCTGATGTCTTCTACCTGTTAATCTTCCTTTTTATCCAATGTAGCAACAACCTATTTCACCTCCACACTTTATCAACAAATATTTGTTGTTTAGTATTATTATTTTAGTCATTACCGCTATTTATTACTTATGGTATATTTAACACAGTATTTTTATTTTGTATTTTTATTTGTAAAAGAATAAGAGAAGTTTACCTCAATATGACATGTAGAACACTTCCATATGATACTCTCCAGAAATTAAAACAAAAACAATTTTTTAAAAAATCAAAAAACTTACAATACAGTAAAAAAAATAATTAAAAATCAATTGAACACAATTAAAAATCAAGTAAAATATTAATTTAAATAAAAAATTGTAAAACGATTTTTTCGTTTAATTAATTTTTTACTTAATTTTTAATTGTGTTCAATTGATTTTTAATTATTTTTTACTGTAATGTAAGTTTTCCGATTTTTTAAAATTATTTTCATTTTAATTTCTGGAGAGTATCATATGGAAGTGTTCTACATGTCATACTGAGGCAAACGTCTCTTATTCTTTTACAAACGTTGATATCAACGTAGAACGTATTGCGCTGTTTGGTTGTTGTTTGTTATTTGGTTTTTAGGAGCATTAGCAACTAAGGCCATATTGCTCCGGGAATATGTGGTGGTCCTTCCCTGACCTTTCTGCACCCTCAGTATTTGGTGGTGACTGGCTCGAAATCCAGTCTAATCAAGAAGAGTGTGCTACGCACTGCTGCTCCTCCCCACCTGGCTACAGAGGCACCTACGTATTGCGCATTAGAGCTCTGGTTTATGCTATTTAGTATTTTTATATATAACTCTATCCCTTTAAATCTGATTGAGATTATATTATTGTATCTATATTAAAAGTTCTTTTTTATACTCCAAGCACATTGTTAATTAATAATACTTAATTAACAATGTGCTACAGATTTTCAGGGCAGTGTATAGATTTGAACCCTAAAGTGACAGTATCTGGTTATCTGCTAGAGTGACCACAGCAACTCTAGCAGATAACCAGATACTGTCCTTGAAAAACGCTGTGGAGTTCTGTAATTATTTATATAAAATTAAGCCTCAATTCAATTATTAACATGTTGAGTATGTTGAAATAGGTTGTATCTGTCTTTTTGTTTTCCCATATGATAGTTTGATGATTTTAGTAAGTTCTTATCCGCTGAAGGAAATTGTTTGCCATGATATTAAATGAATTTAAATCAAATATTCACTGTTTAAAAAAAAAAAAGCTATTCATATAACTTAGATTAAAATGTGAGTCGTATTTGAATATAAGAATACTAAAAAATGTGCTATTTTAAGATACATATAAATTTTTTAAAAAAATTTCCAAATCTTTTATGTTAAATTCAAACTGTTTGGTAAGAGAAGTAAAAAAAAAAAAAAGATATAAACAAAAATATTAATTATTTTTATTATATTAATAATTATAATAAAAAAAGGAAATTAATTAATAAATATTCTCTTACACTGTACACTATATCTCCAGGTTGAGCTTCTGAGGAAATCACAGCAAAGTAAGGTTGATTCACAAAAACAGGAATGTTATCATTAATATCAAGAACAGTAACTTCAACTAAAACATGGGCTATTCTTGATTCTTCCATTATATCACTTCTTGCTTCGACAACTAAAGTATAACTACTTTGAAGTTCACGATCAAAAGATTTACCCGTAGTTCGAATCACTCCAGATGTCTCACCAATTTCAAACAAATCTACAGGATTGAGAATTTGAAAAACTACATGTTCATAGAGTGATGTACCTAACACTGTAAGTAGGGCAACTGTATGAATTTCTGTGGAATTTTCTGGAACTTCACCATAATATTTCTTTTTGCTAAAGAAAAGGCCATTGTTTTGAGTATCCTGCACTTTTATGACAACCTTTGCACTAGCTTCGAATTCACCATCACTTGCTGAAACAACAAGAGTATATTTTCTTGCAAGACCATCTGGATCATTAACTCTAATATTCCCAGTATGCTCATTTATTTCAAACTTATGACCAGAATTTCCAGATATTATAGAATACTTAATTCTTGCCCCAGAGTCTGGATCTGAAGCTAAGACAGTTACCACAGATACTCCTTTATATGTTGCCAGTAACAGAACTGCAGTATAGTGAGAATGTTCAAATCTTGGTGGGCAATCATTGACATCTATCACCTTGATGCACACTTGTGCTGGGATTTCAGCTGCAAGATGTGGTTGGCCCAAGTCCCACACTTGTACAGTAAAAAAATAATTTGGCATCTTCTCATGATCTAAGTTGCTTACAGTTCTTATTGCACCTACATTATCCAAAAAAAAAAAAAATTAATTATTACTTAAAAAAATAAATAAAAATACAGTAAAAAAAATGAAAGTGAAACAATTCTTTATCATGATCATCAAATAATAATTAAATACATATAAAAACAGATACAGTCATCCCTCACTGTGAATGCTATCCTGTAGTAGTTATAAACAAAAAAATGTTTTATAACAAAGTCTCATGTATAAACTGGTATAAATTAATTTATGAATGTAGCAATTGTGTTAGTTTTCTTTCCCTGTTAATTATCCATTTTGTTTTTTTGGGGAGAAGCACTCTTGTGCTGCCACCTTGCAGTTGCTAGTAACTGACAGAACAGCAAGCCCATCCTTAACAATTCCATTGTTGGGGCAGCCACATGTGGATATAAAACATAAAACCAAAGACACTTTTTTTTTTTTTTTTTTGGATGTTACCCATAAATATCTAAGGAAATAAAATGCTGCTTTAGAAAAGCAATGAACTTCTAAAGATTAAAAATCCATTATTAATGCAAACAAACCATTACTCTGAATACAGATATCCCCATACACTATTTAATTCTGATTACTGGGATTGTAATGTAAGTGAAAATAAATTTTATATTGAGGGCAATATTTTTTCCATTCATCATACTATTTATTTTCTTTGCATTTACAAGAATGGTAATATAGATAAATCTAGGCTTTGTGATGGCGAAAAAAGCAGAGTTTACAAATGCCATGTTTGTAACCTTAAGACACTTGTCAAGAAAAAGGTCAATGAGGTACTCTGAAACTGATAACGCATGATATGAAAGAAGATAACTGGCAGAGTAATGTCTCAAAAAAATAATTAATAGAGTAAAACCTTACAATGAACTTAATAGCAGTACACAAATCATTTCATTGTAGTGAAATTTCATTCTAGATATTATTGAAAATTATTTTAAAAGAACATTATTTGTTCAAACAAGTTATGCTGCACTTTCTAATACACAGAAGTACAAATGTAATAATATCCACTTTATCTTATTTAGATGTAGACTCTAAACACAAAAATAAATAAATAAAATTATAAAATATGTACTACAAAAATAAAAATATTTGTTCAAAGATTATCATTTAGAAGCATACTTACTTATAAGAAATAACTGTACTGTATAAAACTTTAATAAATCACACATTATGGTTTCCTGCAGTACACAAAGGTATAACATTCTGCACCATTTCACAAACAAAAAAGAAGAAAGGAAACCAGATGATGTCTGCTCACCATTAATTACTTTTCATCATTTTGTTTCCGAGAAACATTAAAAATTCTCAAATCAAGGGAAACACAAAAAGCACATATGGGATCATAAATAAAAGAAGCCTTATTTTCATGATTACTAGCCAAACAGTTCAGTTGTTCTGTGGAGGTGGTGGAAAGCATTAGAATTGTAGTTGATTAACTCATACATTGTCAATTGCACTAAAGTTTAATTTTTGTATGAATGCAAGAAAATAAGTTAAACATTAAAAATAAATATTTGATATTGTTTAGTGCAACTGAATCATTACCACACAGTTGAATTTTAAGACAAACTAAAGTTCATACGTCAGATACCATTATTATAACTCAACATCTCATATTATGAAATCCTTCACAATGAGAAGGCCTTCCTCATGATATTTCATATTGTGAAATCTCTCACTACAAGTTACCTTCTCTTCTACATCAAATAAGTAATGCTTCCTCATCATTTAGCCATTATGTTACTAATACTGATACACATAAGGGGACAAATTCAAGTTGAAGTAGGATGGTTGCAGGAGAGATGTGCAAAATTTTTCTTTCAGCCAGACAGTAATTTACTGTTTGAATAACCTTTCTTCTGATATTGATAAATTGAATATTGAAGTGGATAAATTTAAATAAGGATTAGACAGATGATGTGAGTGGTGTTTTTTTTATTGTTGCTGATGCTATATTATAAGTATGTTTCTTGCAACATTTACTACTTACTACTACTAATAATAATAATCATACTAATTTACTGGAAATCTATTCTGCAGGATCCTTAGGATGGATTAGCCTGAGGGTTATCCAGTGGATGAAGATTTTTCACTGCTGACTGTGCAACCCATTAGGGTGGAAGCAGAAGTTCGACTTTCTACAAGCAGGTAGCAGCATGTTCCAGCTCTTAGTGGTAGCAGCACTTTGCAAGCAGTGGTAATACAAGTGACTACCATAGCTTTATCTCCTGACAAGAGCAATAGAAGACCATTGCCTCCAAGACAAATTCTAATGATTGGAACATGCACCCACACTACTACCTAGGGCTTTCAATACTGAGATCCCGAATAGTGGTCATTTTTTTCAGGATATGAAATATCGGTATTGATACAAAAATACCAGTTTTTTAGTGCTAATTTAAAAAATAATTGTTTATGATTTATTCACATAACAGTTATAAAATCGACAACAATGAATCGTTAATATTACAGAATTTGTAACAGAGGGATTGTTAAACATCATGAAACTAAGACAAAATCTTACAAATATATTTCTCTTAGTAAGTATACTGTGTGGAAGTAAAGCACTTATAGAATAACGAAAACATCATTATGGAAATAATGATGTTTTCATTATTCCATAAGTGCTCTACCATTATGGAAATAATGGTAGAGCACTAAAGGAATATGGTAAACAATGGTATGGCAGGTGCTGAAGGGTTAAAATTAAAAGCTTCTGAACAATAGCTTAATCCTTGAGTCTTTGGTCCTTGAGTCTATGGTCCTTGAGGTTGTCACAGACATTCTCTCAGATATGCCAGACAAGCTGTACTTGCTACCTGGGAGTCTAAAACGCTGATGGAACTGATATTCGGGTGACACTCAAGTCAAGTGGACCCAATTTCGGCGAAGTCCGGACGGTCTGTGACAACCAAATCCTCTGCTTGCACCTTCACGATGGTGGGACTGTTAGTAATCCTGGGTATAACCTCCATGCACAAGCACATGGTGGGTGACCACCCAGGTGTGAACCAACGTAAGCAGGGGTCGAGGTGTGGCGCCCACACCACATGGAGGAATGCCGCCCCTCTATGTTACCAGGCAGTACTAGGTGGTAGATGACTCTCATCAACCGGTGAAATACCACCACTTTGCTTATTGGAGGCTTGAAGTGGTGGAACCCATGTTTAGTCTCTAGAGCTAAGTTCCGGTCAACCCTTCCCTATCTCTTCCATCATGCAGTATGATTGATGACTCTTGAGGTTATGATGAACGTTGTGGCGAGATCCAATATTCCTTACATTTCGAGGGTACAGCTCTAAAACGGTTTTCGCAGGCCGGCCGCTAGTTAGTACACCGGACCGAACCTATTGGTAACTCTCTAGGAGGCTTCCGGATCAGCTAGTGTATAATCTTGCTACCTCTACTCTGCCAGATAGTGACTGGAGGGAGTCCGAGTAGTGTGTATGCGGGGAGCATTGTCGAGGCCACGTTATGTCAAGGATCTGGGTATATTCTTCCCACATGTACGCCATATCCAAAAATTTCATTACTTCATACAGCATGTCCCACCCACTTTTTCTTACTATTGAATACACCGTGAATTGTCAAACTAATAGAACAAGCTTATCTGCGAAAAGATCTAAACCTCCCAAGGATTTCCTAATTCATTTCACAAATATACGTGGTCTCAATTCTAATCTCAACGATGTCCATTTCCACTTGCAGTCTGCCAAACCCCATGTACTTTTTCTGACAGAATCTCAGTTATCGGTTGATTCAACTACTGTTCATCTCAGATGCCCAAATTATTCGCTGTATGATTCCTTTCGCCTCAAAGGTGGTACTTGTGCATATGTCCGTTCTGATATTCCCTGTCAGAGACTTGGCAATTTGGAATCTCCTCTCTTTGATCTTCTCTGGCTTAAAATCTCTCTACCTCATTGTGTCAAATTCATCTGTTGTCTCTACCGTTCTCCCAACTCCACTAATCACCTGGAGCTCTTTGACTTCCTCTCGTTGCAACTTGACTTTCTCCAGTCCAACTTTCCTAACAGTGAGGTAATTTTCCTTGGTGATTTTAATGTTCACAACTCCAGCTGGCTTCCGTTTTCTAGTCACACCGACCCAGCAGGTCGAGATGCTGAGGCTTTTGCAATTACTAATGACCTAGCACAGATTGTTCATTTACCTACAAGAATACCGGACAATCCGAATCATACAGCCAATACGCTTGATCTTTTTCTCACAAACAACCCTTCTAAGTACACGGTCGAAGTGAGAGGTCCTTTAGGCACTTCAGATCACAACTTGGTGATTGTCTCTTCTCCAATGGAACCTTTATCTCATGGCTATTCCCAACCTCGTGTTGTTTGGCATTACAAGAATGCAAAATGGGATGACCTGCGAGACTTCTTTTCTTCTTTTCCTTGGTCAGATTACTGTTTCAAAACTCCTGATGTCAACGTTTGCTCAGATCGTCTCAGTGAAATTATTCTTGCAGGAATGGAATCCTTTATCCCACACTCCACTTTAAAATCTCGTCCTTTATCTAAACCTTGGTTTTCCAATAAATGTGCTAAGGCTGTTCAAGAGAAGAATGTTGCATATCGTAATTGGCTTGTTTCTAATTCTTCAGTTTCATTTTCTGCCTACACCAAAGCTCGCAACAATTGTAAAGCAGTTATTAATCAGTCCAAACTAGAGTTTGAACAGGCTAAGAGTAGAAAACTTGCTTCTTGCCCTAATGGTAGCCGAGCATTCTGGTCTCTTGCAAAAGCTATTGGCCGCAACTTTTGCCCATCTCTGCTTCCACCTCTGTCCAAACCAGATGGTTCTGTTGTCACTTCAGCCAAGGATAAAGCTGACCTGCTAGCATCCCATTTTTCTTCCAGCTCATGTATTAATGAACTTGGTAAAACACCTCCCACCATTCCCAACACGGTCCATTCAATGCCTCCTGTGGTCTTACGTCAAAAGGATATCAGAAGGATTTTGATGAATCTTGATGCTAAGAAAGCTCCAGGTCCTGATGGTATTTCTCCACTTGTTCTCAAAATCTGTGCTCCTGAACTTACTCCTATTCTTTGCCGCCTTTTTTCACTTTCTTATTCCAAAGGTGTTTTTCCTTCTGCTTGGAAATTTGCTCATATCCAGCCAGTTCCTAAAAAGGGTGACAAATCCCTCCCATCCAATTATCGTCCCATTGCAATTACTTCTACTCTTTCTAAAGTAATGGAGAAATCAATTAACCGCCAACTCTTAAACTACCTAGAAACCTTCCGTCTGATCAACGATCGCCAGTATGGATTCCGTCGGTGTCGATCCACTGGTGATATTCTGGCTTATGTTACCCATTTATGGACTACTTCAATGGAAAGGTTCGGTGAAACACAAGCAGTTGCTCTTGACATCTCAAAGGCTTTCGATCGTGTTTGGCATAAAGGTCTTCTAAACAAGCTTCCATCTTATGGTTTGCCAACTGTTTTTAGTAATTGGTTATCCAGTTTTCTCTCTGATCGCTCACTGAGGGTGATGGTAGATGGCTCTCTGTCTTCTAACTTCTCCACTAATGCCGGTGTCCCCCAAGGTTCAGTTCTTTCCCCCACTCTTTTCCTCTTGTATATCAATGACCTTCTTCCATTGACTGGAAATCCTATCCATAGTTTTGCCGATGATAGCACATTGCATTCAACTTTCCATTTTGAGAAACCTTGCCCTGCTCAATCAGCTTCAACTTCACGAAAATCTGCTACCAATTCCTTAAATGCCGATCTTCAGGTAATTCTCCAGTGGGGCAAAGACAACTTAGTTGATTTCAACCCTTCTAAAACTCAGTCTTGTCTTATATCTCGCAAAAAGGATTCTTCTGCTCCTATGCTTATCTTTAGTGACACTCCAATTTCTAGGCAAAAGGATATATCTCTTTTGGGGATTACCCTGACTTCTAATCTCTCTTGGCACAAGCACATTACAAATATTGCTTCCTCTGCATCTAAAAAACTTGGTTTTCTCTTTCGCTCTCAGCGTTACTTTTCTTCCAAACAGCTGCTCACTCTGTATAAATCGCAAATCCGCCCTGCCATGGAATATTGTTCCCACATTTGGGGTGGTGCCCCCAAAACCTCTCTCAGGCTTCTTGATTCCATTCAGAAGAGGGCAGTTAGGTTAATTAATGATTCATCTCTAACAGAGTCTCTCCACTCGCTTTCTCATAGACGTACTGTTTCTACAGATATTTCCATGGGCACTGTTCTTCTGAATTGGCTTCTATAATTCCCGCTCTCTCTTTCAAAACAGTCCGAACACGTGCCGCCACCAGCCAACATCCATTTACTGTCCAACTTCAAACCCACAGAACCAACTTTTCATCTTCCTCATTTATTCATTCAACTGCCGTTTTCTGGAACAACCTTCCTTCATACGTATTTCCTGAAAATTACAATCTACAGAAGTTCAAGTCCAATGTCAACAAATATCTTCTTTCGTCTTCTCAACCTCCAACCCAAGCACGGTACTAAGTACTATAGGTTCTAATACCTCTCGTGTTTGGGGTTCACATAAAAAAAAAAAAAAAAAAATCCCTCTATAACACTGCTACTTGAGGGTGCATTTTGGAAAGGATTTCAGTAAGGAGCAGTTCAAAAGGTATTATCAACAGGTGATCTAGTCGTAAAAGATGAAAGTGTTTCGTTGTGTGCGAAAGGCATTCTGTTTTTCCCACACCAAGAAAGAAGAGCAATTTTAAAGAATAACATTGTAATTATGTCAGGTTTAAATTAGATAGGTGGAGATAGGTAAATGCGAAGGAAATAAATAAGGTTCTCTCACCAAAAGAGGGGGATGTGGTTGTTGTTCGGAGGGGTTGCCGAATTGCAGTGGTAGTTCTGGGTTCAGTTCATGGTCCAGTTCGGGGAGTATCCCACTTTATAGTGAAGAGCTCTGCTGGGCATGTTCCTGTGCTAGAAGTTAATCCAGAAGCTGAGTAGCAAGCCAGTCAGATAGTGCCCTGGCTTCTACTACTGCTGTGGTAAGTTCCTTCAGTATTAACAGAGAACTGTTCCTGAAATAAGACAGTACTGGAAGAGCTATATAGCAGAGTTCAACTAAGAAGAAAGACTTTCACTGCACTCCGTGGAAGGAATCCGCACCAAGGAAGCATATTGTTTTGAGAGAAATTTTATGGAAATGATAACATGTATTAAAAGATTAAATGAGAAAAATGAATAGATTAGATGTATAGTAAATGAATACCAGTTATGTATATACTTGTAAGTAGTTTTGTATGATAAATGACTTTTGTTTTATAATATTTGTCACTGCTCATGAGAAACTGACAACTCACACACATTATATGGGAAAATTCCTCAGCTCCTGGATATTCTGATTTTTTAACACATTCAGGTAGCTTGTGGGCCTTAGTGCTTGGGGGGGGGGGAAGGGCTGCTGTATGCAAATCATAAACCACTGATAGCAATATGGTACAGGAAAATAAAAATAAATAACCCCCCACATCTTAGATTTTGTTTCCTCACCAACCTTAAATGCCAATCTCTTTCTTTTGTTAATATGGATATAGTGCCATAAAAAAGTCAAAAAGAATATATTTTTTATTTTTGATAAAAAGGAAATAAGAATTTTTGTAGATGAGGGAATAAGAGGTGGGAGGTAAACTGCAACCCATCTATGGCTATCTTAATACAACAGCACCAACCAGCACAGAATCCAAAAGGACATTTTCTGCCACTAATTAAATATGTACCAAAATTAGATCCAGTTTAAAGGACCGTACAATTGATTGCTTATGTTTCTTAAGAGTTCACTTTATTCGGACAGTTAGTGTGGATACTTAGACATAACCAAATTTGCAGTTTCAATGTTTTTTTTTTTTTTTGAATAACTGTATGTTTAATAATTTTTATTAGAATATTTATTATTGTAATAAAAGTTTGATTTAAAACATGAATTCAAAAAATTACTTGTTTTTTTCCTTACTATGCTGCACTTAATTGTCATCAAAATTGATTAAGAAAAATGTTTTTTTTTTTTGAATTTTTGTTAGAATGGGTTTTTTTAGTATCCTGGTTTCATAAACTAAAAATACCGAAATACCGGTATTAAGATTTTAACTGGTATTGTGATCCCTACTACCACTAACCACCCTCCATTTTAATGGTCTGGACAGTTAAAGGCAAAAAAAGGCTTAATTCACTGGATAACCCTCAGGCCGATCAATCTTAGGAACACTTTGGAGTTAGAGAATTCTCTCATGATAAAGCTCCCTTTATCTTCAATTAAGTGCATTGTGTTAGTAACTGCTTTAATATGAAGTTGTAATTCGTAATTATAACAATTAATTATGTTCAGATAAGGTTATTATATTAAAACGACTCTTATACCAAATCAATTACTATACATTAGGGTGATGTTTCGGGTAATTTACCGATATCCATCATCAGACCAAGCTGATGGGGGAAACAGAAAATAGGAAGGGTTACAAATTTGAATGATTTAGAATATTACAATTATCAATAATAAAATTACAATTACCAATTTACAATTACTAATAATACAATTACACAAATATTACAATTACAATTCGCCAGTTATGGTTCTAAAGTATTAAGTTTTGAATTGTCGTTACAAAAGGAAACAGGTCAAATTTACTCTCTTTGTAATTTACCTTAGATTTCCTGTTTTCTATTGTAACGGCAATTCAAAACTTAATACTTTAGAACCATAATTGATAAATTGTAATATGGGTGTAATTGTATTAGTAATTGTACATCGGCAACTGTAATTTTACTATTGGTAACTGAAATATTCTAAATCATTCAAATTTGTAACCCTTTCTATTTTCTATTCCCCCAACAGCTTGGTCTAATGATGGGTATTAGTAAGATACCCAAAACATCACCCTAATGTATAGTAATGTAGGCAAACAGCCTAATAAACTGTATTATTAATTTCAACATGGTATAAGAGTGTTTTAATATAATAATAACCTTAATGGAAAAGAACGATGTAGCATCCTTCCCAACTATACGTTCAGATAAATGTAAGGTATTTCTATGTAATTAGTTATTTTTTAAAATTATTTATATTATGCTATTCCAATGCCAGTACTGTCATTACTAAAATTGCTGATCTCTGTTTAATAATAATGTCCTTCAACCTTTACATTTTAAATTTATTACTACAATATTTTAATTTTGAGTTAATATTTTGGCACCCAAGTAAACCTTTTACTGTATTGGAAAACTGTCACAGGTCTCGTGTGAAGTAAATACTGATACGTGAACTCACTATTGCTGAGAATTATAAGGGAGGATAAAAACTGTTAATTGAAGAATTGTGTGTGTGTGGGGGGGGGGGGTCTTTGAGTGGCTTTTAGAATGATTTTGATATGGTTGTCAAAAATAGGCTTTAATATCAGAAAAATAATTTAAAAAAAAAAAAAAACAACTTTATATCAAAATAAGATATCTGGGATGCTGAGTTTACCAATAACAATATAAAAAAAAAAAAAAAAAAAAAAAACAAAGCAGGAAAAATCTCTCATTTTTGCACTGAGTTGGTTGGTTGTTTTAAATTTTATGGCATGTCAGCAACTCTAGTCATAATACACCAGCTCCAATGGCATAAGTAGTTTCAATATTTTGGGAAACAAAACTATTTTTCATATTGATGTATCTATTTATAGGCTATGACTCTAAAGAGTGTGGCATACATTTATTTTCTGCAGAAAAGTGAAAATATTTATTTAAGTCTCCATCTGAGGTATTGCTCAAAACATCAAAGGCAGATATTGTTGGGATATCAGAGACTTGGTGTCACACATATATAAGGAATGCAGAACTGGAATTTGGGGAGTACAACGTCTACAGAAAAGATAGACTGGATAGGAAGGGAGGAGGGGTTATGCTATTAGTTAAGAAATACATAAAATCCAAGGAAGTGAAGCTAGTGGACATCGCTGGACAGTGCAGTGTCGAGTCAGTTTGGTGTGACATAAGCATTGGGAGATCAAAATTGAGAGTAGGAGTGTGCTATAGGCCTAATGACTCTGATGAGTATAATAAGAAACTGTACAGGGAAATAGAGTGGGCCAGTAAATCAGAGAGTCTTATAATGGGAGATTTTAATTTCCCAGATATTGACTGGAATTTGTGGGCTGGTCACTCACACACTAGCAAGGCTTTTGTGGATTTATTGGATGATTTTTTTCTACATCAGCATGTTTGGGAGGCAACTAGAGGGAGAAATACTATTGATTTGATTATCAGCAGTGATTCTTCATGCATTAAGAATCTGCAGATAAATGAACCACTAGGTGGCAGTGATCACAGTGTGCTGAAGTGGGATTTACTCAAAGAGCTAACTACCATTAGGGGTAAAGGGAAGGGTTATTGCTTTCGTAAAGGCGACTACGATGGACTGAGACAGTATTTAAATTCTATACAGTGGGACCAACTGATGATGTTACCAACAGTAAATGCAAAATGGGAAGCATTCAAAGAACTTATCTTGGAAGCTACTAGACTTTACATACCAACTAAGAAATATTGTTCAAGGTTTAGGCCTAAATGGATGTCAGATGAATTGATGAGGCATATGGCAGAGAAGAAACATGCATGGGATACATACAAATTAACACATGACAAAGAAGCCTATGATAGATACAAGTTGATCTGTAACCAAGTTACAAAGGAGGTTAGGCAGGCGAAGGCAGATTACGAGAAATCTTTGGCAAGGGATGCAAAGAAAAACAGCAAAGAGTTCTTTACTTATGTAAACTCTAGAAGGAAGGGGATGAATCAGATTGGTCCACTTGATATCGATGGGTCAACTGTTGATGATCCTGCTCAGGCAGCTAACAAACTAAATGAATATTTTGCATCGACATTCACACATGAGGAGTTATTTAGCGAGGGGAAAGCCAGAGGTGTATTCAACTCTAGCAGTAAGCTAGAGAATCTTGTAATAACTGAGAGTAAAGTGGAGGAGAAATTGTTGAAGATAAACACAAGAAAGGCACCTGGGGTGGATGGGATCTATCCAGTTATATTAAAGGAGGCAGCAAAGGAAGTAACCGAACCCTTAGCCATAATTATGAGATCTTCCTTGGACTCAGGGGAGGTACCCATAGACTGGAGATGTGCAAATGTGACCCCAATTCACAAAGGAGGATCAAAAGCTGACACAAGCAATTATAGACCTGTGAGTTTAACTTCTGTTCCAGGAAAATTAATGGAGGCACTAGTTAAAGAAGCACTACAGGATCATTTAGACAAGACTTCAGTTATAGATCGGACACAGCATGGATTTGTTAAGAGGGAAGTCTTGCCTGACCAATCTGATTGGATACTATGATGCAGTCACAAAGGAAATGAATGCAGGGAATAACTTTGATATTATATACTTGGATCTTAGAAAGGCTTTTGACACTGTTGCACATGGAAGACTGCTGCACAAATTGGAGCAGTGTAACATTGGAGGCAAATTGCTGCTGTGGGTAAAGGGGTGGCTGAGGGGGAGAAGAAAGAGAGTGGTAATCAATGGACGCTGCTCGTCGTGGACTAATGTTATTAGTGGAGTCCCTCAGGGCTCAGTGTTGGGTCCATTATTGTTTTCTGTATTCATAAATGATATTGATGATGGTATATCAAGCTTAATGTCGAAGTTTGCAGACGATACAAAGGTAGGCAGGGTTGTCAAGGACACTACTGACACTATGCTGCTGCAACAGGATCTGGAAAGGTTGAGCAGATGGGCTGAGATGAGGCAAATGAAGTTTAACATTGACAAATGTAAAGTACTACACATGGGAAACAGCAACCCCAGAGCAACGTATCAACTCTGTGGTATTGCACTGACAGTGGTAGAGAATGAAAGGGACCTGGGGGTGGTTGTGCAGGCAGATATGAAGTTCTCTGAGCAGTGCAGATGGGCTGCAAGTGTAGCTCATGGTGTATTGTCAATGATATATAGGAATTTTTCTAGCAGGTATAAGGAGGTGATTATTCCCTTGTATAAGGCAATGGTCAGGCCACCTAGAGTACTGTATACAGGCCTGGAGGCCTCATTTCAAGAAGGATGTAGAGCTGCTGGAACGAGTACAGAGAAGGGCAACAAGATTAGTGAATGGAACAAAGGGGTGCTCTTACGAAGAAAGGCTTAAGATTTGCAAATTACAGTGTCTGGAGACTAGGCACCAGCAAGGTGATCTGATAGAGGTGTATAAAGCATTGAATGGTTTGAGCATGCTCAATGCTGATGGGATTCTTCCTCTCGCTCAGAATAATCACCTGAGAGGGCATAAATTCAAATTGAGGAAAGACAGATCTACATCTGTCTTTCCTCAATTGGGCACGCTGAATTCTGATGGGATCCTTCCACTTGTTCAGATTATGAACCTAGGGGGGGGGCATATATTCAAATTAAGAAAGGACAGATAGAATAGACGTGCGGAAATTTGCCTTTAGCCAGCGAGTGGTTGGTTGGTGGAACAGACTTCCATCCCTTGTCGTGGAAGTTGATAGCCTAAATAAGTTTAAGGCTCAGCTGGACAGGTATTTTGAACGAACAGAGGGGTGAAGTGGGAGTGGTTTTTTTTTTTTTTTTTTTTTGGCTGATGCTGCATAAGCTTGCTTTCTTGCATCAAATGCCTCTACTAATGCTATTGCTAAATTCTGTTAAAAGATGTTTAAGTGTACAGAAGTGACTCGATTGATGAAAGTCAGCGAGAAAGAGTCATCGTTCCCTGCTGAGGGTATGGCACTCATCTAGGATGTATCGAACTGTAAAAGATGCATCACAATTTTTGTACTAGAGGATCTTAGGCTTTTAGTATGCGTGAAACATGTAAGTTGGCAATGACCAATTCAAAGTTAAGCTAGTACCTACTACTTCTTGCCTTACTTTGCAGAGACTAAATGGCCATAATTTAATTTGGTAGTCTTTTTAGTCTTTTTATATTTTGACTTGTAAGGATGGCTGCCACTGTGAAAGGCAAAGATAGCTTCAAGTATAGTTAGAATATGGAACTGAGAAGTTTTGAGTGATAGACAACACTTATTTTTGCTCTGTAATCTATTTATCTTTTTATCCATTCTGTAATTTTCCTCAATTCCAGAATGACTTGCAATCCAGCAAAACGAATATCATAATCTTTGTAGCTGTGTAAAGCCTGTAGTGTGCTCAATGAATCAGTAAACATATATTTTTTCTATCCCATTTGGTCTGCAGATAATCTATAAGGAAATTTTATTGCATATAATTTTGTGGTATACAGGGTGATTCACTACCAGTACGACAAACTTGCAGGAGGTGTAGGGGGCACAAAGATGAATCGGAATCACATTGCATTGCAGGGTCCGAAATGCCTTCATCATGTGGTAGAGGACGTTGAATGGGAAGTTGTGTGAACAGCGATCCCGCTGGAAGTCAACATTTGAGGCGTGCTCCTCATCATACGATTGAGACTGGTTGTTTCACGAGAGGTACCATGAATCGAGAGCAAACGACGAGGATGCCAGACAATGAGGAGAATGTCCTACGTCTTGCAGAAGGCAATCCGAGTACGAGTACTCGAGCGATAGGCCAATGATTGGTTATTTCCCAATCCACTGTATGGAGGATACTGTCAACAAACCAAATGAATTCATACCATCTGCAATGCATCCAATCATTGGAGCCTGCAGATTATCCGCTCTGGAGGACATTTGCTACTTGGTTTCTTCAACAGAAACGGTTCACAAATGCTGACTTCCGGTAGGATCGCTGTTCACGCGACCTCCCGTTCAACGTCCTCTACCGCATGACGAAGGCATTTCGGACCCTCCAATGCTATGCGATTCCTATTCGTCTTTGTGCCCCCTACACCTCCTGCAAGTTTGCCGCACTGGTAGTGAATCACCCTGTATATGCTTCATTCTAATAGAAGTCTGTGGTGTACAGTTTTTTTCTGGAAAGTTTACTGCGCAACCCACTAGTTATCACAATTTGGAGCCATGAGTACAGAGTGGCAAAAAAAATCAAATTTTGAATGACTCACATGAAACTGCTGTGAGGCAAGAGGAGGCAGTCTTCTTCCTCTAATGGTAGTAGTAGTAGGGGCATGTGATGCAAGAAAGCAAGTGTATGAGCTTATGCAGCATCAGCCAAAAAAAAAAAAAAAAAAAATCACAACATTCCCTCCAAATGCCTGTCCAGTTCCTCCTTAAATTTATTCAACCTATCAACTTCCACAACGACAGATGGAAGTTTGTTCCAGCAATTAACCACCCACTGGCTAAAGGCAAATTTCCGCACTTCTATTCTATCTGTCCTTTCTTAATTTGAATATATGCCCCCCCCTAGGTTCATAATCTGAACAAGTGGAAGGATCCCATCAGAATTCAGCGTGCTCAACCCATTCAAGGCCTTATACACCTCAATCAGATCACCGTGCAAGTGTCTAGTCTTCAGCCACTGCAATTTGCAGAACTTAAGCCTCTCTTGGTAAGAGGATCCCTTCATTCCCCTCACCAATCTTGTTGCCCTTCTCTGTACACACTCAAGTACAGACTTCTCTCTACACACTCAAGTACTTTGGCCCTGGAAGGATTGTGCAGGGCTCAAGGGGTAGAATTTTTTTCAGCCTGGTCTGTACTTGTTAACAGGAGAGACTGCTTCTACAGGGATGGGATACACTTAAATAGAAATGGTGCAAGAATGTTTGCTGATGCTATCGAGGCAGTGTTAGGTGGGTCGGAAAACTGCTAGATTGGGGGGATACAAGGACTAATAGATTAACAGTAGCCATTGGCAGAGGTGAAAGTGATTCTTGCACTGCTTCTACTCGAATGAGCTGCAGCCTGGAAAATAACATGCAGGATGTTTCAGAGACTGCTGGGAGTCATTGCGTACAAGTAAACACATGGGTTGTGTTAGGGTAGCTAAGAAAAAGAACAGGTGCATGTATACTTGCGTGTACACCAATGCTAGGAGTTTAGTAAATAAATTTGATGAATTTGAGCTATTGCTCAAAACATCAAAGGCCGATATTGTGGAGATTTCAGAGACATGGTGTCACACAGATATAAGGAATGCAGAACTGGAATTTGGGGAGTACAATGTCTACAGAAAGGATAGACAGGATAGGAAGGGAGGAGGGGTTATGCTATTAGTTAAGAAACACATAAAATCCAAGGAAGTGAAGCCAGTCGACATCGCTGAACAGTGCAGTGTCAAGTCAGTTTGGTATGACATAAGCATTGGGAGATCAAAATTGAGAGTAGGAGTGTGCTATAGGCCTGATGAGTATAATAAGAAACTGTATGAGGAAATAGAGTGGGCCAGTAAATCAGAGAGTCTTATAATGGGGGATTTTAATTTCCCAGATATTGACTGGAATTTGGGAGCTGGTCACTCACACACTAGCAAGGCTTTTGTGGATTTATTGGATGATTGTTTTCTACATCAGCATGTTCAGGAGCCCAAAAGATAGTAATACTCTCGATTTGATTATCAGTAGTGATTCTTCATGCATTAAGAATCTGCAGGTAAATGAACCAGTAGGTGGCAGTGATCACAGTGTGCTGAAGTGGGATTTACTCAAAGAGGTAACTACCATTAGGGGTAAAGGGAAGGGTTATTGCTTTCGTAAAGGTGACTACGATGGACTGAGACAGTATTTAAATTCTATACAGTGGGACCAACTGATGATGTTACCAACAGCAAATTCAAAATGGGAAGCATTCAAAGAACTTATCTTGG
Organism: Mastigoproctus giganteus; assembly: GCF_048544385.1. Lineage (NCBI taxonomy): Eukaryota > Metazoa > Arthropoda > Arachnida > Uropygi > Thelyphonidae > Mastigoproctus > Mastigoproctus giganteus. The sequence continues at coordinate 98,682,303 of NC_143587.1, read as the reverse complement.
AAGCTACTAGGTGTTACATACCAACTAAGAAATATTGTTCAAGGTTTAGGCCTAAGTGGATGTCAGATGAACTAATGAGACATATGGCAGAGAAGAAAAATGCATGGGATACATACAAATTAACATGTGAAACAGAAGCCCATGATAGATACAAGTTGATCTGTAACCAAAGGAGGTTAGGCAGGCAAAGGCAGATTATAAGAAATCTTTGGCAAAGGATGCAAAGCAAAACAGCAAAGAGTTCTTTACTTATGTAAACTCTAGAAGGAAGGGGATGAATCAGATTGGTCCACTCGATATCGATGGGTCAACTGTTGATGATCCTGCTCAGGTAGCTAACAAACTGAATGAATATTTTGCATCGACATTCACACATGAGGAGTTATTCAGCGAGGGGAATGCCAGAGGTGTATTCAACTCTGGCAATAAGCTAGAGAATCTTGTAATAACTGAGAGTAAAGTGGAGGAGAAATTGTTCAAGATAAATACAAGAAAGGCACCTGGGGTGGATGGGATCTATCCAGTTATATTAAAGAAAGCAGCAAAGGAAGTAAGCAAACCCTTAGCCATAATTATGAGAGCTTCCTTGGACTCAGGGGAAGTACCCATGGACTGGAGATGTGCAAATGTGACCCCAATTCACAAAGGAGGATCAAAGGGCAACACAAGTAATTATAGACCTGTTAGTTTAACTTCTGTTCCTGGAAAATTAATGGAGGCACTGGTTAAAGAAGCATTGCAGGATCATCTAGACAAGACTTCAGTTATAGCTCAGACACAGCATATTTTTGTTAAGGGGAAGTCTTGCCTGACCAATTTGATTGGATACGATGATGTAGTCACAAAAGAACTGGATGCAGGGAATAACTTTGATATTATATACTTGGATCTTAGAAAGGCTTTTGATACTGTTGCACATGGAAGACTGCTGCACAAATCGGAGCAGTGTGGCATTGGAGCAAATTGCTGCTATGGATAAAGGGGGCTGTTGAGGGAGAGAAAATTGAGTGGTAACCAATGGACACTGCTCATCGTGGACTAATGTTATTAGTGGAGTCCCTCAGGGTTCAGTGTTGGGTCCATTATTGTTTTCTATATTTATAAATGATATTGATGATGGTATATCAAGCTTAATGTCGAAGTTTGCAGATGATACGAAGGTTGGCAGGGTTGTCAAGGATACTACTGACACTATGCTACTGCAACAGGATCTGGAAAGGTTGAGCAGATGGGTTGAAAGGTGGCAAATGAAGTTTAACATTGACAAATGTAAAGTACTACATATGGGAAACAGCAAACCCAGAGCAATATCAACTCTGTGGTACTACACTGACAGTGGTAGAGAATGAAAGGAACCTGGGGGTGGTTGTGCAGGCAGATATGAAGTTTTCTGAGCAGTGCAGATGGGCTGCAAGAGTAGCTCATGGTGTATTGTCGATGATATATAGGAATTTTTCTAGCAGGGATAAGGAGGTGATTATTCCCTTGTATAAGGCAATGGTCAGACCGCACCTAGAGTACTGTATACAGGTCTGGAGGCCTCATTTCAAGAAGTATGTAGAGATGCTGGAACGAGTACAGAGAAGGGTAACAAGATTAGTGAATGGAACAAAGGGGTGCTCTTACGAAGAAAGGCTAATGTTTTGCAAATTACAGTGTCTGGAGACTAGGAACCGGCGAGGTGATCTGATACAGGTGTATAAATCCTTGAATGGTTTGAGCATGCTCAATGCTGATGGGATACTTCCTCTTGCTCAGAATAATCACCTGAGAGGGCATAAATTCAAATTGAGGAAACACAGATGTAGGATAGACGTCAGGAAATTTGCCTTTAGCCAGCGGGTGGTTGGTTGCTGGAATAGACTTCCATCCCTTCTCGTGGAAGTTGATAGCCTAAAAAAGTTTAAGGCTCAGCTGGACAGGTATTTCAAATGAACAGAGGGGTGAAGTGGAAGTGGTTATTTTTTATTTATTTATTTATTTATTTTATTTTATTTTATTTTTTTGGCTTATGCTGCATAAGCTTGCTTTCTTGCATCAAATGCCTCTACTAATGCTAATGCTAAAGTAAATCTACATCCTTCCTAAAATGCGGCCTTCAGACCTGTACGCAGTACTCAAGGTGTGGCCTGACCATTGCTTTATACAGAGAGACAATCACCTCCTTTTCCCTGCTAGCAAAATTCCTATATATCATTGACAAAACCCCATGACCTGCCCTGGCAGCCTGTCTGCATTGCTCAGAAAACTTCATATCTGACTGCACAGTTACTCCCAGGTCTTTTTCATTTTCTACAACCTTAAGTGTAGTACCACACAGTTGGTACGTTTCTCTGGGGTTACTTCTACCCATATGCAGTACTTTGCATTTGTCAAGGTTAAACTTCAGTTGCCACTTCTTAGCCCATCTGCCCAAATTATCTAGATCCTGTTGCAGTAGCACACTGCCATTACTGTCATTAACAACCCTGCCAACCTTTGTATCATCTGCAAACTTCGACATTAAGCCTGATATACCTTCCTCAATATCATTGATAAATATACAAAATAATAGTGGACCCAACACCGAACACTGTGGGACTCCACTAATAACATTAGTCCACAAAGAGCAGCACCCATTGATTACCACCCTCTGTCTTCTCCCACTTAACCATCCTTTTATCCATTGTAGCAACTTACCCTTAATACCATTCTGCTCCAATTTGTACAATAGTCTTCCATGCGCAACAGTGTCAAAAGCTTTTCTGAAATCCAAATATATGATATCAAAATTATTTTTTGCATCCAGTTCCTTTGTAACCACATCATAATATCCTATCAAATTTGTCAGACAAGACTTTCCCTTAACAAACCCATGCTGTGTCTGAATTATTGCTGCAGTCTTGTCTAGATGATCCTGCAATGCATCTTTAACCAGTGACTCCATTATTTTACCCGGAACAGAAGTTAAACTAACTGGTCTGTAATTACTCGTGTCACCCTTCGATCCTCCTTTGTGAATTGGGGATACAGTTGCACATCTCCAGTCCGTGGGAACCTCCCCTGAGTCCAATGATGTTCTCATAATTATGGCTAAGGGTTTGCTTAGTTGCTTTGCCATCTCCTTTAATATAACTGGATAGATCCCATCCACCCCAGGTGCCTTTCCTATGTTTAACTTCAACAATTTCTCTTCCACTTTGCTCTCAGTTATTACAAAATCATTAAGTATCCTGCTACAATTTGATAACCTTCTGCCATTTTCAAACATTAATAATTCCTCATGTGTGAATGTAGATGCAAAATACTCATTCAGTTTGTTTGCTATCTGAGCAGGATCTTCAACAGTCGAACCATCGATGTCAAGTGGACCAATCAGATTCACCCCTTCCTTTTAGAGTTTATATAAGTAAAGAAATCCTTGCTGTTTTTCTTAGCATCTTTTGCAAAGGATTTCTCGTAATCTGCCTTCGCCTGCCTAACCTCCTTTGTGACCTGATTACAGACTAGCTTATATCTGCCATAGGCTTCTGAGTCGCTTGATAATTTATATGCATCCCATGCATTTTTTTTTCTCTGTTACGAGTCTCATTAGTTCATTAGATAACCATTTTGGCCTAAACCTTGAACAATATTTCTTAATAGGTATGAAACTTTTAGTAGCTTCCATGATTAATTCCTTGAATGCTTCCCACTTAGAACCCACTGACGTCAGTTGGTGTTTTTGGACAAGTAGTGAAGTTTTGAAAGTTCAGATTTAGATCTGTTGTAAGTTTCTATTCATACACTAAGGGGTATGTATAAATATAGTGCAAATGCATCAGGAATACATAGCTATATCTGAATAAATCAGATTATTAATAAAACGGCATCGTTTTAAGTTATATCTCATATTGTGAATACCTTCACAACGAGTTGCCATGACATTGCACTACTTCGAATAAGTAACGCTTCACCTAAGGAGAAGACTAATGTTACTTATTCTCAGATGGATACCACCACCCAGACGGCACCGTTTCAGGGCTATTTGGCCCTTCTTCGGTGGGTGGGTAGGTACCCGAGTGATGCAATGATGGCAAAACAGTTATGAAGTATAACTCCACAATATGAGAGATGCCTGATGGTGTATCATGTATTTAGACTCAAGCGTTTAGGGCATAAGCCTCAAGCGTTACTTATTCGAAGTAGTGCAATGTCATGGCAACTCGTTGTGAAGGTTCACAATATGAGATATAACTTAAAACGATGCCGTTTTATTAATAATCTGATTTATTCAGATATAGCTATGTATTCCTGATGCATTTGCACTATATTTATACATAGTCTAGACTCCTTCATAGCTTGAGGCTTATGCCCTAAACGCTTGAGTGACACTAAGGGGTTTATTTGCACTTGGGTGGATGCTTACAGGTTCCCCCATTTCAGTCAATTATTTCTAGCCAGGTTAGATGATTGACAATGCATTGGATTTCATAAGCATACGGCATTGTTAATTGTTTACATCAAAGGGTTAGAGGTGGATCATTCTTCTACATAGCCTGTGGATTGGATATGTCCAACACGCACCTGTATCATTACAGATAATGCACTTTTTCTTACCGAATCATCTACTGGGGGCTAAATAATCTAATCTACATAATCTGAATGAGTGTCCAATACAGTTTCAGAAGGCTATACACTTCATTTGACAAGTATAACTTCTCCAATGAATTTTATTTTGGGTCTAGATGCAAACTATCTCCAGCAGAAATGAAACAAACTATTATCCAAAGCACATTAACTAACATCAACTCTGTGGTACTACACTGACAGTGGTAGAGAATGAAAGGGACTTGGGGGTGGTTGTGCAGGCAGATATGAAGTTCTCTGAGCAGTGCAGACGGGCTGCAAGAGTAGCTCATGGAGTATTGTCAATGATATACAGGAATTTTTCCAGCAGGGATAAGGAGGTGATTATTCAATTGTATAAGGCGATGGTCAGGCCACACCTAGAGTACTGTATACAGGTCTGGAGGCCTCATTTCAAGAAGGATGTAGAGGTGCTGGAACGAGTACAGAGAAGGGCAACAAGATTAGTGAATGGAACAAAGGGGTGCTCTTATGAAGGCTTAAGTTTTGCAAATTACAGTGTCTGGAGACTAGGCACCAGCGAGGTGATCTGATAGAGGTGTATAAAGCGTTGAATGGTTTAAGCATGCTCAATGCTGATGGGATTCTTCCTCTAGCTCAGAAAAATCACCTGAGAGGGCATAAATTCAAATTGAGGAAAGACAGATGTAGGATAGACGTGCGGAAATTTGCCTTTAGCCAGCGGGTGGTTGGTTGGTGGAACAGACTTCCATCCCTTGTGATGGAGGTTGATAGCCTAAATAAGTTTAAGGCTCAGCTGGACAGGTATTTTGAACGAACAGAGGGATGAAGTGGAAGTGGGTTTTTTTTTTTTTTTTTTGGCTGATGCTGCATAAGCTTGCTTTCTTGCATCAAATGCCTCTACTAATGCTAATGCTAACATGATTAATGGTACTTTGTAATTGCCTTTCAATTCTCCTCATTTCAAATGAGGGAGAAAAAACTGAAGTTATCTACATAAAGAGAATTTGATACAGTCTACGGCAGTTTTTCATTGACAGTATTTATTCTGACTGCAAATAACTTAGCACTCAGGACCAATCCTTACAGCACTCTTTCTTCCTAATGAAAAAAATCTTTGAGAGAGAAAATCTGCCTTGGAAAATTCTATTTGATAGAAACTTTCTGAGAAGAAATGTGTCCCCAAGGTCCTCTGTAGTAGAGATCCTGAAAATGTCCATACTTCCATGTAGTATAATATGCCTTTTCAATGTCAAAAAAAAAAAAAAGCACAACTGCTAGATGTTTTGACTTTATGAATGTATTTCTAATGCAGCCATCCAATCAAAAATGATCTAGTGCAGACCTGTTATGCTGATATTCACATTGCGTATTACTAAATATATAGGCGCCTCTGTAGCCAGGTGGGAAGGAGCAGCAGTGCATAGCACACGCTTCTTGATTAGACCGGGGTTCGAGCCCGTCACCACCAAATATGGAGGATGCGGAAAGGTCAGGGAATGACCACCGCATATCCCGGAACAATATAGCCTTAGTTGCTAATGCTCCTAAAAACCAAAAAATAACAATAATAACTAAATATATCACTTTTTTTTCTAGGAAAAAATTATAATAGAAAACTAGGAAAATTAGGTTTATGGGGTAATAGTCATTTGGAATAGATGTGCTTTATATTATCTGACCATGTATGTTTGTTTTAGAACTTCCCCATAGGGTTATGACCATTAAAATGAACTAAGAGGTGTAAGGTTGAAGGTAGTTGAAAAATAAATTGTCAAGTTTGCTAATAACATCAGTTTTCTGGTGGGAGATATCTGAAGCATAGCGTTAGAAGAAAACCAACTGAAATGCAAACTTTTTCAGCTTCTAAGTTACTAATGAATGATATTTGTTTGTTTGTTGTTGTTTGTTATTTGGTTTTTAGGAGCATTAGCAACTAAGGCCATATTGCTCCGGGGATATGCGGTGGTCATTCCCTAACCTTTCCACATCCTCTGTATTTGGTGGTCACAGGCTCAAACAGTGCGTGTGCTACGCACTGCTGCTCCTGCCCACCTGGTTACGGAGGCGCCGAATGATATTTGTTTGGGTTGGAAAGTATTTGGCCACCACAGTTTTGACACCACCAGTTCTATCTTTAGAGAAGGTTCTATAGTGCTAGATGTTTTGTTAATCTTGGGGATTCAGATAGGTTTCCCACAGATAAAAACACAATTATATTTTTGAATAAGTACATCAGCATAGATTTCTTCATAAGCCTCTGCAATTTCACTGAACTGCTGTATTCATCATTTGGATTTAACTTATGCTTTGGTTTGTTTCAAAGAGTTGACAGATTGTGCTTTTCTGGTTTAGATTTCTGCTGTTTTTTGTTCACCTGTATCCATTTCCTCATCAGTAAATATTTCTAGGATAGAGGTGTGTGTTTTTTTTTATTTGCTTTCAATGTCCATTTGTTAAAAATTTTTAATAAATGGGTTAGTAGTAGTATTAGTATTAACAGCGACAAATGATTCAAGAAAGCAAACGTATACAGCATCAGCCAAAAAATAAAATAATAATAATAATAAAAATTTTTTAAAAATAATAACACAAAAAATTCCCATTTCACATACCAATTCCCTCCCATAGTTCGTCTAGTACTTCCTTGAATTTATTCAGCTTATCCATTTCGACAACAAGGGATGGAAGCCTGTTCCAGCAATCAGCCACCTGCAGGATGAATGTAAACGTCCACACATCTATTCTGCAACCATCCTTCTCAATTTGAATTCAGCTACCTCACTGGCATGGCTTGAGCTAGAATCCCATCGGCATTCAGCCTGCTCAATCCATTCAGAGCCTTAAGTGCCTCAATCAGCTCATCCTTGCAAGTGCCTAGTCTCCATATGCTGCAATTTGCAGAACTGAAGCCTTTCTTGATAAGAGCACTCCGTTTTTCCCCTCACCAATTTCATTGCCTTACTCTGTACCCATTCCAGCAGCTCTACATCCTTCCTAAAATGAGGCATCTAGACCAATGTGCTGTACTCAACATGTGGCCTTGGCCTTATACAATGGAATAATCACCCCTTTATCATTGCTAGCAAAATTCTTGTATGCCATTGACAAAACTCCATATGCTGTCCAGCAGGTTGTCTGCACTGCTCCATATGTTTCTGGCTCCATATCAGACTGCACAATTAGCCCCAAGTGCTTCTCATTTTCCATTATCCTGACTGCTACCTATTTGTAGTACCATGCATTGACATGCTCAACTTCAACTGCCATTTCTCAGCCCATCTGCCAATAATTTTTTCTAGACCTTGTTGCAGCAGAATACTTTCATTACTGTCATTAACCACCCTGCCACCCTTTGTATCATCTCCATACCTAGACACTTAGCCTCATATGCACTCATCAATATCATTAATAATAATAGAAAACAATAGCCTCAGCACTGAACCCTGGGACTTCACTAATAATATTAATCCATGAAAAGTAGTGTACGCTGATAACTACTCTGTCTTCTCTCACTCACCCACCTCCTTAGCTATAGCAGCAACTTTCCCTTAATGCCACACTGCTCCAATATATCCAATATCAATCCAATAGGTATAACAGTATTAAAAGCTTACCTGAAATCCAAGAATATCATATCAAAATTCTTTTTGCACCTAGTTTGTTTGTTTGTTATTTGGTTTTTAAGAGCATTAGCAACTAAGACCATAACTGCTCTCGGATATGCGGTGGTCATTCCCTAACCTTTCTGCATCCTCCGTATTTGGTGGTCATGGGCTCGGACCCCGGTCTAATCAAGAAGCGTGTGCTACGCACTGCTGCTCCTGCCCACCTGGCTATGGAGGCACCTTGCACCTAGTTCCTTTGTCACTACCATCATAGTATCCAATCAAATTGGTCAGACACAAGCACCACTTAAAAACCAATATTAGGACTAAAGTATAAATGCACTCCTCTCTGTATGGTGCTGCATTACTTCTTTAACTAGTGACTCCATTATTTTCCCTGAAATGGAAGTTCAGCTAGCAGGTCTGTAATTACTCATGTCACCCTTTGATCCCAGTTTGTGAACTGGGGATACATCATCATCTCCAATCCACAGGGACCTACCCTGAATCCAAAGGCTCTCTCATAATTAAGACTAACGGTTTGCTTACCTCCATTGCTGTATCCCTTAATATAACTGGATAGATCCCATCAACCCCTGGCACTTTCTTTATGTTTAACCTCAATTTCTCTTCCACTTTAACCTCAATTATCAAAAAATTATTAGCTCCCTATTATAATTAGATAAACATTTGGCATCTCCCTCTGTAAAGAATTCCTCATGTGAGAATGTAGAGTACCTATTTAGCATGTCAACAACCTCAGCAGAATCATTAACAGTTAAAACATCGACATCAAGTGGACCAATCTGATTCAACTCTTCTTCTTCTTCTTCTGTTGATATATAAGTAAAGTCTTTGCTGCTTTTCATGGAATCCTTTGCTAGAGACTGCATAAAGTGCCTCTGTTGTGATTTGATTGCAGACTAGTTTATATCTACCATAGGCTTCAGTATCACCTGGTAATAAGCATGCATTTTTCTTCTCTGCCACATGTCCCAAATGTTCATTGCTTCTATGATTATTTCACTCAATTCTTCTCATTTAGAATTTGTAAAAACATTGTTAGTAAAAACATTGTCTCACTGTATAGAATTTAAAAATTGTCTGAGATCACTGTAGTTTCTTTATGAAAGCAAAACCCTTCCCCTTTATCCTTTATGGTAGTTACAACTTTAAGTAAAATACACATAAATACATGGTGATCACTGCAACCTAGAAGTTCTTTTATCTGCAGATTCTTAATGTATGAAGAATCACTGCTGATAATCAGATCAAGAGTATTGCTCTCTCTTGTCTCTCTAACATTCTGCTCTAGAAAACAGTCATCCAATAAATTCACAAAAGGCTGTTAGTATGCAAGTGACTAACCCACAAGTTCCTGTTAATATGTGGAAGGTTAAAATCCCACATTATAAGGCATTCCGATTTAGTGGCCCACTCTATTTCTCTGTACTGTTATTCACTGCACTCATCACAATCATTCAGCCTATAACACACTCCTACTGTAGTTTTTGTTTTCCCAGCATTGTCACACCAATTTGACTCAACATTGCTCTGGCCACACATGTTAAATGGATGCACTGCCTTAGATAATGTTCTTCTCAACTAATTGCATAACCCCCACCCACCTCCTGTCTTGTTTGTCATTTCTGTATACATTGCACTCCCCATATTTAAATTATGCATCCCTCAAATCTAAGTGAGTGACATCATGTTTCTGATATCCCCAAAATTTGTCTGCATTTTTGGTGACTTGACCAGCACTTCAAATTCATGAAATTAATTTACTATGCTCCTAGCATTGGTGTACATTCACCTGTTCTTGCTCTTAGAATCCCATTTATTTCTCAATGGGCTGCACTCATCAGGGTAAGTAACTAATGGAGCCATTTATTTCCTTGTTCTATGATGACCCACAGCATAACTTGAAAAGCCCTGGTACCTTGATTTTCGGGCTGCTGCATGTCCCAATAGAATGAATGCAAATATCACTTTTCACTTCTGAATGTGGTTATTTTTAATCTGCTAGTTGTGTATCCCCCCCCCAAAAAATCTAGCAGTTTTCTGACCCACCTAACACTGCTTCAGTTTAGAGAGAGGTATAAGGGCTGTTCTACAATATAGTTATCAGTTACTTCTTTGCTTTCAGTGTTCATTTGTTCAGAAATTTCTGGTAAAGGGGTTGATTTCTTTGTCATATAAAGTTTTATCTGTTATATCTACCATAGAGTTTCTAGTTTCCAATGTTAGCATCTTCTGGAAAATGCTGGGAGTTCACCACTACCTCATCAGGAGATGTTGTATGTGTTGCTAATTTGTGATCCATCTTCTGCACTGCTGGGATCATTCTCTTGCTCCTTATATGAAACTTATAGTAGTTTTCTGCTATTTGAATTATGCCTTCTCTGCTATTTTTAAGTACACCATCACTATTCTTTAGAGAGGACATAAATTTTCTTATGTCCTCTTTGAGTTTCTTTCTAATGGCTTTGCATAACTCAGTATTCTCAGTTTTGTCCTTGTCAGTGTTTATTTTGCTCTTCATTTATCATTTTTGGTTCATCATGACAAGTGTTTCTTGACTAATTTTTTCTTCTTTGGATTTCTTTTTACACATAGATTTTTTGGGCTTTATCACTTTCAGAAAGTTGTATTCCTCGTAGATATCTTGGTCCTGAAAGGTCTGCAGAAGCTCAAACTTGTTCCTAAGTTCCAGTACATACTGCTTTTTCTCCTCTTCTGTCATCTCAAAGACTTTTGTATTATTTACTCTATGTCAGTTTTTTTCCTTTCTTTTCTAACATCTATATCAAGTTTGCATCTTACTATTCTGTGATCACTACCAACATTTAGCTTGTTCATGACATTAACACTGTTCACAATATATCTTCTGTTAGTGAGGATGAAGTCGATTTCATTACAGCAGGCCCCCGTTATAACGCGGTTCGCTTTACGCTGATTCGCTATAACGCTGTTCTTATATTATAACCCGTATCTGACTATAACGCTGTCACAGATCACTATAACGCTCTTTTACAGATTGCATTTTTGACATATTTAACGAAATCGTTTCATTTGATGGAGTCGATAGCTTGAAAATGAATAGCAAAACAGCATTAAAACGTTTCCCACGCTCAGTGAAATTTTCTCGCACGCTAATTTAATTGCAGTACAGTGACTTGTTAGGTAGTTCCGAGATCAACATTTTAAAAAATGATCAAATATATTGCTTGTAATATTTGCGTTATATGCATTTATCCGAAGTCTAGTCATCACTCAGTACCGTATTAGACATCGTGCGTAACGGAAAGTTTACTTGAACATTGTATCATAATTAATTCAACCAACGCAGTTATATTTTCGAAGAGCTAATAATGACCGATAGGAATGAAAAAGCAACAACGTCTGGGCGCAGTACGAAGACTATAAATGTAAGAAAAAGACTGAATTTGAAAATTAAATTAGACGTTTTGAAGCGAATCGATTCTGGTCAACGACAAGCGGATGTGTGCCATAATTTAGGACTTGCAATTTTAACTGTAAGAACAATTATAAAAAAATACAGAATTTATTTTAGCAGCGGGAAAGATAGCTGTTCCACTGCAAGCAACTAGGACGGCTATTAAGATTGAAATGGAAAGACTTTAATTTTATAGAAGATAATATTCCAATGCAGAATTCAGTTAAGTTAAATATTAAAAAAAAAAAAAAAAAGAGAGAGAAAGAGATTAGCCAATATGATGATCTGAAGAAAACTCGCCTAAAAAAAAAAAAAAAAAAAAAAATGTGGAACCATTTAAAACTGGTAAGGGCTGGTAGAATAGATTTAAAATCCAGGGAGAAGCCGCTAGTGCAGATCAAGGAGCCGAAACTTTCAAAAAAGAACATGTTAAAATTATTGAAGAGGGGTATTATGTGTTATACTTCTCAACAAGTTTTTAACATAGATGAAGCAGGACTTTTGTGGAAACGAATGCCTAAAAGAAGTTTCATATTGAAAGAAGAAAAAACAAGTTTCAAAGGGGCGGAGGATCAGTTGACTTTATTGTTGGGTGGTAATGCTGCGGGCCATTTAAAATGAATACCCCTTTTAGTTTATTTGGAAGAGGGCCAAAGTTCAACTCAAAATCCACATATTTTTCATGATTAAATTCATCCATTAAATTAAATCAATTAAATTCATGATTTTAATTGGAATTTTAAGTTTAATTTTGATACGTAAGTAGTTACCACATAATTATATACGTATGTAATGCAGAATATTTTATGTGTACAAATGTTTGAATATTAAATATTTTGACCGACATTTGTGCATCTTTTCATTACCGTTTATTATTGATTAGGAAATATCCTATGGCACCGACCGCAGCTCACAAATACATATGTTACCTTATGGGAAAGCGGCGCTCACTTAGTGCGGGTTCACTTAGCGCTCTGTTTTTCCGGAACGAATGATCAGCGTTAAGTGGGGGTCACCTGTAGTTGTTAATCCATTTGGGCTCTTCCCTGTCCAGTTTCTGTTCACCTTTTCTTGAAAAAAAAGTGTTCATTACTGATATTCCTCAAGATTATGAAAATTCCACAAGTCTTTCACCTTTTATTTCTTTCACAGATTCCAAAATTTCCTATAGTTTCCATTTCTGTGTTTTGTCTCTTTCCAACCTTAACATTCAAGTCCCCCATAATGATGGTGTAGTGAGTTTTCTGTTCATCTAGAATTCTCTCAAAATCCAACCCCAGGGGCTCACATCTGGTGAGTATGGGCTTGGCACATCCAGGGTCCTGAGCTGGATATAATCTTTCTTCTCTTTCTTGCTGATTCCCCCCCCTCCCTCCCTCCCTCTCTCTCTCTCTCTCAGGGTAACTCAGGAAATTATTTTGGCTGGTGCAGCATAAGCCTCAGGCTTCCTTGCACCATATGGCTAATAACAATAATAATTTCGGTGTACATTTCTTCAACCTCTTCATCATCATGGCTCAATGTTGGTGCATATATTATTATAACCTTTATTTTGTCCCCCCTTAGGAATTCTGAGTAGTAGTAGTCTTGACACAGTTGGTAATGTACTTTTGGATTAGGTAATAAAAAAAAATTTAAAAAAGCAAAAAACTGCTAATAAAGTGATTATCTAAAACAAAAATAAATAATAATCATATATACTTAAAATAGTTACATAATTCGTTTAGAATAGGGGTGTGAATTAGTTTGTGAGATGCCTAACAACCATCTTTTTTTTTTCTTCTTTTTTCTATAGCCAGTACAGTCAGTCTTCGTATAGTACAATAGCTGTGTTCCTAGAAACCCTCATGCAATGCAAAATCGTGTAATATAAAAAACAGACCCTATGGGGAAAAATATGTGTGTTCAATCTTGGGTGCCGACCACCCAAGATTGAACACACATTTGTAACCAAAACATTACCAAACACAATAAATAATCTTAATAAAATATGTATTTTATTACCAGTATTATGTAATAAAATATTGCTAATGCTTTTGCTTCTATCGTAAGCAACCGTGTTCTATGTTTGATTTTTCTATCCAAACAGATGCCAGCCATTCCATCTCCTCCAGTTCTTTGTGTCTTGATCTAATGGATTTTATTACACTTTGAGTTGTTCCTGTTATGAAAGTGTTTTTATTTTCTCTGCATTCTTTCTAATTCTCAGCATTGCCTCATTTAGGCCTGTAGCACGTGCAATATCACATGTTCTTCCATTTTCCTCCATAAGCCTTACCAGGGAAACCCCGGTGGACCGGAAGCCAGAAGACGATGGAGGCCAGTGTGATTTTGGTCATAAACGCTATAATGAGGCCACTACAGATTTTCCCTGGTAAGAATTTTTGACCCAGTCCACCTCTGTCTATCCATATTGCTTTTCTTTTTCTCTCTGAATCTGTAGTGTCTTCCTTTTCACACCTTTTAAAAAGTATTTTATTCATTTTTAGGGAATAAAGCACAATTACAAAATGAGGAGGCACGCTTGATACACATAAACAACACCATAAAGGCAGAGACACACTATTAACACCTGACTAGCTCACATTTTACTAAAGCATGTTTCCGGAAGCCACTGCAATAAAACAAAAAAAAAAAAAAAAAAATTCCAGTTGTGTTTCTGCTAGTGGAATCTGTTATAAACTGGTAGTAAACTCGATCCAATTGCATTTGTGATAATACCAATAGCTGGAATTGTGTTGATTTTTACGTTATTATGGTGAAATGTGTTTCCCCTTCACTGATATAAAAAACAAAAATACATTTTTCAGAATCTTCTCTTCATTCCTATCGTGTTGCATTTAGTTGGGGTGATTCCGCATTGGACTGCCATTTCTTGTAAACACAAAGGCGAATCATGCATAAGTGAATTCGGTTTGTGTTATATACGACATTGTTCCCCTATTTATAAATCATGTATGATCAAATTCGTCTAGTGTATTTTTTTTTTTTTTTTTTTGGTAGTTGTTGGCGCATCGGCTTCTGTGGCCATAATGCACCTCCCAAGGTTTTTGCAGTACTTTGATCCAAGCCTGAGGCGGGATTCGAACCTGCGACCTTTGGGTTGCCAGGCAGGCACTTTACCCACCCGGCTAACCCGGTTGGCTCGTGTAGTGTAAACAAGTTTTATACGAGGACTGACTGTATTTAACTTTTACAGATTCACTATTTTAAATAAGGGTAAATGGTGATGCTTAATTTTGAGGCATAAATTATTTGTATAATTTATGAAATTCATAAATTATGCAAATCATCATAAGTGTCACTATCAAAGAGATAATGTTAGTATTATATGTTTATGCTATTTCTAATATTAATACCAGATGCAATAAAAATAGATATTTATATTCATATTGGCCCTTGCACTTTGTGCAAGGGCCAATATGTGAAAATATTTTGAATATTTCTTTCAATAATGTGACACTGGTGTATGCTATATATATATATATATATATATATATATATATATATATATATATATATATATATATATATATATTAGTGCAGCCCACAAGCTGTTGACATGACCCAGAAGCAACTCTGAGTCTGATACCCCCCGACAAAAACAATTCAGTTTTCTTACCTGTGTTAGGATCAATAGAAAAATATTTTCTTGCTGATTTTTCTACAATTTTAAACTTCAGTACAGCATTCAACTCAGAATCTCTGTCACTAGCTGATACAACTAAAGGAGCACTGTTATTTGTTAAAACAACACTTCCGACTCTTGCATTTTCACTAATAATTCCAACATATTCAGGATACAGAAAGTATGGAGGATTGTCATTTTTGTCAAGAATGTGGACTAATAAAAAAACTGTACTATTAACACCCACCATGTTTGTAGCACGCACGGTCAGATTGTAAAACTTAGTTTCTTCATAGTCAAGAATAGCATTTGTGTACAAAATTCCTGAAGTTGGATTGATAGCAAAACTGTTACCAGTGTTTCCTGATGCAATTTCATAATACACAGAAGAACGACTTGTGGCAATAACTGATGCTACTGATGTACTTGCTTTTTTATTTTCATACAAATCAACAGCATATTCACTCTTCTCGAATTTTGGTGGTGCATTATTGGCAACTGTAACAATTATGTGTACAGTAACTGTACTGTTCAGACCAGGAGTGCCATGATCTGTTGCTCTAACCACTAAAAAATACTCTGGCATGCTTCTTCTGTTAAGTTCTTTAGCTACCATCACAATACCAAGGGTAGGATCAATGGAAAAAGCACTACCTACATTTCCTGGGAAAAAAAAAAAGAAAAAAAAAGTTATTTCAAGAAAATTAAAAAAAGACTAAACTGCCATTTTTTTAAAATTTTTATTTTATTTTATTAATTCAGAAATAATCCCATAGAAAACAAAATTAGCAGTTCTGGATCAGAACATATCCTACCACATCTTTCGTAACAATTTTTCAGAATTATTTTAATCACAATACAATTTTATATATATATATATATATATATATATATATCCAAGTATGAAGAAGCAAATAGTAACTGTTACAATAAATATTAAATAGTCACATAACCAATTAATGCCATCTAGGACGATGAATATGAGTTAAGTTAATAGTGGTAAGAGTTTTTAAAGGTAAAATATGATATACTAGCTTATCAGGTAAACCAAAAACCATAGCGGGTACCCAACGTGACCTGGAAAAAAATCAATATATGCCATGACATAAGCAACAAATTATAAAAATATATAAAAATACCATTAAAATGTTAATTATGGCAATAAGATACATTGAAAGGGACTTTTTCGAGGGCTAACCCTTTCAATGTATCAACCATAATTAACGAGCTATCCGTTTCTGTAGTCATCGTCCAGCATAACTATGTCCAAATATATGTAAAATAGTAAGATAGAGCAAAAAGTAGTGACGAGAATAAAATTATGTTGATTAATCCCAAATTTAGCAGTAAGCTGGCAAGATGACTGCTGGCAAGATGACTGCTAGCCCGATGGATAGCCAAAATTTAAATTAAAATTATAGAAAGAGCTATAATTATTATTAGGCATATGTGCGTAGTTGATAGTAAATGCAGTCACGGTAGTCTAAGCAAAAGTAACAGTGGGAGCTATCGCTAACCAAGGCAAACGGAAAAAGGTATAAGAATAGATATAGTACCTCAATCCCCCTCGAATACTCTAATAGATTGAGGTACTATATCTATTCTTATACCTTTTTCCGTTCGCCTTGGTTAGCGATAGCTCCCACTGTTACTTTTGCTTAGACTACCGTGACTGCATTTACTATCAACTATGCACATATGCCTAATAATAATTATAGCTCTTTCTCTAATTTTAATTTAAATTTTGGCTATCCGTCAGGCTAACAGTCATCTTGCCAGCTTACTGCTAAATTTGGGATTAATCAACATAATTTTATTCTCGTCACTATTTTTGCTCTATCTTACTATTTTACATATATTTGGACATAGTTATGCTGGACGATGACTACAGAAACGGATAGCTCGTTAATTATGGTTGATACATTGAAAGGGTTAGCCCTCGAAAAAGTCCCTTTCAATGTATCTTATTGCCATAATTAACATTTTAATGGTATTTTTATATATTTTTATAATTTATTGCTTATGTCATGGCATATATTGATTTTTTCCAGGTCACGTTGGGTACCCGCTATGGTTTTTGGTTTACCTGATAAGCTAGTATATCATATTTTACCTTTAAAAACTCTTACCACTATTAACTTAACTCATATTCATATATATATATATATATATATATATATATATAGTGTTTATTTAATACTTAAAGTTTATGGTTGGTTGGTTTAATGGGAGTTTATTGGCACAAGGGCAACTAAGGCCAAATTGTGCCTGTCACAGTAATTCTGCAAATGATATATATATATATATATTTTTTTTTTTTTTCCAGTCATATGTCAGATAAGTTCATATAAATGAATTTGTTTTAAAAAATTAAATAAATCGGATAAATTTGCGTCATCACTGAGAATATGATTCATCTGTAATGAATTGTTTTGAGTTAAAACAGATTTAAAATTTGTTTGTCGAGCAGCATGATTGTAGGGACACTCGAGGAGAATGTGTTTCACTGTAAGTAGGGCAGAACAATGTTGACAGTGAGGAGGTTGATCCCCTGTTAACAAATGGAGGTGGGTCAGATGGGAATGGCCAATGCGTGTCCTTGCAAGAACAACCTCTTCTCGTCTGTTTAATCGCGAACTAGATTTCCAGTATTGTGGCTTTTGCTTTATTTGAAAAAGTTTGTTATGGGTCTGTTGCTGCCATACTGATGTCCATTGGTCAATACATAACTGTTTTATGATGAGTTTACAGTCCATATAAGGAAACGAGGCAAGTGAAGACATTGGGTTAATTGGATTTTTTGCTGCTTGATCTGCTTTTTCATTTCCCTGGATTCCAGCATGCCCGGGAATCCAGCAGAATCTTACGTCTGTGTTATGCTCTGTTAGATTAATTAACTCTGCTCTGATTTCTTTCAGGATAGGGCGAGAGTTTGGACATTTATGTTGTAAAGAGATTACTGCACTTAAGGAATCGGTATAGATTATTATCTCTTCATTAGACCTGTTTTTGATGTGTTCGATAGCCATTTTTATTGCATGAAGTTCGGCGGTGTAAATACTGCAACTTGGGAAAAGTTTTTGAGAGATTGTACAAGTGGGAAGAACTACAGCAGCGCCCACATCTGTATCAGATTTGGATCCATCAGTATATATTTGCAGACAATGTTTGTTTGCTGATGCATGAGCTAAATGTAGCTGCTGTACATTTTCATTGTTCAGCGCCTGTTTTCCCCATTTTCTAAAATAGTCATCACATAAAGTTTTAAAAGTGGACCATGGAGGCTCTATTTCTCCGGTATCTTGGTGGATATTGTCGAGTGGGACACTCCAATACTGAGCAACATAGTTCAATCTGATTCCGGCAGGTTTATTTTCATTTGGTTTATTCCTGTAGAAATTTATGAAAGACGGGTTAAAGAGGTAAGGACAGATAGGATGTGAGGGCATACTCCGAAGTTTTGCAGCGTACGTAAGCAGCAGCATCTGTCTCCTTAAGGATAATGGAGGTTCATGTGCGTCAATATATAGACTATGCACTGGAGATGTTCGGAAGGCACCTAGAGTTATTCTAAGTGCATTATGTTGAACGGCATTTAGGGACTGTAATGCTGACTTTCTAGCTGAGTCATATACAGGTGCACCATAGTCTAATCTGGGTCGGATTATGGTTTTATATAAGTGGAGAAGGGAGTATCGGTCAGCTCCCCAGGATATTGCAGAAAGAACTCTAAGGATATTCATTTTTTTTCAAACAAATAGTTCGTACATGCTGTATGTGTTTCAGGAAGTTTAATTTCTTGTCCAATATTAAACCTAGGAATTTAATATTGTCACTGACTGGAATAGCATGATTTCCAAGGCGCAATTCAGGATCAGGGTGCAGTTTTCGTTTCTTGCAGAAGTGTATAGCAAAAGTTTTCTGAGGAGATAGTCGGTAGCCATTTTGTAACATCCATGATTGCGTTTTGTTTATTGACAGTTGGAGTTTCCTTTCAATGGAGAACATATTTTGTGAGTGACTGGATATAGTGAGATCGTCAGCATAAAGATAAGTTTCTACTGAATTCGGGATTGCTGTTGTTAGAGTGTGTATTCTAACTGCGAAGAGTGTGGCACTGAGGACTGACCCTTGTGGGACTCCTTCCTCTTGTATGCAGATTTTCGAGAGTGAACTTTGAAAACGAACCTGGAAGGTTCGATATTCAAGAAAGCTCTGAATTAATGATGGTAAATGCCCTCTTAGTCCTAGGGCATGTAAGTCATGAAGGATGCCATGACGCCACGTGGTTTCAAAAGCTTTCTCTATATCTAAGCTCACCATGACCAGATGTTCATTCTTTATGAATGCATTTCGCACATTTGCCTCAGCCTTAATCATAAGATCTAGGGTAGACCTGTTTTTACGAAATCCAAACTGATCATTGTTCATAGTAGTTTGAGTTTCAAGATACCAGGTGAGGCGACTGTGTACCATTTTTTCCAGAGTTTTACCCAGACAGCTAGTAAGTGAGATTGGTCTATAATTATGCGGGTCTGATTGGTCTTTTCCTGGTTTTGGAATGGGTAGAACAACAGAATGTCTCCAGGAAATAGGAAAGTAATTTGCAACAAATATTCGATTGAAAAGTTTTAGGATGGAGTAGCGTGTGCCCTCATTTAGATTCTTTAACATTAGGTAATATATGCCGTCTGGACCAGGTGCACTATTGGCTGAATTTTTTAAGGATTCTTCTAATTCATACATGGTTAGTGGTTTATTGTAAGAGAGGGCTGACTTCGTTCCGAAATTTATTTTATATTTTTCAGTTACTGTTTTGGCTTTTAGGAAAGTTTGATCATATGCGGTTGAGGCAGAATGGCGAGCAAAAGATTCCGCGAGGATGTTTGCAATATCCTCTGGAAGGGTGATCTCCTGTCCTTTATGGACAATGATTGGGGAAGGAATAGATGGAAACTTACCAGTGAGGCATCTTATTTTTCGCCAGATAAGTCCTGCACTTGTGTCTTTAGTGACAGATGAAGCAAAACGAATCCAAGATTCCTTTTTAGCTTTTCGCCGGGTGTAGCGGGCATGGGCTTTTAGTTTCTTGTATGTAATGAGATTAGCAGTGGTTGGATTCTTTCGAAACTGATTCCACGCCTTGTTCTTCTCTCTCTTAGCAGTGTTACATGCTGAATTCCACCAATAGTTTTTGTGTTTGGATCCTTTATTTGAAGTTCGAGGAATGGTAGTAGCAGCAGCTGTCAAGATTTGTTCTGTGATATGTTTAACGGCGTTATCAATGGAGTGATGTTGGATAATATCATCCTCTAGTGTAATACTAGATGCATATTTATTCCAGTCAGCTTTTGAGAATTTCCATTTAGATTGACTGCTTACTGGTAAGTTTGTCCTTGTGCAGAGCTTACAGATTATAGGAAAATGATCACTATTTAATGGGTTCTCTGAGACTCTCCAATCGATGTCAGGAAATAATGTGGGTGAGCATATCGACAGGTCTATAGCAGAGGTTGAGCCTGTTGGAAAATGGACATAGGTGTGGGAGCCTGTGTTAAGCAGAGTGAGATTATTCTTTACAAGAAAAGCCTCTATCGTGCTTCCCCGATTGTCTGTCTGTAAGGATCCCCATAACTGGTGATGCGCATTAAAATCGCCCAACAAGCAGAACGGAGAGGGTAGTTGTAGGATAAGGTCATTTAGTTCAGTTATCGAGCAGTTCTGATTTGGTGAGATATATATTGATACAAGTGTAAGCGTTTTACCAAGAGCAAGGCGTACTGCAACAACTTCTAAAGTGGTTTGTAGGGGTGTACGTCTGGAAGGGATTTTACTATCAATCAGTATAGCTACACCACCATGTGGAGAGATCCTGTCATGCCTGAATATTGTATAGTTTTTAATTGACAGTGTTACTTGCGGAGAAAGATTCGTTTCTTGTAGACAGATGCCTACTGGATGATGCTGATTTATCATGTCGTGAATATCATCTATGTTGGTACGGAGGCCTCTACAATTCCATTGAATCAACTGGTCCATTATTTAGTTTTTGAAGTAGGTGTTTCTGACTGTTTTTTAGATCCAATCTGTTTATGGCGTTCCAATTTTATTTTATCTTTTCTCGGGAAAGTGGGTCGTGCAGTATCCATGTCTTCTTCAGCATGTAGTTCTAAAAATGTTTCATCGTTATTAGTTTTGTCATCGATTTCCATATCTGCGGTTAGAATCTTTTGAGGTTTAATATTTCTCCTACTCTCATTATCTGAGGGTGATGGAGTAATAGTTGGTGGTACGGTGACTGGGGTATTATTTGCTTGGTCTTTTACATGTTCTTTAGGGGACTCCAGCGGACTCGCTAGGACAGCTCGTGCCCAATCGGAAATGGATGTAGCTGGTGGTATGGACACTTCAGTTTGACTTCCTTCCGATTTGTGTTTTTGTGTTGCGGCTGCATATGTGAGTTTCGGTACTGAGAGTAAAACTTGTTTCCTTGCTTCTTGGTAAGTCACTTTGTTTTCTATTTTGTACTTTTGAATCTTCTTTCCAGTTTTCCAGGTTTCACAGATTTTCGAGTAAGCTGGATGGTTACCTTTACAGTTTGGACATACTGATGTTTCTGCTGGGCAGTCTGTTTGTGTGTGTTCCTTAGATCCACAGTTGGGGCACACTGAAACCCCTCTACACACTGTTTGAGCATGGCCAAATTTTTGGCACTTGAAGCACCTGAGAGGGTTGGGGATATAAGGTCGAATATGGCAGTTCAGATATCCAGCCTTAACTGTAGCTGGAAGAATTGGCGTAGAAAAGGTCAGTATAACACTGCGAGTGGGAACTAATTCACCGTCTTTCTTGATTTTAATTCGCTTTGCCTGTACAACTTTTTGATCTTGTAGCTCTTGGACTAATTCCTCTTCGGTAACATTTATTAAGTCCCATTCAGACAGCACCCCTTTGGATGAATTTAAGGTGGAATGTGGAGTAACTGTGACAGGAATATTCGCGAATTTTGAAATTCTTTGCAGGGCTTCAGAGTGCCTGCTATTCATTGTCTCTATGAGTAGATCTCCAGAGCGGAGTCTTTTCACCATTTTAGGCGGTCCAGCAGCATTCTCGAGACATTTCTGGATAAGAAATGGAGAAAGTGCACCTACTTGTTGACTTGTTTGAGAATGTATAATAAGAAACAGTGGTGTTTCCTTTTTGGATCCTTCTGTTCTTTGTCTCTTGGGATGGGAACTGTCAAAGTCAGTTTGATCTGTCCTTGAATAAGTTGAGGCATGAGGCTCAACAGATGGATTACGGACTTCGTGATCCATGTTTGCTCCTTTTAGCCCTTGGCAGAGAGCCTTTTCTGCCAAGATTACCGGCCCCGCCACGGGGAGGCAGGAGCAGTGCCGCTAGAGTGACCAAGCGGTGTAAGTTAGTTTGTTAGTTTTAAGGAAAGAAAAAAGAAAGGTGGTTTTCCTTTCTGTAACTTACTTACAGTTCGTAAGAGTAAGTTAACAATAAATAACTTTAAACGTAAGAAAAACTTTCCAAATTAACAAGAACTGTCGCAGTGAGAAAACGCTTTGTAAATAGCTCAGAGAATCGCTTGATCACAATAACGCTTGGCACCCGGGGCCCTTAAAGTTTATAATGATAGAATTGTATGGTATGGTTTTTGTCATGTGTGCTATGTTAGTGTTATTGCACATAGGGCAATTAGACATTACAAGTGCATGATTTAATATAGGCCGATTAGTTCAATTAAGTGGTATTTTTATACGTGCATAATTTAGACATTATAGGTATTAGTGTGTATACGGATCAGGTAATTAAGCTAGCATATATAGGCTATCTTAATTCTGGTTGGCCTACAAATGTTACACAGGACAGTAGAAGTAAGTAAGAACCTTCTCATTTATTCAGATATATACCCGTTGGGCTTTGTGTCACCTATCCCAGTTTGCTGTACCGGATGCTTACAAAATTTAAATTCAAACCTAAAAATATAAAACTTATCTAAATCCAAAATGTAAAGAAAATTAAATTTAAAAAATTAAGTAAATAATTAATCCATTCCTATAAATTAGAAACCCTACTAAAACCAAAAATATCGCTTATATATATTAGCGAAGTAATAAATGGCAAAACTGGTATGAAGACAACAGAAACGAATAGGTATGAGACATTCCTTTAGACTGGCTATCGATCTGCTCAAAGTCCCCGATGAAGTAGTGGATAGATGGCCATGTGAGGGAATGATTTTCGAAAAATTGCATAACCCTTTATCGTTTAGTATTGATATTTTTCATTTTCATTAAGTTATATTTTCATTATCAATTAGTATTGATATTTTCATATTTTGCTTCATAGTAATTAATACGTTTACATTAACATAACGTTTATAGGCCAACCAGAATTAAGATAGCCTATATATGTTAGCTTGATTACCTGATCTGTATACACACTAATACCTATAATGTCTAAATTATGCACGTATAAAAATATCACTTAATTGAACTAATCGACCTATATATATATATATATATACAGGGTGTCTCAAAAATACACGGCATAACTTCAGGAATTAGTTCCTCATATGTAGACCATAAAAATATTTTATATCAACGTAGTTCCGGAAATGCTTGGTTTCCGAGTTTTGAAGGTCTGTCTATGACACTTAACTGTTCACATCACCTTATAGTAATGGTTCAAAATGTCCACCTTCTGCCTGAATACAGGCCTCACATCGACTCACAAAGACTATGCCAAATTCCTGGCATGTTTCGTATTGTCTAACAATCTGCCCCAATTCGATTGCGGAGAGTTTCCACATCAGCTAGTGGAGTCGAATACACCAATGACCCCACAAGAAGAAATCTAGTGAGTTTAAATCAGGTGAGCATGGAGGCCAGGCAGTTGGTCCAACTGACCAGGAAACCTTCGATTCAGATAATTGCAGTCTGGGTGGCTGAAATATGTGGGAGCACCATCGTGCATGAAGCATGCTTGTTGACAAATGATCAGTGGCATGTCGTGCAAGAAATCATGCATGTTATTTTCCAGAACGTTTCTGTACGCCTACCCTGTGATTTTGTTTACAAGTACATAGAGCCCAAATAACTTATTACCAAAAACACCCACCCAGATGTTGAGGCTGAATCGCTGTTGGTGATGTGATTGAAGAACTGCATGTGGGTTTTCCTCAGCCCATACATGCTGATTGTGAAAGTTTTGGATTCTCTCTCGTGTGAACTGTGTTTCATCTCTGAATATCACTAAGGCAGGAAAGTGAGGAGTTTGTACCACACTGCTGCAAGAACCACTGGCAGAACATTATTTGCGCAGGGTAATCTGCTGGTGACAAGGCCTGTACCCATTGCAGATAGCAAGGTTACAGTTGGTGTTCTCGCAACACTCTCCAAATAGTCTAACGTTGAACAGCCAGTTTTTTTTTTTTTTTATGTAAACCCCAAACACAAGAGGTATTAGAACCTATAGTACTTAGTACCGTGCTTGGGTTGGAGGTTGAGAAGATGAAAGAAGATATTTGTTGACATTAGACTTGAACTTCCGTAGACTGTAATTTTCAAGAAATACGTACGATGGAAGGTTGTTCCAGAAAATGGCAGTTGAATGAATAAACAAGGAAGATGAAAAGTTGGTTCTGTGAGTTTGAAGTTGGACAGTAAATGGACGTTGGTTGGTGGCGGCACGTGTTCAGACTGTTTTGAAAGAGAGAGCGTAAATTATAGAAGCCAATTCAGAAGAACAGTGCCCATGGAAGTATCTGTAGAAGAGGCATGCAGCAGAAACAGTACGTCTATGAGACGGCGAGTGGAGAGACTCTGTTAGAGATGAATCATGAATTAACCTAACTGCCCTCTTCTAAATGGAATCAAGAAGCCTGAGAGAGGTTTTGGGGGCACCACCTCAGATGTGGGAACGATATTCCATGGCAGGGCAGGGCAGATTTGCGATTTATACAGCGTGAGCAGCTATTTAGAAGAAAAGTAATGCCAAGAGCGAAAGAGAAAACCAAGTTTTTCAAATGCAGAGAAAGCAATATTTGTAATGTGTTTGTACCAAGAAAGATTAGAAGTCAGGGTAATCCCCAAAAGAGATATATCATTTTGCCTAGAAATTGGAGTGTCACTAAAGATAAGCATAGGAGCAGAAGAATCCTTTTTGCAAGATATAAGACAAGACTGAGTTTTAGAAGGGTTGAAATCAACTAAGTTGTCTTTGCCCTACTGGAGAATTACCTGAAGATCGGCATTTAAGGAATTGGTAGCAGATTTTTGAGAAGTTGAAACTGATTGAAAAGGGCAAGGTTTCTCAAAATGGAAAGTGGAATGCAATGTGCTATCATCAGCAAAACTATGGATAGGATTTCCAGTCAATGGAAGAAGGTCATTAATATAGACAACGAGCCATCTACCATCACCCTCAGTGAGCGATCAGAGAGAAAACTGGATAACCAATTACTAAAAACAGGTGGCAAACCATAAGATGGAAGCTTGTTCAGAAGACCTTTATGCCAAACACAATCGAAAGCCTTTGAGATGTCAAGAGCAACTACTTGTGTTTCACCGAACCTTTCCATTGAATTAGTCCATAAATGGGTGACATAAGCCAGAATATCACCAGTGGATCGACACTGACAGAATCCATAGTGACGATCGTTGATCAGACGGAAGGTTTCTAGGTAGTTTAGGAGTTGGTGGTTAATTGATTTCTCCATTACCTTAGAAAGAGTAGAAGTAATTGCAATGGGAGGGATTTGTCACCTTTTTTAGGAACTGGCTGGATATGGGCAAATTTCCAAGCAGAAGGAAAAACACCTTTGGAATAAGAAAGTGAAAAAAGGCGGCAAAGAATAGGAGTAAGTTCAGGAGCACAGGTTTTGAGAACAAGTGGAGAAATACCATCGGGGCCTGGAGCTTTCTTAGTATCAAGATTTGTCAAAATCCATCTGACATCCTTTTGACGGAAGACCACAGGAGGCATTGAATGGAGCGTGTTGGGAATGGTGGGAGATGTTTTACCAAGATCATTAATATATGAGTTGGAAGAAAAATGGGATGCTAGCAGGTCAGCTTTATCCTTGGCTGAAGTGAAACAGAACCATCTGGTTTGGACAGAGGTGGCGGCAGAGATGGGAAAAGTTGCGGCCAATAGCTTTGGCAAGGGACCAGAATGCTCGGCTACCATTAGGGCAAGAAGCAAGTTTTCTACTCTTAGCCTGTTCAAACTCTAGTTTGGACTGATTAATAACTGATTTACAATTGTTGCGAGCTTTGGTGTAGGCAGAAAATGAAACCTGAAGAATTAGAAACAAGCCAATTACGATATGCAACATTCTTCTCTTGAACAGGCTTAGCACATTTATTGGAAAACCAAGGTTTAGATAAAGGATGAGATTTTAAAGTGGAGTGTGGGATAAAGGATTCCATTCCTGCAAGAATAATTTCACTGACACGATCTGAGCAAACGTTGACATCAGAAGTTTTGAAACAGTAATCCGACCAAGGAAAAGAAGAAAATAAATCTTGCAGGTCATCCCATTTTTCATTCTTGTAATGCCAAACAACACGAGGTTGGGAATGGCCATGAGATAAAGGCTCCATTGGAGAAGAGACAATCACCAAGTTGTGATCTCAAGTGCCTAAAGGACCTCTCACTTCAACTGTACTTAAAAGGGTTGTTTGTGAGAAAAAGACAAAGCGTGTTGGTTGTATGATTAGGATTGTCCGATATTCTTGTAGGTAAATGAACAATCTGTGCAAGGTCATTAGTAATTGCAAAAGCCTCAGCATCTCGACCAGCTCGGTCAGTGTGACTAGAAAACGGAAGCCAGCAGGAGTTGTGAACATTAAAATCACCAAGGAAAATTACCTCACTGTTAGGAAAGTTGGATTAGAGAAAGTCAAAGAGCTCCAAGTGATTAGTGGAGTTGGGAGAACGGTAGAGACAACACATGAATTTTACACAATGAGGCAGAGTGATTTTAAACCACAGAAGATCAAAGAGAGTAGATTCCAAATTGCCAAGTCTCTAACAGGGAATATCAGAACGGACATATGCACAAGTGCCACCTTTGAGGCGAAAGGAATCATACAGCAAATAATTTGGGCATCTGAGATGAGTAGTAGTTGAATCAACAGATAACTGAGATTCTGTCAGAAAAAGTACATGGGGTTTGGTAGACTGCAAGTGGAAATGGATATCGTTTAGATTAGAACTGAGACCACGTATATTTGTGAAATGAATTAGGAAGTGCTTGGGAGGTTTAGATCTTTTCGCAGATAAGCTTGCTCTATTAGTTTGACAATTCATGGTGGATTCAATAGTAAGAAAAAGTGGGTGGGACATGCTCTTTGAAGTAATGAAATTTTTGGATATGGCATACACGTGGTAAGAATATACCTAGATCCTTGACATAACGTGGCCTCAACAATGCTCCCCACATACACACTACTCGGACTCCCTCCAGTCACTATCCGGCAGAGTAGAGGTAGCAAGATTATACACTAGCTGATC
Source organism: Mastigoproctus giganteus (assembly GCF_048544385.1). Taxonomy (NCBI): domain Eukaryota; kingdom Metazoa; phylum Arthropoda; class Arachnida; order Uropygi; family Thelyphonidae; genus Mastigoproctus; species Mastigoproctus giganteus. Next base: position 98,654,510 of record NC_143587.1, on the reverse strand, counting down.
CGGAAGCCTCCTAGAGAGTTACCAATAGGTTTGGTCCGGTGAACTAACTAGCGGCCGGCCTGCAAACACCGTTTTAGAGCTGTACCCTCGAAGTGTTAGGAATATTGGATCTCGCCACAATGTTCATCATAATCTCAAAAGTCATCAATCATACTGCATGATGGAAGAGATAGGGAAGGGTTGACTGGAACTTAGCTCTAGAGACTAAACATGGGTTCCACCACTTCAAGCCTCCAATAAGCAAAGTGGTGGTATTGCACCAGTTGATGAGAGTCATCTACCACCTAGTACTGCCTGGTAACATAGAGGGACGGCATTCCTCCATGTGGTGTGGGCGCCACACCTCGACCCCTGCTTACGTTGGTTCACACCTGAGTGGTCACCCACCATGTACTTGTGCATGGAGGTTATACCCAGGATTACTAACAGTCCCACCATCGTGAAGGTGCAAGCAGACGATATGGCTGTCACAGACCGTCCGGACTTTGCCGAAATTGGGTCCACTTGACTTGAGTGTCACCCGAATATCAGTTCCATCAGCGTTTTAGACTCCCAGGAAGCAAGTGCAGCTTGTCTGGCATATCTGAGAGAATGTCTGTGACAACCTCAAGGACCATTGCTATTCTGCGTGTGCTGATTCCAGGAGTGGCATGCACAACATCCAAAATACCCTCCTCTACTTCAGGAGTCATAGATCTTGGTCGTCCTCTGTCGGCAGCACAAGGTGTAAAGGTCCCATGTTCACAAAGGTGGCAATGGATACTTTCAAACATTTTCCTGTCTGGACATCTTTGTTCTCGGAACCTTTCGTGGTACAAATGATGAGCCTCCAGAGCATTGCCGTCCGCCAAACCATACATAAAGTGCATATTTGCTTGCTCCTGATTTGAGTACATGGTCGTTATGGAAAACCACAAGATTCTGTCAGTACCTTGTGATGCAGGAAATCACCTGCAGGAGATAAGACATTCCGGTTAATAACTCGGGAACCAAGCATTTCCGGAACTATGTTGATAAAAAATATTTTTATTGTCTACATATGAGGAACTCATTCCTGAAGTTATGCACTGTATTTTTGAGAAACCCTGTGTGTGTGTGTGTGTGTGTACCGGGCATATTATAACATATATATACAATGTGTATCCACTTCAGGAATTAACATAGGGCCAAAAAACAATGAAAAGTTTATGTAAACATAGATCTGATTTTGCCATGTTTCCAAATTAGTCTTTTTTTTTTTTTTTTTTTCTAGTAATTCTTTCCACAAACTGAGTTAGCATAGATGGCTCCATTCAACTGTTTACAAAATATGCTGAATACCTCATAGAGGGCCTTGCTGTAGTTATGTAAAAAAGATCCCATAGTGTTCTTCGAATGACTTCAGTTAGTTCTCCTGACAAGGATGCTACACTTGGAGCTTGTTATTAACATTCTGATACTGTGCATGTGCCGTGATTCAAATTCTTCTCGTGCATGTCTGCCATATGCGAGATGACAGATATGCATCTTACATATGGACTCGCTAGTGCAGTGCAGCTGAAGCAAAACGTCTGTACGAAGAAGATGTCCCTAATCATCATGTGCCAAATAAGGAGACCTTTCAGAGAATATATAAACACTTTGTGGCAACTGGTTCATTTAGAAAATGAGTTTCAGATGGTGGTAGATCCAACAGCATCAGAACTGCAAATCTGACAGACACCTGGAACTTTTGAGTGGGTGATAAGGTTTATGATGAGGCTTTCGCAGACTTATATTCGGGGGCATAGTGGTCATAACTGGCTGTAACCCAGAAACAAAGTGAAATCAGACCTATGTTTACATGAACTTTTTTTTTATTGGTTTTAGGTCCTAAATCCATCTCTGAAGTGGGTCCCACTTTTTATGATACAGTGTGTGTGTGTGTGCTTGTGCGCACACACAGTTAAACCTACCAACAATTTATAAATTTAATTAGCAATATGTTGTGTTAATGCTACTGCTACTTAATTAGCCTCTTTTTTTTAGCATTGCTCAGTCAGTAACATTTAGTATTAGCTTTAGCCTATTTGACATAGATTGAATATTAATAAAGTGACTTTATTAGTATTATTATTCCACGATCTAACCTTTTTGAGCTCTACATGGTGCTTCAAATGCAATCCATTCAGCAGCCACTACAAATTCCGTTCATTTCTTTCTGGTTACTGAATTTTTGGAAAATCCAGATAGATAAGCTTTTATTAGAATTAGCATTAGTTGAGGCATATTATTCAAGAAAGCAAGCTTATATAGCATCAGCTAAAAAAAAAAAAACAAAAAAACTTCCCAATTCACCCATCGATTCACTACAAATGTTTGCCTATTTCAGCCTTAAATTCATTTAAGCTATCAACTTCCACAACAACAGATGGAAGTCTGTTCCAGCAATCAACTACCCATGGGCTAAAGGCAAACTTCTGCACATTTATTCTACAACTGCCTTTCCTCGGGTTCTTAAACTGAGCAAGTGGAAGTATCCCATCAACATTGAGCCTGCTTAAACCATTCAAGGCCTTATAAACCTCAATCAGATCACCTCGCAAATGCCTAGTGTCGATGCTGCAATTTGCAAAACTTAATCCTCTCTCGGTAAGAGTACAACTTTGTTTCTCTCACCAATCTTGTTGCCCTTCTCTGTACTTGAATTCAGGAATTAACATAGGGCCAAAAAAACAATGAAAAGTTTATGTAAACATAGATCTGATTTTGCCATGTTTCCAAATTAGTCTTTTTTTTTTTTTTTTTTTTCCTAGTAATTCTTTCCACAAACTGAGTTAGCATAGATGGCTCTAGCAACTCTACATCATTCCTAAAATGAGGACTTCAGGCTTCTACGCAGTACTCAAGGTGTGGCCTGACCATTCCCTTATACAACGGGATAATCACCTCCTTGTCACTGCTATAAAAATTCCTATATATCATTGACAAAACTCCATGACCTGCTCTGGCAGCCCATCATCTAAACTAGAATCATCTAAACTGTTAAGCTAGAATTTACATTTCTCAGCCCCTCTGTCTAATCTTTCCAGAACTTGTTGCAGTAGCATATCCTAATTACTGTCATTAACCACCTGTCCAGATATTATTATGCACAAATCAGTCTGCTGCTCAAAACTTTACAGTAGATTTTAAGTTCATTTATCAACAGAGAAGTTGATTGAAAAACAACTCTACTATATGGTTGGAGAGAGAGAGAGAGAGAGAGAGAGAGAGAGAGAGAGAGAGAGAGAGAGAGAGAGAGAGAGAGAGAGAATCACAGTAGCCAACTGCAGCAATGAATGAAACTTATAAATTGCTGCTATTGGTAAATCAACTCATCGTAGAGCTTTTATACAATATAAATTGTTCATCTTTACCACACACAAAATTCAACAAGGATGGACTTTGAATTATTCACAGAATGAGTTTTTTCATAAATTTGTACCTCATTAAGAAACACTTGAAGGAAATAAATAAACTTACCTTTTGGGGTAAGTTTATTTATTGGTTGTTTATATTTGGGGTAAGTTTATATATTCTCTATCTGGATAGCTCTCCCTTACTTCCCAATTGTGAAAAACGTAAAGAAAGGGACATAAAAGCATGTTTTTATCATTGAATATAACATTGGTTCAGCTTCCTATTGATTGGGGGGGAGGGTTTAAAATGTCTAAAGAGATGACATAAGCAAGAGTTTTTGAGTTCAATTTTGGAAAAGTCAGAAGAATATATATATATATTATGGAATCATTAAAATTTATCAATAAAAAAGATGTGTATAAAATATAGTGGCAAGATGGAAAGAAATTGCAAGTTCAACATTCACTAAATCTTGGAGAAAACTTTGGCCCGAGGGTTGACAATGCTAATGAAAGTCCTAAATTACAAGATGATAATGAAGAATATATGTAGTTTATTAAATGATTTCAAGCAAACTGAAGGTTACAGAGATTTATAGTAAGAAGACATACGAGCCTAATTTAGCAACCAAGAATGTGATGTTTATTAAAAAGTTGAAGGCTATGCTACAAAAACATCATATTTCATTATCTTTTTTTATGATGAAAATTACTGATTTTATATAAATAAATGTACATGTTTTAAGTGAAAACATCTTAAGGTACATATGTATACTTTTTTTTTTTTTTTAATGATTCTCCATTTTAACCAACCAACTATTACCAGACCTAGTCATGTCAGAAAAGAGGGTTTATTCAAGAAAAAAATAGATAGTACACACATTACTGGCACATTATGATAAGAAATATTTAGTAAATACCTGATACAACAGAAAAGGTTATGTGTGCATTTTCTCCCTTGTCTTTATCAATTGCAAGCACTTGTGTTACAAAAGTTCCAATTGCTGCTGTTTCATAAACCTGTCCTTCAAAGAATGTTGATAGAAACTGAGGAGCATGATCATTGTAATCTTGAACATTGATGATTACCCGACAAAATCCACGCTTGGAAGGAGTACCATGATCTTTTACCATAAGTGTTAAAATATGACGTTGCATTGTCTCGTGGTCAAGAGATCGTGACATAGAGATAATTCCTTGTGTAGAATCAACATGAAATATTTGCATAGATTGAGGACTGGCACTGTAATAAAAGAAAATTACTTTAAACCATCTTGAGTGATTTATACATTAGTTCTTTATATTGATATATTTGTATTAAAATATCCAAAACAGATGCTTGCATATTGGTAACTAATTTTTAATAGCAAAATTAGTAATATATTATTCACATACTGAAATATGAAAATAATACTAATTAATTATATTTCAGGGAGAGGTAATCCCTTTCCCCAAACCTAATTGAACAAATTAGAGAAGAGGAGACTGTAAACAAGCATTAGAAATTGCAAGGTATGTGGATTGTGTATATAAGATGTTAGACTGTATCAATAAAACTTAATTCACACAGGTTGATTATTTTTGTCATTAAACTAAGCTATTTTTGTTGATTATATATTTCTAATCCCTTTAGTCTTGGAACTGTAAATTTAAAAGATACTATGCAGCAGAAAGTTTAGATATTCTATTATTGAAGTACACAAATGCTCTCAGCAGAGTTACATTCATGTAAAACACTAAAAAAAGCTACTGTTTAGTTTTTAGTTATGCAGTTTGAAGAAATGGGTTTCCCTTCTGAATAAGCTGAAAGAACATATGGGTACACATCCATATGCATTTTTGAATATTGCCAGATATACATTATTCAGGAATTCTAAGGAAAGTTTGCAATACAGTATTTAAAAAAAAAAAAAAAAAAAAAAAGGAAATAGTTTTTTGGAACTAAGTGGACACTTATCAGAACTAGGGGGACACTTTACTTACCTTGTGTTCTAGGAATACAGACCAAACTCCCAGAAATATAAGCACAGTCAAAACAGCTCTGTAACTGTGTTTACCTGTGTCCCAACATATAATGCAAATTAATCGTATTGGAACTAACTTTGATCTCAAATTCCTTAAAGATTTTTCCAAATCCATTTTATCTCAGGTAGTTCCAGTAAAAAATCTTGAACACCGAAATGTTAGAAAGAATCTTCCACTGGCCAATCAAGCTATACAAGATTTTAATAGGCTGAAAAATAAGAGGCATTTTATTTTTGTTTCCTTATGCACATCAAATGTAAAAGCATTTTCACCACAACTTCTCATTGTGAATATTTCTACCGAATATATCCTTCTGAGCCTCAAACTTTGAGCACTACATCTTAATATTTTAAGATTCAGATGATTCAGAAATGCAAGCTGCTGGTATTCCACCATTTTTTTTTTTTTCTGAATTGCTATCTCTAATTTGTAGATACTTTTGATTTCCAAAGAGAAACTTGCTATGTCCTTTCTTCCTGACTTATGATGCATATTTAAAGTGTTTTCTGTTCTCAAAGGAAAGGATTACTGTTCGGTAGTAATCCTTTAGTAGTAGTGGCTAAATGATGCAAGCATTAGCCATTAAAAATGTTTTTTACTTAAGACTTTTCTACGATCTTCAGGAAACCTGAAGATCGTAGAAAAATACAGCTTTTTTTCTAATCCTACATATGCATTTCAGGCAAATTCCTACTCTTCACCTGTAATAACAAAAAAATCCACACAGTTGTCTTAGACACTGAGGCATAGCATGCATGCATGCAGCAAACTAGTGCAAAACATTTAGGTCCTCAGAGACACCGAAGTGCCTCTAACATTCTTATATCTAACTGATTAAACGGCACACACAAAAAAGTGCGGTTGTTGTTTGTTGTTGTTTATTTAACGGCTTTACAGTGCAAGGGCAGTAAGGCCATAATGCACCTAACTATGGTGATGTTAAATACATAGTTTATGGATATAAATGTTGTTGAAGCTCACACTGCATTGTTCAGTTGTATCTGTTTAAGGAATGAAAAAATTTTGGCCATGTGTAGCGTATCTGCTAAGAGGACAGCAATACTGAAAGGAATGTTCGTCCTGGAAAAAGAGGTAAACATAGCTTGTTGGTCACTATTGTATTTGGGACACCAATGAGTACATGTTGGACAGTGAGCTGAATGTTGCAGTTTGTACAGTGGTGGGACAGTGACCACAAGCAAGTAAAGGTGTGTCAGGTGTGTGTGTGTGGCCTATCCATAATCAGGCTAATACGACTTCTTCATGTCGGTTCTCACGTATACTAGATCTCCATGGTTTTAGATCTTTTTTTTTTCATGCCAAGTAGCTTATTGTTGCCTTGATTCTGCCAGATGTGTTGCCATTGTTCAAGGTATCGTTCCTTTATAAGGTATTCGTAGTCAGATGCAGGTGTAGTGAAGGATTGGTCTATAGGATCACTAGCAGTTTTGGCAGCTAGGCTGGCTTCTTCATTTCCAGAAATTCCAGCATGAAAAGGGATCCAACAAAAGAGAACTTGTTTCTTCTGGTTTAATTTAGTCAGAGTATTCCAGATCTGTCTAAGTAAGGGATTATCGTTCTTTGTATTGTGTTGTATAGCTTGGATAGCACTAATGGAATCAGTATAAATAACGCTGTGCAGTCTGGTTCTTAAGATTTTTTTTTTTTTTTTTTTGATTTGGTAGTTGTTGGCGCATCGGCTTCTGTGGCCATATTGCACCTCCCAAGGTTTTTGCAGTACTTTGATCCAAGCCCGAGGCGGGAATCGAACCCGCGACCTTTGGGTTGCCGGGCAGGTACTTTACCCACTCGGCTAGCCCGGTCGGCCCGGTTCTTAAGAGTGTGTAGTTTAAGGCTATGGGATAGCACAGAGTTCTGCAGTATAACTGCTACATTCAGTGGGGAGCTTTTTGGACATGGTGACGTTAGGAAATACTGCTGCTGCACCAACATGCTTTTCAGTTTTAGGTCCATCTGTGTAGATTGGTATGTACTGGCCATGCTGGGTTCTCACTGTGGCATGTATTCGTAGCATGTTCTGTTGGAACACAGTGTGTTTTCCCCAGGCTGTGAATGAAAAAGTCACATGGCAGTATATGATACATCCATAGTGGGATTGTATGAGAGGCAGTAGGCTGTATCTTAATCAGGTAAATTTGACAGTCAGCGTGTAGTGAGCGAAGACGTATCCCAATTGGTGGGTAAGCTCTATAAACGTTTTCCCACTGAGGAGAGAAAATACCATTCCAAGTGGGATGTTTTGGATGTCCTTTGAGTTTTGCAGCATAATTTAATAAAAGCATTTGTCTGTGTAGCTGCAAGGGTGTTTCATACGCTTCAGCATATAGGTTCTGAACCGGTGATGTACGGGAACCTCCCAGTGCAAGACAAAGAGCACTGTAGTGTACAGGATCAAGCCAACATAGAGCGCTTGGTCTAGCAGAGCCATATGCTACAGAACCATAGTCCTGATGTGACCATATTAATGCATGGTAGAGATGTAGTAGTGTGTAACGGTCTGCTCCCCATGTTGTGCCTGATAGAACTCTTAAGATGTTAAGCTTTTTAAGACAGTTAATCCGGAGCATTTTTATATGATCAAGGAAAGTGAGTTTTTGGTGAAATATCACACCACGAAAGCGGACACTATGGACCACTGGTATGACTTGATTTTCTAGTCTAAGTTCTGGATGTTGGTGTAGGTTACGCTTCCTACAGAAGTGTATCCCAACCATTTTTTGGTGTGAGAGACGAAATCTACTGTTTTGGGACCATTTAGCTATTTTGTTGATGACACATTGTAATTGCCTTTCTATCATTCGCATGTTAGGCAAATGGCAGGCGATACTGAAGTCATCAGCATACAGGGTAGTGCATATTGTTTGTGGTAGGTCATGTGTTATTGAATTCATTATTATACTAAAGAGAGTGGCACTTATTACTGACCCTTGTGGTACTCCTTACTGGATGAATTTTGAAGATAAGTGGTTGTGAACTAAACTTGAAATGAGCAGCACTGCAGGGAGTTTCTTATAAACTGTGGTAGGTGTCCGTGTAATCCCAGATCATATAGAGTTCGCATAATACCATATCTCCAAGAAGTGTCAAAAGCTTTTTCAATGTCAGATAGGACAATTGAAAAATGTTCTTTCCGGACGAAGGCGTCATCACATGAATGTTTATTTCTGTCTTGATCAAAAGGTCAAGAGTGGATCTACCTTCCCAGAAACCACATTGCGCTGGATTTAGGAGATAATTTTGAGCTAGAAACCAGGTTAGTCAGGCATTGACCATTTTTCCATGACCTAGCTCATACAGCTAATGAGTGCAATAGGTCAATAATGTTGCAGATTTGTAGAATCTTTACTTCGTTTTGAAAAAGCCAGAATGTGCGCATGATGCCATTTGTCAGGGAAAGTGTTTTCTTTGAATATTCTGTTATAGAGGAGTAACAGAATCTTGAGGGCCGGTTTGGTAAGTTTTGCTATCATCATGTAGTAAATTCCATCTGGCCCTGCTGCACTGAGTTTAGTAGAGGACAGAGCATGATGCAACTCTGACATTGTGAAGGGGAAATTGTATGCAGAAATTGATGCTGATTCAAAATTGATATGGTTTTTTTCAGCTTTTGCTTTGTGTGCCAGAAAATATGGCCAGCCTGTTTGCAATCTCCTCTGGTTTTGTGATATCATAGCCATTGACAGTGAGTAGGGGACAGCTACGCGTGGGTGTTTTTTGCATACATCCGCTGTATTTTTTCCCATATTGTTTGAGTTTTTGTAGTTCTTGTGATTGTGAAAGTGAAGCATCACCATTCTTCCCTTTTGTTAGCCTACCTGACTCGTTTTGCCCTTGCTCTTGCCTGTTTAAAGTGAATGAGTTTTTCTGTTGTTGGGAACTTCCTGACGATATTCCATGCTCTGTTCTTCTGTTTTTTAGCTGCACTATATTCATCATTCCACCACACTTTTGAGCTGGCCAATATTTTGTGGATTGTTTTGGAATTGCTTTGTCTGCTGCCTGCAGTATTTGATTGGATATATATTCTATTGCCAGGTTTATGGATGTTTGTTGGATCTGGTTTTCTTCTAGTGTTGCTATCTGTTTGTACATGTCCCATTCAGCTTTGGAAAAGTTCCATTTGGGGATTCGATAAGAAAGGTGAGGAATGCTTGTCTCAATGCGGCATATCACAGGATAATGATCACTGACCAGCGGATTGGTGTGAACAATCCATCCAAACAGAGGATATATGGTTGCTGTGCATAGAGACATCAATAGGTCATGTAGGTACTGTAGGAAGATGTGTACAGGTGTGAGCCTCATTACTGAGAGTTATCAGATAATGTTGATCAAGTAGTTTTTTAATGGTTTGTTCATGCTTGTCCAGATTATGGTTTCCCCACATCGGATGGTGCTGAGGTCTCCTAAGATGCAGCAGGGTTTGGGAAGTTGTATCACTAATTCTTTTAAGTCGGCATAGCTTATATTTTGGTTAGGTGGCAAGTATAATGAGACTATGGTTAAATAAAAGTTAATATTGACTCGTGCAGCAACTGCCTCAAGGTGTGTTTTTAGTAGGAGTGGCTTTGAGGGTATCAGGGTTGATGATCAGTGCGGCTCCCCTATGGGCAACATTGTTCAGATTTTGTGCAACACAATCTTGACAATGTATAATTTATTTCTGAAGGGAAACATTTATATTTGGTGTCAGATTGGTTTCCTGTAGGCAAAAGGCAATAGGGTCATATTGTGAAAGGAGATCTCAGATGTCAGATAAATTACTATGATAGCCTCTGCAATTCCACTGTAAGAAGTAAGCATTATTTGGGTTTAGTGGAACCCTTGACTTCTTTTCGAGGGACAAAAGGTTTACATTGCTCAAGTTTACCTTTCCCCTTCTTTGAGAAATAAGGTTTCCCTGTTTCTATATCCTCATTGATGAACAGTTCTAGAACCTGTTCGTCTTATTTAAATTGTCTTCTGGGTCCATGTATTCTGTTTGGTTTGAGTTAGGAGTGGTAGATACTGTGGTATTCTGCTATTGAATGGCATCTGAGTGTACTGTGATTGGCATATTTATGGCTTTGCTCTTGTTTGTTTTTTGTTTGAAGCATTGGTACTTGGAACAACAGTGACCTTGCCCATTCAGCTAGTGATTTACTTGGTGGTATAGTTACCTCTGTTTAAGTAGAAATTGATATATGTTTTGTGGTTATTG